>NC_142717.1:23499187-23829028 GCF_055471065.1 Atractosteus spatula | reverse complement strand
ATGGCCAATAAAGTCATCTTATCTAATACAGCAGGCTGGACTGGAGCATCCAAGGAAAAGTGCATCACTCAGTGGTACATCAGCAGCGTCTGTAGTGGAGACTTGAGCCCATAACCTGTCAGTCCAAACTCTGCTATGCTGTGCTGACCCCTTGAAAGTCAAAAATCTTTCATATCATATTGTTTCTGTATTTAGAGGTTACTTTAAAGTAAAAACAATATTCCTTAAAAATTTTTAAGGTTGCTCTTGACCGCAGCTAGCTTATTTTTATGCTAAGATCATACTCTGTTAAAACTCCACTGGCACTCCATTTAAAGCACTTTACAGGTAATGGGGACTCCCCTCCACTACCACCAGTGTGTTTGCCCCACCTGGATGATGTGACGGCAGCCATAGTGCACCAGTACACTCACCACACACCAGCTATCAGTGGGGAGGAGAACAGAGTGATGAAGCCAGTTCATAGATGGGGATTATTAGGAAGCCATGATTGGTAAGGACCAATGGGAAATTTGACCAAGACACCAGGGTAACACCGCTAAACTTTTCAAGAAACACCCTGGGATTTTTAATGACCACAGAGAATCTTACATCACATCTGACTTTTTTACAGTATAGCATCACCATTGCTATACTTGGGCATTAGGACCCACACAGACCTACTGGTCCCTTATTGGTCCCACTAACACCTCTTCCAGCAGCAACCTTATCTTTCCCAGGAGGTCTCCCATCCAGGTACTGGCCAGGCTCACACCTTCTGAGCTTCACTGGTCTGTGAGTTGTGAGTTGCAGGGAAATGCAGCTACTGGCTGAGAATTACTGTATGTCTGAGAATACGTATATGTATTAACAAGGCCTCCAGCATGTAACAGGAGTAACTTCCATAAAGTATACACATATATTTATTTATGCATAAACAAAGTATAGATATACAATTTAAATTTATTTGTGTTCATGCATATACTATACATGTATATTCAACATGGAATTCATTGCATGAAACAAACAAATCCTGCTTTTTTTCCTTCTGCAGTTGTTGAAGTCTGGAGTAGTCCTCAGGATTCTTGACTCATGACCAAAACACTGTGTTTGAACCCCAGATGGTGACACTCCTAAACCTAACATACAGTGACTAGTGGACAGGAACTGCCCTCGTCTAGCCTAGGACTGGACAGGACTGGACATGGGAGATCTTTGAGGAAAACCAGGTTGCTGTTGTTAGGGGCACTGGTGGACCAGTAGGTGGTGCTCTTCCCTCTGGACCAGACTTTCCAAACCAAAGCCCCTGCGCTTTCATTCCCTGTTATTAATTGACATAATTCGCACAGGTTAATGATTTTTAAGTATTATTTTAATTGTCTACATATCTTAGCTACCTATTTAATCACTGATGACATCTTTTCTATTTAGCCATTTTGGACTGTGAGGATTATTTAATTATTATTATTTATTAGTGGTGCAGAATGGCCACTGTGTGTCTCCAGGTGGGGCCGCTGGTGCAGGATGGTGCTGTGTGTCTCCAGGTGGGGCCTCTGGTGCAGGATGGTGCTGTGTGTCTCCAGGTGAGGCCGCTGGTGCAGGATGGTGCTGTGTGTCTCCAGGTGGGGCCGCTGGTGTAGGATGGTGCTGTGTGTCTCCAGGTGGGGCCGCTGGTGCAGGATGGTGCTGTGTGTCTCCAGGTGGGGCCGCTGGTGTAGGATGGTGCTGTGTGTCTCCAGGTGGGGCCGCTGGTGCAGGATGGTGCTGTGTGTCTCCAGGTGGGGCCGCTGGTGCAGGATGGTGCTGTGTGTCTCCCAGGTGGGGCCGCTGGTGCAGGATGGTGCTGTGTGTCTCCAGGTGGGGCCGCTGGTGCAGGATGGTGCTGTGTGTCTCCAGGTGGGGCCGCTGGTGTAGGATGGTGCTGTGTGTCTCCAGGTGGGGCCGCTGGTGCAGGATGGTGCTGTGTGTCTCCAGGTGGGGCCGCTGGTGTAGGATGGTGCTGTGTGTCTCCAGGTGGGGCCGCTGGTGTAGGATGGTGCTGTGTGTCTCCAGGTGGGGCCGCTGGTGCAGGAGGGTGCTGTGTGTTTCCCAGGTGGGGCCGCTGGTGCAGGAGGGTGCTGTGTGTCTCCAGGTGGAGCCACTGGTGCAGAACGGCCTCTGTGTGTTGCTCAAGTGGGTGCATTAAGTTCAGTAGTGCTCAGGGTTCTCACCTATATGTGAAGTGCTTTGGGATCCTTTGGAGTTTTTGGGAGAGGAAAAGGAGTAGGCACATGAAAACACTGAATTTCCCTGGAAACATGGATCGTGTGTTTACCTACTAATTTGTCAGCCTGTGGTCACGCATGGCAATTTCCAAATCTGTACAGCACATCTCTCTCTTCCCCCCTCCCCCCCTCCCCCCCTCCTCTCTCCCTGTGTCTAGTCTCTGGGCTCTGAACCTGCCAGCCCTGTCCCACAGTGGGGGGTCACTAGATTGCTCCTGTGATCTCCTACAACTCCCCTCCCCTTTTCTTTCTGCTCTCGGTCTCTGCAGACCTTTGAAGTCCCTCTACCATTGTATCCAGGAGGAAGTTTCCATTTGTCACCTTCTGAAGTGGCCAGACCTCATGTGGGGTTATCTGTCCCTCGCTGTTTTATGAGGTACATCAATGTATGTGTGTGTGTGTGTGAATTGCTGAGCTTTAAAAATGAATGATTCAGCCCTATTTAAATGCTTTTTGCTCCAGAGTGTAATTTCCCCCATTTTCAGGGAGCACAAAAAAAGCACATTCAGCAATAATAAAAGACGGGTCCGGCGGAGAAAAAAAATGATTATGTTTAAAAAGGCAACTGGAATTGATTTGAAGGCACAAAGAGAAAATATTGGAACAAAGAAACATATTTGAAAGGTCATTCTGTAATCTGTAAATTTCTTCGACTTATCTATGTGTAGGTATTCTGTAAAACAATTCAACTGTGTAACAAATTTTGTAAATAGTTCCTCTTTAAAAAAATACTTTGTTGCCGCTAGGTTGCGAAGTCCCAGAGAAATGGTAAAAACAGGTAGTATTGTACAGTGGACTTGCAACCATTTGGAGAAACATTAAATACACTGGTATCCTGCACCCTCCTAAGTCTGGTAGGTCTTGCTCTGTGTTGTAAAATTCAAAGCCTGGAGAAACTGCTTTGACTGAAATTCCGCGTTCTGGGAATTGTTTAAGTCCTAGAAAAAGAGGCAGACGACAAACGCACTCAAAAATAATCACACCCCACCCAGACGCGTTACTAAGAACTAGTCAGTTTAAGCTTCCTCGCTGTTCAGGCAATGTTACTATAAAATAGTATTTCTAAAATCGCATTGTAATCTTTAATGTTTCCAGAGCACAATACTTTCCCAGTTCTTCCTTAAGACTTTTTAGAATTTTTTCGGTCTTTCACATTCTGCTTGACATCATCATCATCATCATCATCATTTTTGCTGTTGTTTCGACTAGGCCCTCTAATCTTTGGATTGCCTCAAAAAATCTCGCAACCATTTTAAAATTTTATTTGCTGGGACTCCCCCTACCCCCCCCCCCCCCCCCCCCCCCCAAGCACGCACACGGCAAAGAATAATTATTATATATGCCTCCAGACTGAAGCGAAAAAAGATGATTGAGGAAGGAAACGGTGTCACCAAAGTGTAAATCTTTATTCGCATGCAGTACAATAAAATGCACCAGACTCATGCTTAAAGCTCATTCCCTCCTCTCTTTCCTGTTCAGACTTCAACTTCTATCGCAGCTCCTGCCGTCGCCGCTTTCTTCGAATTACTTCAAAAGCAGTTTATTATTACCTCCAGCAGTCGGCCAATCGGTGCGCACGGAGAACTCCCACGTGACGCGCTGACTTTTGGGGGGCAGGAGCTGACGGATGAGCTTTCGGGGGGCAGGGAGACTTGAAATTCTGGCCAGCCGCGCTAGTCTCCCGCTGGCAGCCAAAGAAGACAGGAGGGACAGAGGCAGAGAGAAGGAGAGGAAAGCACGGAAAAAAAACGAGAAGGCTAAAATCCAGTCTATATGCATGTTAACAAGAAGAATGATTGCAGCCTAAATCGGAGTATTTAGGAGGGCGATCTGGTTCTGCTCAGAGAAAATTGGCCGTGGAAGAAACGGAGCTTTGCCGAGTTAACCATTAATTTTTCCATCAAGACGCATTGCTTTGGCACTCAGACTGCATATTTACAAAATTAAACGCGTGGATATTTGTACCTAATTAACCCCATGTCTGACTGAGAAGTCCACTCCTCGAAATTGTTTCATTTTTTACATCTGTGTGTTCGGGTTCCTGTGGAGCGCTTTGGACAAGATCAGAGGGTGTGCGTCTTCCTAGCAGATTTGCTCGTTAAAAACCCAGACAGCACGCTAACAGAAATACGATCGGCCAGCACCGATTTCGCCAACAACCCTGGGTCTGCTGGTGAGCTCCGGAGTGAGACAGGCGTAACCCCAGCGCGTTTCCCGAGAGTGCCTGGCTGTGATGGCTGTGGAGAGGGCTGTGCTCCGGGCTTGGACCCTGGTACTGCTCCAGGTAGGAGAACTACCGCCGCGCTACAGGCAGGGCAGCGGTGTTTTGCGTGCGCTGCTAAGCAACACCGCGGCTCTGTTTAAAATCAGGTACCAGCAGTTCGGAAGCTGCGTTCTGCGCTCTACAATACAAACAGCACCAGAACTGGCTTGCAGAACAGACATCGTGGGGGGGGGTTCCATGTAAAAAAGTACGCATTTTCATCTTCTGGTAGGGAACGCACACACAAATACAAAATCCGCGTGGACTATTGCACAACTGCTGCGATCAGGATTAGAGCATTATATGTTTGCAACAGACATTAAATAAAGAGTTTAATTAATCACAGCTCTCTTTTCCACTGATATAATTTGCCTCTTGCTTGATTCTTAAATTAAAAGGGAATGTTTGGAAATAATTGAATCTTTATACATTATTTCTTAATGTTGTCGGAATTGCAGTTATGAATGCTGCCAAGGGTACTATATTCATAGGTAATGTGTAGTATACTTTATCGACCAGTAAAGACGGTGATGAAATACATATGTAGGTTTATATCCGTTAAACATTGGAGCCTCGGATTGAAGATTTTGCATATTTAGGGAAAAAATAGAATTGGGAAAACTATGTGGCGTCCAGTACCTGTATAAATGTTTGCCTGAGTCTGAGTTTGTTCGAGCTAGCGCACTCAGCAGTAAGAATGAATGCCACCGAAACCAATCCTCACCCGTCTGTTTCAGCAAGCCTTTTAGTGACTTCTTAAACTGAGGCTCTTCAGTACGTTCCGGGGCTGCCTGTCTCTCTGCTTTCCTGTTTGTATGATGCATGGCTCGTAGCGTGTTGTCACTCTCGCACACATCTGCTGCGAGCTGTCTTCCAGATGTTGGGGTAGCGGTGACATCCTGCCAGCTAGACTCCAGACCGGCCGTGTTCACTCTGTACTGTCTCACACAGAGGAGAATGAGGAGACGGTTTCCGAATATTCAGCAGGGAGAACGGGATTAGTCGATAAAGCTGAGGAAAACGTTATCTCCACTGCTTGGGACTAGGGGTCGGGGGAGAGTTATGAAAGGACAGCTCTCCGCTATACCCCTGCGGGAATTCCAGTGTCCTTTTCCATCACAGGGAGTAAATTTGCGTACTTGGTATTTATTAAATGACTTTTTTTTTTACCAGTGACTAGTAATAAACATCCACGACAGAAAGGGCTATTTTAAAGTCACGCATTTCGACGATGGCCCAGGGTTTACAGGTCTAAAAACAAACTGTGAGTAGAAATTAGTGGAAATACTAATATTTTAAATAATATTAAAACCGGTCATTTATAGACTATCAACAAACGACGTCCGTTGTTAATAGAAGCTAGTGCGCTATTTTGTCCTTAATGAAAAATTGATTTACTCACATCGGGACAGGTAGAATGATTTTATCGTGTTTCACTTTTTTCCATTAAAGTCAAGAGATAATATATAACAACCCCGATCTGACGTTAATATAGCGCAAAAGTACCGACATCCTTCCGTGAAAATACGTGCTGTTTTTTCCTGTACTTTACCTGTATTTGTATCTAAAATTGAATACTTTTTTTCCAGGCCCCAGGTTGTATGCCGTGCAATTTGTGTTCTCTTTATTGTAGCTCCACGAAGCTAATTTTGTGGGCTTGGGTTATCAAAGTATCCAACTTGAACATAACTTGGAAGTTGGAATGAGGGTTGAGTGGTGGAAAATGATTCATACCCCTATTCGAGTAATTAATCTCTTCTATCAGATTCTTGCGTGGGAGTTGTTTTAAGAGCCCTGTTCGGAAATAGTCCTGGATCACTGCTGAATTGTTCCGCACAGGCCTGAACACACCCTGCATCTTCAGACAATACTCCTGTCCGGTCATGCTTTGTAGAAAAGGATCTTTTTGTCGCAAGAGCACACTGAAAGAGCGTATAGTTCCAAGTCACGAACTAAGCTCCAAGTTCATATTCTAATAACTAACCAGAACGATTTTGTGGAACACTCTTACATGGAAACAATGATAGGTGGTCAATTATGTGTCTAAAAAATGGATACAGATTCCAAAAGGTTATCTCGACTTCGGGGTTGCAAGCAAAAATTATTTGATGCAGGTTAAATTCAGGTCCCAACATATTGAGCACGAAATGTGAACTGACTACTGTCATTTAGGGCGTATAATGATGTTTTGAGTTATGTCAGAATACAAATTTAGAAACAAAAACTAGAACCAGTGCCTGTTGTTCTTTCTTCTTGACGGGAATGATTTTTGTTAGTATGTTAAAATATCGTGCTACCAGTTCTGCCCATTGTTCGTGTTTCTACGAAGGAAATTCCAGACAGCAAATCCAACCACTTTGATGAAATAGTAAATCGTGGACTACATACAACAATTTTCCGTTTTGCTTCAAGTTTGGAAAGAAGGACTAGTCGGATAATTGATGCGCTTTTTATGGTGTTCAGCAAAACGTGATTTACGAATCACAATATAAATGTAGGGGTTTTTTACATTTATAAGACGACTAAAGTGATACTGCATGCATAGGCGTCTTGAACACAATGAACTGTGTGTAGTCGCAAAAGAGTCAATCATACTCTAGGAAATCACCTCAACAGTTTCCAAAACTGACATAAAAAGCATTTGCTAAATGTTCAGGTTATCTTGTCTTCGGGACACACAAATGAGGGGCACACACTGCCTACGGGCACTAAAAATCCCCCGATTCCCCCTAAATCCCCACGTTCATTTCGACTGTTTCCCCATTCTTAACCCACCTCCCTTATCCTAAGCAAAGCGCGGTGACGGTAAAAGTATCACTGGGTTGTGGATCCGGATGAGGGTAACTACCATCCAGTCTGTGTGTAGAGGGGATATAAGCAACGAGGATTTCCATTTTAACCGCAGAGCCGCTGTATCCGCGGGGGGTGGCTGCCGTTATCCAAATGAACTCTCGACCCCTCTTAAAATGAGATGTTTTTGGAACGACATTAAGAGCGCCTGGAAGTAGATTGCTTTTTAAGTCGAGGAGCTCAGAGGGGCGGAAACAAAGTTAGCTACGTTAATTTTCGGGCGCAAGAGCAGTTTTCTAAATAACCTGGCTTTTGTCAAGAGATGAAAATAAATCGAGTGGTAAACGTGAAACGTGTATTTTTAGAATTGTATTAATTTCTTTCTGGTCAGATCAACTTCTAAAGCGGTACCACAATTGTCCTCATCCAGGCATACACACACCCTGTTTAAATTTCACAAATCCGAGGTGTAAGTGACACTTCGGTGGGAATTACAGGGATCAGCGTCAGTAATGCCTCCTAGGGCGAGACCGGCTGGACTGGATGACTTCCGAGCACGCTTTGCTTTCATCTTATTCAAGTGGAAACGTTCACGTTTTGTCCGCTTGTGCGCATCTGTTCCGGAGAATCTACCCAGTCTCCTGCTTTCTAGCGCATACTCACAAACCTGGCCAGCCACCAGCGCAGGTTTTCTACAATTCTAGCTTAATTGTCGAGCAACTAACGCGAGGTTCATTTGGCAAACCTTCAATTTCATGAATTTAGAAGTGGAGAACCCCGAGAGACTGAAGGCTATTGATTTTGTTCCATTCAATTGCATGACACAACAAAGCACACACTTAAGCACGACATAAAGAAGTTGTCTTCAAGATCTTTAGAAACTGAAGATTTAAAGGTAACTATTTAATCTGAAGGACTGGATCTTATCCAGACCCAGCTGGGTTACCCCTGCACTTTAGAGACTTGTGTATCAGAAAGGCATTGTGTTAACTTATTTCACGGTCAGACCCCTCTGGCAGTGTAGATGCAAGATGCTTTTTGTGTTCTTTCCATTTGCTGTTTTTGTTACAAATTCTGAATCATTTGTAGAGTTTTCAAAAGTGCTCGATTTGCGCTCCAGGGGAATGTGAAGGGAAAGACCGTAACTGTCTGACAGTAACATGGTGTCTCAGTTTTCCGGTTGAAGAAGTTAAAGTCAATTAAGTAATGATACATCAGACTGGAATGCAAACCGCTAGACACGCCAGCCTTCTGTGAAGCCTTCAGTAAAATCTTTTCACTGGGGGTGCTTAGCATGGATTCGGAGCTGGGGTGTGATTGTGGCTTGATGTCTGTCCCCAGTGGTGCTGGTGCTAGATATACACAACAGTATCTCCACTAGTATCTGGTTTGAGCAACAGATGGAGAAAAATCCTAGTGTTTCCTAAGATCCTCAACTGCTACAACTGCTATTCTGAAAACAGTTTGAGCACTGTGGTCCCGGGTTCGAGCCTGGGTCACATCACGAGTGGACCATAACTGGGATTTGCTCGGGATAGGGTAGGATTAGTTGGGCAGGCCTCTCTCGGCTCTCAGCAGCTCAGCGGTGCTGTCAGTGATAGGATGCGCCTCTCCTAATTGGTGGTGATCTTCCAGTAGTGGGCGGTGCTGCCAGTGACTTGTAAACTCACGATTGGCTCGAAGATGGGCAGGGTCGGAGGACTTTACATCCACTTCCTCGTTCTCCCCCTTGTGCGACCACAGGATTTGAGAAGCAATAAAACCCATACTGGCATATTTAAAATCTAGTAGTCATAACAAAAATAATTCAGGTGGGTAGCTGCGTCAGCATGTGTAGGCTGCAAAGGAAAAAGTAATAGGTTTATTCCATGCTGAAAAGAGAAGAAAGCGCAACGTTTCAGCCGTGGAGTTCTTCACACACCTGAAGAAGGCTCCACAGCCCAAACGTTGTGTCTTCTTTCTTCTCTTTTCAGCATGGAATAAACCTATGACTTGTTCCTTTGCATAACAAAAATAATGCACAGTTCTTAATTAAAAGCAATAATGGAGGGTATTCATTTCCTTGGTATTTTTTAAGCATATCTAAATGTTGGAAATAATTTGATTTTAGACCAGATTTAAGTATTTAAATATTAATTTCTGCTAAAATGTTTAGTTCTTTGAAAAAAATTGAAAAACTCAACATCTTAAAATTGGAAATTGCTGGTTTTCCAGGCACTGTGCATGTTAGGAGTTGAGAACCAGCTTATCCTTTTAGTTCTTTTTTCTAAACCTAGTTGTGGTCATAAAGGCAACAGTGAAGACAAGTTTTTGGGGCTCAGGACTCGTCCCTTCAAGGTTGTGGGGCCAAATCACATGGGGTGCAGGTCTTCCCTTGAGTAAGGCTCTTTTCCCCGGCTTTCATGAAATTCCCTGCCTTTATAAATGGCTACCAATGCCATTTTGTTTTTGATAAAACATCAGCCAGGTTAATGGCAATAATAATGACGGGGCTAAAAATGTGGGGTGTTGTTTCTCTCAGGGGGGGAATGTGGTCAGCGCTGTTTCAGGTGGTCTGATTGATTTGATGATTTTCCATCTGACTCATTAACCAGCCTCACCCTTGTTCCGGCTAGTCTTTCGGGAACACTGCTGGTGTTCGCTCTTTGATCCTTGTGTGGAGATGACATTTCAGTCAGCAGCGAGCAGCTGCCCTTGAGCTCTCCTCGCAGCTGGAGGGGTGCTGGAGGACGGGGCAGGAGGGGTAGAGGGGGTGGTGTTTGGGCCCTGGTCACTGCTGAGGCTTGTACTGAACTGTGCGGTGGACAATCTTGCATATGGAAGCAGTTTTTCACTAATCTGACTGAGGAAAGAGCCCTTTCATCCTGAAGACATCATTAGAACCTCTTTCTGGTGGTTGAGGTTGGAGAAGTGACACGAATAAATCAGAGGAATTTAAATGTCTGTGTTTTTCCCCCATACATTTCACATATAGCTGCTGCTTCATAATGCCAATTAGGAAATGTTCATCTGTGGCATTGGAGAACTTCAAGTGCTTCGCCTTGCGTTGTATTGGAAACTCTGAACATGGCCCTCCCCCCTGCCATCATTATGTCTTTTTTTACCCTTTAAAATAGCAGCTCCCCCCTCCCAGAGTTTCCCAAGCCTGTCTGAGATGCAAGACTGCTGTGTGAATGATGTCTCCTCTCTGTGTCAGAGAACTGCAGTCCTGGTTTCAGTTAAAAACTGCCCCCCCCACCACCACCATGACTTTATGAGCGTGTGAAACGCCTTATTTGGAAAGGCGACTGTGTAAGTAATGCCAGCCCTCGAAATTGGCCCAGCACACCCTACGGCTCTAGGGCTACGCAGAAATGCCGCAGTATCCCACCTTCCGCACTCTGTTTTTAGACAGCGATAAAGGCCTCGCTAGGTCAGACTCCCCCGCCCCCTCCCTCCCCAATATTTATATTAGTGATATGGGAGCCCCGCTATCTCGTCTGGGAAACACAATCCATCTTGTTTAGTGATTTAGATTGTTTACACAGTGCAAGAGCCTGGTGAGTGTGCACTCTTCTCTCAGCGAGATCTGCCCTTCCAAAACAGGAGGCTTTTCTGTCTAGACATCGAGAGTCTGGCTTGGGCCTAGTCTTTACATCCAGACAGGACAGAGATGAGGATCTCTTGCCTGGAGGAGTCCTGTGTGGATTGGGAGGGCACTCATGGAAGTGGAAGGCCCTTCAAGGTCTAAACAACATCTGTAAAAGCCTGTGGTATTTACGAAAGGGGGCAGTTGTTTGAAGGTGCTGTGCTTCAGGGTCAGCAGTTGTATCTGAACCAGATGAACCAAACCATAAAAGACCTCCATGAAAATAAGCATTTTGAAAATCCTGGTTATTGCCCAGTATATCTCTGTGGAGTGGCACACTGGATTGCTGTCTTACAGTGCTGGGGCCCCGGGTTCAATTCCAGACTTGGGGTGCTGTGTGGAATTTGTGTGTGCTCCCCGTGTTTATGTAGGTTTTCTCCAGGTGCTTTAGTTACCTCCCACAGTCCAAACACATGCTGGAAGGTTAGTTGGCTTCTGGGAAGATTGGCCCTGGTTTGAATGTGTATGTTTTTTGTCTATGTCCTACATTGTACTGGTGTCCCATCTAGGGTGGCTCCTGCCTTGCACCCTTTGCATGCTGGGATAGACACTGGCTCCACTGCGACCCTGAACTGGATAAAGTGGTTAGAAGATGGATGGATGCAACTGTGTGTACAGGCACAGACACAGGCAGCATGTGGCTCTGTACTCACCTCCATCAGCACAGCTCTTTGGGTTAGAAACCTGATTCATGTCTTACCTGGTGCCTTTGTAGAAAAGTTGCTCTGACAGTTTCCAGCGAGATCATTTTCCATGCTGACTACCTAATCAAAAGAACTGTAGGATAGTGATGCTGATTTTTTGTTCTGAAATTCCTAATTCCAATCAATTTTGTGGATTAACAATAATAATAATAATAATAATAAACTATTTTATATAGCAACTTTAAAGGTGGCTTCTCAAAGCGCTTTACAGAATGACAGCAACAACAATAAAAAAAATACACAAAATAAGCAGGGTGAGAATACACAGTTAGAGGAGACGGTAGTTGGTGGTACTGAATACGGTAGGAGCAGAGGGGTAAAGAGCAGAACCAGTGAAGTAAAGGCTCTTCTAAAGAAGAAGGTTTTGAGTCTGGATTTGAAGGAGTTTCGATAAGGTGACTCTCTGAAGAGACTATGTAATGTTAGAAGCGCGAATCGCCCAACAGCTGGTGTTAGATTATACACAAGACGTCGTGCAGCTTGTAAAACCTGAGATGTCTCAAACCCACTCTGGAATGGGAGTCTTCATTTGCATCCCTGTAGAGCCTTTGGGGTGGGGACTGAGCTCCCTTACCTGAGACGTGCTGTGAGAAATGTAGTTTAGCCTCAGTCCTAATGGCAGTGTTCCTGTTTCTCAGCCCCAGCGCTGAGGCAGGCTGTCTCCCCTCAGGGGAACCGTCAGTCACAGCCAGCAGGATGAAGGCTTGCTTTGTTCAGGGAGGTATTTATTCAACGGCTTTGACAGCCCTGCATTGGGACAGGAGAGTTTAAGCACAGGGCCGGGTGACAGACCGCCTCAGGGAGTGACACGCGCAGACGGGGGGGGAGAAAAGGAAGGCAGGGCATTGGAGAAAGGAAGGGATCGAGGAATTCAGTCAAGAGAGGAGGGTGAGAGGGAGAGAGGTTATTACCCAGAGAGAGAGAGAGAGAAGCTGGCAGCTGTTATTAAACTCTCCGATACTCTGTGAGACACCACTGCCTTTCTTTACAAGTTTTGTTGCAGCTGCATTTTTCCTTACAGTTTGGAATATTTTTTTTTCTCGCTTCTGTATTAAACAGTTGCCCCGCAGAAGTGTGTAGTGCGTTTAATGATTTTATTCATGGTTTTAAGGCGAGGGTCATTCATGGGAAAGCATGCATACATTAATCAGAGCTCACCTTCTGGCCTGACTCCTCCTCTGGTTCATGCTGGCTCTGCTGCTATAAACATGACCTCCCTATACAAAGTTATTTCCAGCTGGTGCAGAGATCCCCACTGGCTACGCTAGACTTTCATAGGCCGAAGTCAGGCACCAGCTTGAGGGGCTCAGAGGGCTGGAGCTCATCCCAGTTTCTGTGGTGTTAAGCAAACTGAGAGTTCAAGACATCTCTTAGATGGAACTGTAGGTCCATTGGAGTTTAGCCTCCCGAAACCCATCTACACTGCTGGGTTCTCAGAAGTAATCAGGGGTAAACTGCTTTTGCTTGCTTATAGGATATAGCTGCCATGAGATGCAGTCCTTTGGCCACAGATAAAGTCCTTGCTCAGTTGTTTTGTGTAAACCATGTATTTGACACTCAGCCCAGAGAACATAAGCCCGTACAAGCTGGAATCTCAATGTAGTGAAGGTTTTCACTAGGACCAGAGTTACGTTCTGGGCTGAATCAAGCAAGGATATCAGTTTGTCTGTTTGCCAGAAATTTGGAAGAGTACATGTTTTCCTTAAGAAAGAATAGAAGTCACAATTCACACGTCACAGGAGAAGTCTGGCGCTCACTAGAAGTGCTTTCCGACCTTATTTTGAATTATTAGGATTTACCACAGTTGGCGTTAGGATAAACAGCAGGTGTAGGCCTTCAAAAGATGCATTTACCCCACCCTTCTGTTTTCAGCAGGGTCAATCTGGTCTGCATTTGCTGCACTTTGCGCATAGTCTGGGTCAAGAAACATTGTGGATTTCCAGCCTGATCTTGGATGTCTCATGAAGTCATGTCCATTCAGTTGAAATGTCCCATGGTCTCAGTACAGACTTGCACACTGAGGTGCTGTTTTAAGCTACTGTCTCGGTATAGCTAAGTAAAGCTGTTCCAGTTGTGACCGAATAGAAGTTTGGTTTTGTGTCTTTTTTCTTTACTCAGGAACATAAGAAAGGTTACCAAGGAAAGAAGCCCATTCGTTCTTTCTAGTTCGGCTAGTTGTTTTGTAGCTAATTGATCCAAGCACATCATTTAGGGCATCACAGCTTCAACGGTGTGGCTGTTGGGCTTGCTTCACACTCCCACAACTCTCTGTATAAAAAAGTATGCTCCCCTCCTCGGTCTCCATTCTAAATGCACTACCCCATAGTTCAACATGTGTTGTGTTTCACACACAATATTTGTTGATTGGTGACCATAGTCGAAATGTGGGCTTCAATGCCAACAGCAGCCAGATGCCCTGTTTTCTTTCCAAGGCTGAGACTGAAAGGAGACTGACCTGCTGAGCTGTCCCTGTTTTTCGGTCTGTGAATCGACCAGGGTTGACCTCTCAGCAGGTGGATATCCAGCGACTGCCTTTGTGAGAGGGGGGTGGGGTTGTGTTGTGGGTTCTGTGGTGTTGAATTGATTATCGACACTGCAGTAGATCGGGGTGGTCACAGTCACGCAGGTTTTACTGGTTTCTCTTGGTTTCATTGATTGGAACAGGTGACAATTTAAACTCATTGCAGTAGCTGAAGATGTCCGTTACGCCAAGATCCTGAAATCAAGAAAACCGCCATCTAAAAGGCCCAGCTTGGCCTGTCCTGGTTTCTATCCCTGTGGTCATCCGGTGTCAGTTCACAGCAGGAAGAGTGCTACATCTTTAAAAGTGGTCATGGACCACCCTCTTAGAGCTACCTCACATTGTTTTATGATATATTTATATTAATGGTCTGGGGCAGGAACTGAAGCTCCCTTTGCAAATTCCATTTTACAAGCTGCAGTCTGTTACCCAAGCCATAAAAACATTAAGAGGATTATATGTGCCTTATATACTCTGCATTTCTTCTTCACTTCCCGTGAGAACAGTCTGTACGCAGTTACACGTAGTGCAAGTCCCTGTATTTCCAAGTTTCTTCCATGTAGAAACAAGGTATTTATCTCACTGAAGCAGCCGCGCGAGAGTGCAGGGACCTCTTCCCAGTTGTTGTTGAATAAGCAGATGCAGAAGTTGTGTTCAGGGGCCCCAGCCTGCGTCTGCCTGGTGGTACAGTTTAACTTGGGGGGGGGGGTGCCGGGGTGATTGAGAGGCGGCTCTGATCTGCGGGTTCACACATGCTCTTTCAACTCCGCAGACATCAGAGGATTTTTTTCTTGCTGTTTTGAAGTGGAGGGGGGCGGGTGGTGGTGGTGGTGGTGGGGGGGGTGTCCTTGTTAGACATCTGTTTGTTCTCGTCAGCCCAGCCCAGAGGCAGTGGGTGATCTTAATAAATATGTGCATGTCTAAGATGCCACTGTGGGGGGCGGGGGGGGGGGGAGATTGGGGAGAGGTGTTAAAGGGGCTGAGGTGGAGAAAGCGCTGACCTACACAGACACACCTGCAGGGCTGGCGGACATCAAAGACTGCCCTCACCCAAACACAGATGCATGCGCTGGGCCGCCCCCGCTAACTGACACCCCGGCCTCAGGGCCCATCCCTGCGGTGATTCACTGACACACACAGCAGCTGTGGGGGAAGAAGTTAATAATAATAATTGCTTACACTTACGCAGCGCTTTTCTGGACACTCCACTCAAAGTGCTTTACAGGTAATTGGGGACTCCCCTCCCCCACCACCAATGTGCAGCCCCACCTGGATGATGTGACGGCAGCCATGGTGTGCCAGTACGCTCAGCGCACATTTCTTTTCCTTTCCATTTGTTCTCTGTGAAACCCTCTCAGTCACAGCTTCTTCGTACCAGCACGCACTTCAGCCCCCTCAATGTGGGGTGCTAATTCTAAAGATGCCCACGAGCACTGCCGCAGAGAATCTGGGCACGGTAGGGCACACCTGACGCCTAGCGCAGGAAGTAACCAGTGTGTGATCCCTCAGTGCAAGATACAGCGTCTTAAGGCCTCGTGTTTCTGTCTCTCCCCTCCCAGAGGGAACGTGTCTGAAATGTTTGATTCTGGGGGTGCCGTGGCCCTGACTGTGACCCCCCAGCAGGCTGGCCTGACGGCGAGGTGGGTGTTTGTGTTGGCAGGTTGCCCTGGGAGACGCCTGTGCCAGCGGCCGCTTCACTGTGACCGGCGAGTGCTGTGACCTTTGCCCCCCGGGGTTTGGCGTCGCTGTAGAATGCGGGCGAGAGAACACCAAGTGCCAGCCGTGCCAGGACGGTGGGTACCTGTCTTGGGGATTTAGGGTAATGGGAAAAGGAAGGTTAGGTGGGGAGAGGAGGAGAGACCAGTAACACCAGCATAAAGACTGAATTGGACAGAAAATGTGCTTTAGGTACTAAGGCAAGCTCTGCTTTAGAATTGCAATGCAGGTTTGTTCTCTTCTATGCCCTTTCGTGAGTCAGATTTATTTGAATCAGAAATCGATTTGGGGGGGTGCTCTGGTGTGAATGTGTGAGTTTGTGTCTGTCTGTGCCCTGTGATGGACTGGTGTCCCGTCCAGGGTGTATCCCGCCTTGTGTCGGCTGCTTGTGGGATAGGCTCCGGCTCCCCAGCAACCCCACTATGGTACATTGATTGGAGAAAAGTCAGACCCAGACCTAAGGACACAGCCCCTCCTGAGCCACTACAGGCTACAGCTGCATCACACTGGATGCCTGGTCATCCCAAGCTCCGGCCAGCAGCTCAGTACAGTTTGTTTGCAGTGCAGTTCTTTTATAAACACAGTAAACTCATACCTGCTAGCTCAATGCGTTTTCCTACTCTCTTAAAAAAATCTGTTCTACTTAAAACTGCATTCCATGCTTTTTTATTTCCTATATTAATTTTGAGGCTGCTTGCATAACTCCGGAGACAGTGACGCGCTGAGCTGGTGCTGTGTGACCAGAGACAGAGGTTGTTTCTGTCAGTAACCCCTCTTTGCTGTGTCTGTGCTGTGTGTTGCAGGGGTGTCCTTCTCGGTGTCGGGCAGCGCCCCCTGCCAGCCCTGCTCTCGGTGCCCGGAGGGCATCCCCAAGATAGGCGGGTGCTCCGCTGCCCGAGACACGCAGTGCGACTGCGACGACGGGTTTTACCTGCTGGGCCAGGGGAACCACTCCACGGGGCTGTGCGCCCCCTGCAGGGTCTGCAGGAAGGGACAGGGTGTGGTGCAGGCCTGCGGGCCTCTGGGGGACACCAGGTGCCAGGCCTGCGGCTCCGGATTCTTCTCAGAGGAGCACAGCAGCACGGAGCCCTGCCGCCCCTGCAGGGTGTGCCTGGACAGCGAGGTGGAGATCCAGGCCTGCCTGCCGCACTCCGACACTCTGTGCATGGGTAAGAGCGTGCGCTCACAGCTCACAGAGCCCCGGCACGCGTCACGATGAATGAGCCACTGTGGCACAAGGCCAACACGTGCACAAGACGAGCACAGATAGGAGCGGACACAAGCGTACCTAGCTTAGATAGCTTGGCTCTGTGCAGACGTTCATGCTAAAGGCAGGTATTTGCACCACAAGTGTGACAGGAAGACTTTCAGAGTGCCCATTTTCACAAGGCAGGGTTTTGTACCTCAATGGATTTGAACCCCTTTTTCCTGCAGAATTATTTGGTGCAAGTGCATCGACAGTGGGTGTTTAATATGGAGGCATGTTTAATACTGTGACTATCACCGAATGTGAAATACTTAGGTTCGTTTTCATTTGATCCGGTGCACTGTAGGAACAAAATAAAAGATTGAATTAAGCTTTAAGTGCAATCTGTTCAGATGTAGAACTGACAGTCAGATAATTTCCTTGTATTTTAATTGTCACAAAGGTCCTTAGACATGCCTGTCAGAAACAGTCCAAAGCCACAGAGGTCTGCTTCTGCAGTGGAGACTAGACGCGCCATGCTCTTAATACATCATGTCCTTTTCCCTGGTGGTACCAAAAAGTCTTATAGATCTTATAGATCTGAAAGCCAAGATGACCCTGGCTGACAAATGCCCTCCCTGCCATGTGACACTCTGCCCATTGGGTACCACCACTTGGGAAATCACACTTGGCGGATGAATTGGGCTCACACTCGTGAACTCTGGGTTCATAGAGCTCATCCTATGCTCTGAGAGAGGGGGCGTCAATACTGGATGCGCCAATCAGGATCCCCCGGGGATGTGGCACCACTGCAGTCGCCTCACTGTAACGCTCTGTGTCTGACCAGTTGACCCCTACCGACCAGCTGCTTGAGACGTGTACACTGAGCTGCCTGTTAACCCACACAGAGCACTAACACAGCCAGCAGGCTGAATAAGTTCATGACCCCATGCCTTTGAGCAGCTGAAACAGGCTTCAGGCTCCTTTGATCCTTAAATAGTTTGTCTCAGAGAGGTTGTGTGTAATGCTTACTAAACCACTTATAAATTAGTTATTGCTCATCAATGCATCATGGTTCAGGGACAGTTCACGGACAGCCTGTCTTGACATAATGTTTTACCTTTCGACTTCTCCACTGTATTAGTTATTATACCCTGATAAGTAGGGAAATAGGGTAAAAAGTTATGACACTCAGTGTGTGCATTCGATCAGTGAGAATAGTTTCTGGTAAAAGCAACACACTTCATGACAGTGTGCTTTGTCAGCTAGCTGTTCAATACCTAGCCATCCTGAGGGCGAGAAGAGGTCATTGGAAGTACTGTTACTGATCTTGTTTTACATGCAATGTGCTAACCAGAGTGAAACATGCTTCCCTTACCTAAATACCCAGGCCAGACCCCTTTTTGGATAGTGTGGGATAGTGGAAAGGCTGCAAAACACTTGAGAGTCTAATGCGTGAGCAGTCTCCCTCCCCACCTACTCTTGTCTGCCCATTAATATCAGCTCAGCACACACACACACTGCTGGACAGACAAGTGCCTCCTAATAAGGGCAGGACAGAGAGAAACAAGACAGCAAGTATACTTAAGCCTGGTTCACACAATAGAATCGGCTACCAAAGTATTCCTGCGGTCAAGACAGGTACTTAATTATAAACCATGGGACCCCATTTGGTCACATGACATGCTCAAATTGGGAGTTGTTCTCTCGCAGTGTGAACTAAGCTTCGACCTCAAGCTACCACTTCGCAGCAGCAAGGGTATTGCTAAATAACTGCAGCTCTGGCAGGCTGATGGTGCGTTATTTATCTTCTTCAGCTTCAAAGCACATAAAGTTAAAGGACTAGTCCTGTTGCTGCCATTATCGATAATAATGTATTACATAGCCTGTTCTTTCAAACGGATAGTTCCGGTCCTGAAAGCTGATTGGCTGACGCGTGTTCGAAGCCGTGCTATAATCTCTGATATACGCACAGCCTGGAAGGAATTTTGACTTTTCTCTGTGTGATAAAGAAATATCAATGCACTGACTGATGGAAAAACAGTCTATCAAATCAATTGCATAGGCAACAATTTACACCAACCACTGCCTTTGTAGCACAATGGTCCAGAAATAATCAAATTCGGTTAGAAGCAAGGGAGAGTATGTCTGTTAGTGGACATAAAAACGAGAGTTCGCTAAGGAGTTATTAGAAACCCAATTTCCAATAAAGCGACTAATCGCTGGAGTGATATCCTGGCAGGCACTGAGACTAGCAGCAGTGGGAGCACTGCCACAGCGAAAAAGAAAATGCCTGACGAACTAGGGATTGGACAGTTTTTCAATGTTTGCACGATCAATGGAAATGTTCAAATAAATGTGCATAAAATCATTTATTCCTTTATCATATTGGCTAAGTAATGTCCTCTCTTTGCTAGTTAATGTTACTTATGGTTGTGTTTCTGCATTGCGTAGCAACGAGGGACTATATTCTCTGGTGGAGGAACGTAAAGAGCTTAATTTTCATGTTAAATCAATTTTTTAATTAAAATTCATTCAAAACAGCAATTGCATATTTGGCCACCATTTTATAAAAGCAATAAGGCACTCGAGGCCTGTGCTGTATCGTGAATATAGTCACAGTTAAAAGGGTTGCCGGGCCGACGCTCCATGTGGGGCCTAACAACGCCTTTTAACTGTGACAATATTCACGATTTAGCACGGCCTCTTGTGCCTTATTGCTTAAAAATGCAGTATGCATCGTTCACCATAGCACTGTAGACCCATCTTACTATTCCAAAGATTCTGAACAGCACTGCTACAACCTGTCCTATTTCTGCCTCCCTCTTCCTCCAGATAAGAACCTGCAGATCCTGACTCGGCCCGACTCGGACAGCGCTCAGGAGTCTCCCCGCCGGCAAGCTCCTGAGGGGGAAGGAGACGAAGAGGGGTCCAGCCCTCCCCCTGGCTCCCCGAAATTCACTCCCCAGGAGGAAGGTGGCAATAACATCATCCCGGTCTATGTCTCCATCCTTTCCGCCGTAGTGCTTGGGCTGTTGCTCTACGTCGCCTACAAGTGGTGAGTCTGTGACACAAAATAAGTTATAGCCTTATGCCATGGGTCTCCAGACAAACCCTCACGTGCTGACTGGGCCTAAATACATCCTCCTCTACCTCACCCGCGGTTCCTCCTTCAGAGGTTTTGTGCTCTCACAGCGTCAGACCAAGACCTGAGAGGCGTTTGCGAAGCTTCCAGAATGTTCTTGGAGGCCCAGAGCTTCTAGAAAGCTTCAATTTAGATTTCATGCACACATTTTCTTCCACGTTACCAATCGCATCTCTCCCATTTCCTGAATATGACTACCCTCAGTAACTGATAACTGTAAACACAGGTGCTTTACGTTTATTTTAATGGTATTACTTTATATAACAGAAAACTGTGCAATGCTGTTCTGATTTTCCGTCACGCTCGTTTGTTATTTGGCATGTGTATGTTGATTTACATGGTGTATTATATATACGCATGGTATATATATATATTTGGAATGGGAAAGCTATTTTCCCAGGATATGTGTTTCTCATTATCCGCTGACAGTTCAGAAACATATCCCCCACGAAAAAGAGGACCTTAAGCATTTCTTTCCAGTCCTGGAAACATGTTATAGCTACTATTCCTAGAACCAACCGTGTCTTAAATGTTTTGCTTTTCAACAACCTTTAAAATTTAAGTGTTACAACTCACTTTTCTGTCTTAACATTTAATTCTAATCGAATGTATCAATCAGTTCCTAAATTTTTCTTCTGTAGTTGATGATTTTATTGTAAAGTGCCTTGAGATTGTGTATCTGCGCCCTGTTGTTGCCAGTAATTAATTTGCCTAATCCAGATATGAAGCTGGAACATAAACCAGGAGCCCCTTAGTCTTTCCAGACAAACAAGTTCACACAACACAGACCTGCACTAACGTGAGTCAAGGCTGTTACTTCTCTGGCTTTCGGCCTTTTCTCCTGGTTCCTGGTTCCTCGCTCTCTCACACGGCTCGGCAGAGTGTCTCAGAATGACACAAGCACTCTACACAGCACACACACGGTTTCCCAGCTGATTGCTGACTCCGAAATCGATCAGCGCAGCCCCCCGTAATGCTGGCCTATCTTCCTGCAGCTGGACCTCCTGCAAGCAGAAGAGGGCACTGGCGAAGGCTCGGGGTGGGGAGCTCAGCGGGGTCCCCGAGGGAGAGAAGCTCCATAGTGACAGCGGGGTGTTCCTGGACACCCACAGCCTGCAGGACAACCACCCAGGCAAAGGTGAGGAGGGACACAGCATTGTGTGTATGAGCATGTCTGAGTACATGGTCTGAGTACATCTTGCCTGCTGCTCATGGTTCACGGCCCTTTTGCTTTGTAATAATAATCCTCACACTTATTTAGCGCTTTTCTGGACACTCCACTTAAAGAGCTTTACAGGTAATGGGGACTCCCCTCCACCACCACCAGTGTGCAGCCCCACCTGGGTGATGCAACGGCAGCCATAGTGCACCAGTACACTCACCACACACCAGCTATCAGTGGGGAGGAGAACAGAGTGATGAAGTGAATTCATAGATGGGGATTATTAGGAGGCCACGATTGATAAAGACCAGGGGGGAACTTGGCCAACCTAGAAATATAGTTTTGATTTAACAAGACTTGATTTCTGCCGGTTAAACCACAAAATCCGTTACTTAGGTGTGCAGTTTCTATAGGCACTGTATATTATATTTGTAAACTATATACTTATATGTTCAATGACATTTTTAGCAATGTTGTGTGATTTGGAAAGAATCAAGCAGAGCTGCTTCCAGCTAATTCCTTTGCAAGCAAGTTCCTTCTTTTTATTTCTCTTTTATCACCGAGTCCAACGCCCGTGTCTTGCCTCGCTCTCTGTGCAGGGCTTGCTGGTAATCAAGGTACATGCTTGGCTCCCCCTGCAGGTGGACTTCGGGACAGCAAGCAGGACAGTCGGCTGTACCTGAACCTCAGCCCCCAGAGGCAGGAGGAGGTGGAGACGCTTCTGCAGGAGGCGGGGGGGAAGGGCTGGCGTCACCTGGCGGCCCAGCTGGAGTACGAGCAGGACCGCATCGACACCTTCGGCCGCGGCGAGGACCCGGTCCACACCCTGCTGTCCGACTGGGCGGGCCAGGAGGGCTCCACGGTGGCCGCGCTGTGCTCGGCCCTGGAGCGCATCGACAGGAGCGACGTGGCCGGTGCCCTGAGCCGCCCAGCTCAGGCCAGCTCCGTGGTGTGAGCGCACGGGGCAGGCAGGCAGCTCCACAGACAATCAGACTGACTTGTGGCGCACGTAGAGGAGGGGGAGGAGGGCCGTTTTCCTGAAATCCCACCACAGTGACCCGGGAATGAAATCTAAAGGGACTCAGGTGGGGGAAGTCCAAGCAACGTGGGGAGGCGAGAAGGAAGAGGAGAGAAATGGCTAAACTATACTAACAAATGAACAGGACATTGCACCGCTCACCTCAATATCTTCTGCTGTTCCTTTACACCAAGGGCACAGTCAGTAATACCCAGGCCAGCTGCCACTGCTGCTCAGCTTTGTTGTTATGGAAACAAACTCTCCAGCCGACCATTCAGGAGCCGGCCCTGCTCTCGCTGCCCCTGGAAAAGCTCTGATCCCTTCCAGCCCAGTGGATCATGGGAAATCCCCATGGCATCATTGGGTACCAAAGAACGTTGTCCAGCGTGTTACTGTGGTAGAGCTCCCACTGCTTTGGATAAGAGGAGAAAGATGAGAAAGAGGAGAAAGGAGGTCTGATAAAGCCAAATAACTAGTTAAGCGAGGGGTCAGATGGAGTAAGGTCTCTGCAGTGTTGGGGCTGGTCCGCCATGTTTGGGATTGGAGATGTCTGTCGCTGTCTTGAACGAGCTTCTTTACCGATGACAATGCAGTAAAAATCAGGTGCTAACCAATGAAACAAAGCCATTTATGCAAATACCAACTTTGTAAGCGATACCCCCCCCCCCATTAAAAAAATATATATTTTCTCCATTTATACTGATAATCTATGAAAAAAGTTCTTACATTTTATCAAGCAGTAACTACCAAAACACTAAACCATTCTTTAAACTGTCACAAATCAAAGTAAATGCATTGCACTGGCCTATGCTCATGTGGTTTAATCTAGTGGGCTGGTGTGCTCTCGGGCAGGAGTCGGGGCTCTTCCTGCTGGTGATTCCTGAAGGGGAGTGTGTCTCGTCTCTGTTCGAACCACTCGTAGGGGCGGCACAATTCCAGTTTTTAAAGGCCACAGCATCTTCTGATTTTCATTCTGTCTGAGCTCTCTCTTTCCGAGTTACCAGTTAACAGCTTACGGCCAATAATTTTGCAGGTACCTTGGTTTTGCCCGACAGCAGCACTGTGAGGCAATGATTTCACGCAAGGACATCTTTGGCACCTCAGTTCAATTCATTTGCCATGATGGCCATTCCTCATGGTCAATATTTTTTAATCTCTACAACTACACTATGTTTTAAATGTAAAGTCTTAAAAGCCATTTCATAGTTTAAAACCCATTCAAGTTACTACCCAGCACCTTTATCTAGCCATTAACATTTTTTTGCATTTAAAATCAGCAGCAGCAGTGTGATGTTGTGATCACTTGTGGCTGACCACCTCTAGCTCAGTGTGCATTCTGGGAAACCACACCGCCATGGCAGACATATTCCTCCCTCAATGCTTCCTCATTTTCTGCCTCTCTCTATAGTCATTGCTTTGCCTTTCTGCCCCTCCTGGAGGTCAGATTGGTAACAAAGTCAAACCAAGGACCTTTGACCTGCAGGGCAAACAAAGTCGTCAGCATGGGTGGCTGTCGACACCCCAGGAGAGAATTGTGGGTATTCCTCTCCGTCTTCCTGAGTCTTGCCCCCCCTCTCCTTCTCCCCAGCCATGCCTTGCGTGTTCTGTGTTTTGTTCATGAGTATGTTGCAGTGCGTTCAAAGTCTCTTTTGTAATGTCTTATCTCATGTTAAATATAAATTTGCAGGATTTGGTCTGTTGCTGTTTTTATTTCACTGCTGATTCATTGAGAAAGGAAGGAGAAGGCAGAGGCCCAGCAAATACACTGAAAATGACAGGGTTATATCGAGTGACCTCATAAACTACACGGCTATTCTGCCTGCTTTCTGCCAAGTCTCAGAACCTGGGAAATGGAACTGCACACATGGCTGTCACTAGCGTTGCCTCAAACACCATGGGCTGGATTAAATTTTGGAAACTACGATTCTAGTCATTTCATGAAGGATTATAGATGCAGAACAACCAGAAGAGAGGTTAATCTGTCCATCACATTTGGCATCCAAGCCACCCCTGGTGGCGTCTTATAATGGAACCAACCTCACTTTAAATAATTGGCAATGCAGAGTTGGGCCTATTAAACAATATTAGAATAACTCGAGATGGCGCTGTGGCACAATGGTTCGGTTTTTATTCCTGGGATATATCCTATCCTGCCTTGTGCCTGTTGCTTACCAGGATGGGCTCTGGCTCCCCTGTATTAAATAAAGCAGTTAGAAGATGGATGAAGGGGTAGAATAACCATCAAAGGTGGTCGTTTTTAGCAAGGTCATCCCAGCGGTGCTGAGACTGTAACTATTTTACAGGAGGCATTTTGGTTTTCCAGTTGGGCACAGCAAATTGTTCCATGACCAAAATAGTTCCAAAATAACCTAAGATATGTATCCTTCAGGCATCTGCAGTGAGCAATCTGGAAACCAATTAGCTGAATTAGCTGAGTGCTTTCATCTCCGAATGCTCCTAAAAGTGAATTGGCTTGTTCAGTTGGTGTCCGCCTGACTGTAGCCTAACACATGGGCCTCTGCACTCACAACTTTGTGGATTATCTCCATTTTAAACATTTAAGCTTGACATCGCTCTCAGATGTTTGCTTATTTTAGATAAGAGTCCTGGCAGGAGCCTCTTATAATGAAATTGTTCCATTTTTAATTCCAACAATTAAGATGTCAAGGGAGACATGTGACTGTACTACTGTGATCTCTGGCCGAAAAACAAAGATTCTTCTTTCGGAGTTTTTCATATCCATTCCAACATTTTTCTTCCCCTAAGAAGCAGAAATTGAGCATTTTTTGTTTGGCTACAAAATACTGGATACACCCTTTCTTGTTAATTGTAGGTTACGAGCAGTAACATTATTAAAAAAAAAATAAAACCTTGCCTATATCCTAAAGGAACAAAGCTTGATGGTATTTTTCTACATTGGATGGTTATTCCACTTTCAAATTGTAAGGAAAAAAAGTTTGCTGATAAGGATTGGCAGGAAATATGTGTCCACAGTAGTTTCTGATTTCTTAAAAGGTTTACTTTTGCTTTTGTATCATAGAAGCAAGTCTGCGTTCTGATCAGAAATATTCTTGTTGTAACAGGAGAACAATGCGACAGCATAGGAAACAGCAAGTGTGATCCTCCAGAAAGAACTGTAAATGACCTCCAGACGTTTTGTTAAAAAAAAAATGTACCCATCATTTCCTTCATCATTATATGCACAATCAATTTGGAATCGGGGACAGCACCTCAGCACTCAACAAAAAATCTGAACCAATCTGTAGAAAAACAATGAGCTAGGAAATGTAAAATACAGCTTGAAGAAGCTACTAGGGTGTTAGCGTAGGTTAGAAATGAAATCAAGGAATGTAATAATAATATTGTACAATGCGCGCATAACTCGTTTAACAATATTCTGGACAATTTTGCTCACCATGTTACAGAAAAGATATCGCTGCTCTGGATTCAGTGAGTCAGTCAGGAGTTCCAACTCAGCGCATGCTGAAGAGATTAGCACTGAACTGAGCAAATTTAAAAATATCTCTTAATTGCAATAAATTCACAAAGTTATGAGGAGCATAAAATAGCTGGGACTCAAGCGCAATGAGGACAGGCATTGTGCTGCTGGAATATTGTGTCATCAGAATGAGCTCAAAGAGTCTCAGAATATGATCAATGTAGGGCCATGCAGTCAGGTTGGCATCACTACCAGTTCTGTAATGACGGCACACTCGTGCTCACACCATGACCTTTAGAAACCAAAGCTGAACCAAGTCCCATTTTATACATCCTTGGGCATCTGGCTTGATAGTGCTCTAGCTGCAAAACACATGGATAAATTAGAAGCTAAAATAATTTGCTTTATTTCAACAAAATGGGTTTCACATATTCTTCTAGTTCAGCCCTGTTCCTGAAGAGGCTCAGTCCAGTCATTCTTACAGGTCACCTGAATCACCTGTTATATCAAGATTAGGCACACTCATTGCAGTTGATCAGTTAAGCAAGGAATGTTTCACTGAAGGAGAACTGGTCCATGAGGGTTGAAGGATTTTCAGATTTTTTTATCTAATGCTCTTTGAACGGGTGGCCCGATTATGGTTAATCAGCTTCTCTGAAATCTGGCCCTTGTATGTGTGTGTCCCGTGACTAGCTAATGTCACATCCAGGGACTACTCTGCCTCGAATCTGTTGCTTGCCAAGATTGGCTCTGGCTCCCCCATTCCCCAGTGAATGATCCTGAATTGGATGAAATGGAAAAAGGACAGGCAGATGATCTCTGATCATAGTTAAATTGTTCCAGGCCTTTAGAAACTGGCTGGACTGGAGCTCTCCAGGACTAGGGCTGGAGACCCTGCTCTGGGCTTACAATATGGTAAGGTAAGGTGACTGAACAAATGGTCTCTAAGCCTGTCCTAGGCAACATGGAGGTAGGCAGCGGTAAGCATCTTTATGTACCAGATTCCTGCAAGATGATGAGGCACCTTTCAATTAACATTTCAAGACCTGTAGAACACACTGAATGGACATCATATCCACTAACTGATTTAATTAATTAAAATCTGAAATGGAATTAAATCCAGGAACAAACACTCTAGGACCCTGGTTTCCTCAATTTCTCTTATACCATTCTGCCATAGAACACATCACAGGTGCTCCCTATCGCACTCCTGACTGTGTGACCTTCATTCTCTGATTGAGAAGTCCTCTCTGCATGCTAAACATGATAAACACCTCACTGGTTTAAAATAATTCACAGATTTTTAAACGGGAAAACACCGTTCTATCTAATGCATTGCAGTTCACAGTACCATTCTACAAGGTCATACCTCAGACTAGGGCGGTGCACAGCGGTGCAGTGGTTTGCATTGCCGACTCTTCACTGGGGCTCTGGGCTCAGATCCCAACCTGGGGTGCGCTCCGAGTTTGTATGTTCTCCCCGTATTTGTGTGGGGATCTTCTGGGTGCTCCATGTTCCTCCCACAGTCCAAGACACACTGGTTGGTTAAGCAGCTTTCTGTAAAAGGTGGCCCTGTTGTGAGTGTGTGCATGTCTACATTCCCTGCGATGGACTGGTGTCCTGTCCAGGGTGTATCCTGTCTTGCGCCCTAAGCAGAGGGAAAATGGATGGATATGTCTGACTACCGGAGGCAGGTCATTTCAATGTGATGCTGCACAAGACTGGTTAGCCTGCAGAGTAAATTGAAACTACTGTCATTTCTTAGGGTGTTTTCTGTAGTAGGAGTCAGTCTTCCTGCAAGGGTGACACTTGCACGTGTTAACACCACAGTGCCTTTTATACCCAGCTCTGCTATTTGCTCACTGATTTACTTTTCTGTTTTGCAACTCACCTATCTGGCTAAATATAAATCAAGGATAATTGTGATGTTTATCTCAGTAAGGTGTCGTGACTGGTAATCCCAGATTGTGGCTTGTCATTGACAGATTGTTTGGCTATAACATCTTGCCAGGAGAGAGATTTAGGACTCTCCAGAAGATGAGTGACTACTTTAATGCAGCCCCTGACATACTGATGGCATGAAGGCTCTGTTCTCCTTATCAGGGCACATCTGTTTCTTTCTGCATATTTTAAAACTGGAATTTCACCAGACCCGATATTCAACAAGGTTAAAGCACGCCATCACCCCTGTCTATCAGCTCTCTTACTGATGAAGTCCTTTCGTGTTGGTGCAAGTCACGTTTCATAAAAAGCCAAAAAATGTTTCATCCATCCCCAAAAAACATTTCTTTTCTTAGAAACAGAAGCTTGGAGTGACATTTCTGGTGCCGCTCCATGCATTCTAAAAGCTTTCTGTGCACAGCTAAGAAACATCTAAACTTAAAAGTACAGTCAGTACTTTCACTCACGCTCGTAAGCTTCGGACGAGCCGAGAGGAGTAATGAGAAATTTATTATGTGGTATTCTGCATGATTAAAATAGGGCTAAAATATAAAAGGATACTGTACATGGTGTTCCTTTCTCTTTTAAGATGTTTTTAATTTACTTTTTTCACGAAGTCTCTTTCCTTAAGTCATTTTCTCCACTAATAAACGAGCCCATGCTGGCCGTCAGAGCCTGTACTGTTGAGCAGGCCGTCACGCAGCTCCCTGGGTGTGGTGACAGGAGTGGTCCGCTGTGGTCTGGAAGGGCAGGGGGGAAGTCAGAGAATCCGGGGGGTGGGGCGAGGGTGGACAGGGATGTCATGCAATGCGATGCACAGTTCCAAGACTCTGCAGCAGCCAGCCCTGCCTGACCTTAGAAAGAGGAAGGGAATTCTCATTGGATCCCAGCCACGGGCTCTGCTGGGTTTCAGTTAGGAGCTCGTAATCTCCACGACTCATTTGACACTTTTAATCGAGACGCCCACTTTCGCATTTCGTTTACCCTACTCTCAACTCAAACATCCCCCTATTTCAGGCGTTCAATTCCAAAACCCTCAAACACCACGCATAACTGAGGTCTCTCCCGAATTTGCTGATGAGCTTACTCCATTACGTTTGTCTAAGCACCTTGATACATTTCCAAAACCTGATGAAGAGATGAAGGTTGACCTTTTTAAACTTCTGCAGAGTGTAATACACCTGACCGAAGGGAAAGTCTTACAGGATTGACACCAATTACAAATACCATTCAATACTTTAATGACTGACACGTATCGCATACACCCCAAATAGAAATTAGACGTCGGCTAGCATGCGTATAAGATCGTGATTCTTGCTCTGAGTATTAAATGCAATTGCCCTTAGCTTGCATTAGTGTCCTGTGATTTGATTCAATACAAACTCAAAAGGATTCTGGGTTATTTTGTCATGCCTTTGAGGATTTCCAATACTAGATCTGGTCTCCTCATAGCTTTTGCTGTTCAGTACCAGAAAGATTGAATTATTTTAGCCTCTCAGAGAAGAACATTCCTTTAAGCTAAATGTATCTGGTTGCTCTTCCCTGGACTGAATCCAGAGTTGTTGTTTTTAAGTTGGTGACAAAAACTGCACAGAATATCCTCAATGCGATTTTAGCATTAGGTTGTATAATTCTAACATCCCTGGATATTAAATTGCACAACTTGAAGACAAAAAGGTCAACAGGCAAATCTCAGGTAACCTCTTCAAACTTTCTTGCAAGATATCTTTTTAGCTTACAATAGCTTTTGGTTTGCTACCTGCATGTTAAATGCCAATTGCCTGATGTTTGCCCAAACTTGTATCCTAAACCCAATTCCAATTCTTTCGTCATCAGGTTTCACATTTTTATGCAAGACTTTACAATTCCATTGCTGTTGCAATAGTGAAAAAAATAGCTTCTATTCCATTCTTCTTCTCTCAGCCTTTCACCTGTGCTTGCAGTTCATTATAACACTTTTGATGAAGTCCTTTCTATTTTATTATTCCTCTAATTTGAGCCACTTCTTCCTGAATTAGATTTGCTTAATTTTGGAATAAACCTATTCTGTGCTTCAAGTAGAATATCTTCGAACTGTCGTCATTCTTTCTGTACTAATTTCACGTGCATATTTTTATATTTTGCTTTTCTTCACCTTTGTTTCATTCCTTTAAGCATGTTTTCCATAAATTCCGTTGTTTTGGTCTCTCTCTGCTGGTACAGTTTCAAAGTAAACCTAAAAAGCGCAGCCCATTATGATTGCTCTAGGGAATATTTCCCTTACCTGTTTTTCCATAGTCTATCTTGGTTGTTTGAGAAGCCTGGAAACAGACACTCTTTCTTAAAGCTGTTGTCTACTACTTCGTTTTTGCCTTTAGATATCCCCGATGGTTTATTCCGCATTCCTGCTTCACGCACAAACACTTATTAATATTGATTAACACTCATATTAATTCCCGGTTCTCAGAACTCTTGCCAGGTGATGTTCTAATCGTGGTCCCTTGCAGTGGTGAAGACAGACGTGGTGCTGTGTTCGGAACTTCTGCATTACCCCCATCAGCACCAACAGACCCATGCCTATCTTGATGTCATTTATACAGCACTTCCCTTGATGTACATGGTTTCAGCAGGTGCAATTAGTATGGACAGCAAAAGCCCTCTTCTACATCTGTAAGAGTACTTTCATCACACCTACTGTAATGCAATCCCAGAAAAAGACGGAAAGGAAATGTAAATTTTTACAAAAAAGGTTTATTTTCTTTTAAAATGTTTTACACTCGGTATGACAATGTCCTCGCACTGTAATTACAGAGGAGTGGTGGCGAGGCCCCCCTTTTTACATAGAAATCCAGGTTTGTCAGTAAAAATTGGAACAGAACTAAAATGACGAAAAAGCAGTGATTATCAATAAAATACTGTAACCTTGTGTGAATGGTAAAGGAGCTCCCGAGAGGTTCTGCGGGACGCATTCAGAATATTCTGCTAGCCTCCTTGCCACATTTCCATGAGCTATTTCCTGGTTTTATTATATATTTACATATTAAAACATGGAACAACAGTCTTTTACAAATGATCGTGGATTTTTAAACATTCTCAACATTCAAAAAAAAAAGAATTTATCAATATATTCACATATATGTTAAAGCACTATAATACAGGTGTTGAGAAATTTAATGCAATTAAAAGCTAATGGAGAGAGCGGAGAGGGCCCAACTGAACAGCATGGGAGGGGCAAGGAAGGGCAGACAAAGAGACAGAGGAGCAAGGCGAAAGCCAAACTTAGTCCCCACAGCTGGTGCTGACAGTAATTCATTTCATATGCCGGAACCTATTTCAATGACCTCCCCCTCAAACAAAGCACGATTGCACACTTTCAGTTGTAATGCTCCTCAAATGTTAAGAAATCTAGTTACAATATGCACGTTTTCCTTCGACAGTCAGTAAAAAGCCGAAGTGCCACCTCTGTTTTTGTGCGTGACTGAGGATCTGACAACAAACAGAACGGCAAGAGGCAGAAGACATGATTTTTAGGCCAGACATAAAAACGAATCGCCCACCATTCCTTCTTCAGCTTGGCTTCCCAATTGCTGATGCCCGACGCCAAAAGGGAGGGGGGTTACTGTACATGCTCTATCCACACACTCAGAATGACATCCCTAGTCCCCGTTAACAGTACAACTGATCTATGTACAGTGCAATCTGAAGGCGTGGTTCATATAAACACTGGTGCATTTTTTACTCTCTTAGGGAGCGAAGAGATTGGAGACGTAGACACACTTCCTAGTGCCGGAAGTGGAAATCACTGCATTGCTATGCTACGCAACAGAATGTAAGAGAGAAGACACTGACTGCACTGATCATTGTAGGCTACTGGCTTTAAACAACTGCATTAAATTCCACCTCGTAACACCCAAAAAACAAACACCGTCCTAGTGGCAGAAGTGAAAGGTCTTTTGTTATCCTTTATTACATTTCATGAAGCTCGGCAATAAAAGCCAAGGACACAGCAACAAATCGCTGGAGAGAATTTTAAAAAATGACAGGGCTAAAATATTACTGAAGAATTCGGGGAAAAGATGGGAGAGAGAAAACAATGGAGTACAGCTGATCTGCCATGCAATCTCCAGCCCTGGATCAGAAGGTACTGTTTACAAAGAGCTTAGGGGGTTTCTAATGGTCAGAAGGTGGTAACTGGCATGTTCTCCATAAAGAGGCACAGTAAACTATCGGTCAGCATAGCAAATGTCAAGCTGTCAATGAATTTTTCCACAGGCTGCCATCTCCATCAGGGTCCTGATGCTGATGGCAGCCCAGTGAGGAGAAAGGGGAGAAGAAACTGGCCACGAACACGAACGAAAGGCTGTACATGAGTGTTGTCTGTAAGTCTGTAAAAAGTGTTATCCCTGCTTTGTGACGCAGGACCTCTATATTCACAGTTTAAAAAAAAACTTACAAAAAATCTTCTGACACACTACAGCAGTGTGAGACATGTAAAGTCAGATTTTTTTTTTTTAGATTAAAAAATATTTTTTTTTTTAAAAATGAGTTAATCAGGGCGGGCCCGTCACAGAAAACACCCTGGTTCTCTGAAACCAAACCGGGGCCCACGTACTTCGGGGAGGCAGAGTGCAGCATACTCGTAGGGGAGGTGTGGGGTAGCTGTGGGGAGAACAGGGCGAACGGTGGGTCTCTCCATCTCTCTCTCTCTCGGGCTGCAAGAACAACTGGAGGCTTTTCGGAGGGGTGGGGCAGGTGTCCTACCCGTTATCCTGGCGCACGGTCCGGAGCTGCAGGAATATCCGACGCTGTACCCTCTCTCCCCGTTCCGCTGGGGAAGACCGCGGCCCTAGCGTGCGCCCCAGGAAAGTGACGCCTGCACTCCGTTAGGCAGTGGGGGGGGTACGAATGAGCAGGTCAGATGCCCCTATCCCACCCCCACATCGCACGGCCCCGGGCTTTCCTGTCCTAGCCTCCTCGCGGCGAGAGTCTCGGGACGAGCACGGCAGGGATATGCTAGTCAACCTCGGGGTCCTCTTTCGGCCGGTAGACGGGCCCGAATTTTTGCATGTACTTCTTGATGTACTCCTTGGTTTTGTGCTTCACATTCTCGTTACACTCCAGGTCTTCGGGGTTCTTACAGGACTTCAGCTCCTTGTTCATCACGCCATGCGTCAGCTGCAAAACACACGGGCATCACAGCATGATCACTGCAAACCACTATCACATGCCTGCTGGGCACTGAAGGCACAGGGACTGACTTCGAAATGATCTGCTCAGCAAAAAAACAGTTTAAGCTTCTCTCAAGGATCAAACTGAGGCTATAAAATATCTTTCAGGTAGTAGACCCTGATGGGGACAGTTCCCAGTTATTCTTCACTAGGACCAGATACCCAAAAATGATATAGTCTGTTCAGCCAGCTATTTCTTATGGTTTTTTAAATGTTTTTGATGCACCTAAAGAACAAATACAACTTGACAATGCAACATAGGCTGGTTTACACATACAAGTTTCCAGAGGGTTAAGGTGGGAAAGCAAAAAAAAAAACTCACCCCATTTAAAATAATGCAAGTGTAGATATTATCAGTCAAATTGCAGTAGAAAGTGTTTTTTGCTGTTCACATTTTTAGTTTGCCAAAATTAAGCGCAATTCCACCCAGACCCCTTGCAGTGAAAAGCACACCAAAGGAAATATGCCAATTCTGTGTTCCAAACACTCGTTGAATTTCTGGTCTCTCTCTGTGTGTCTGTGTGTGTGTGTGTGTGTGTGTGTGTGTGTGTGAGAATTCCACACCCAGGACCTTACCTTTCTTGCCAAGTGTTTGAAGTCATCAGTGTTGCTGATGCGGCCCAGCTTGCAGTCTGGCTTTCTGTAGGGGTTCAGGCACTGCACGATGAACTGCGACATCTGGATTCGAGTGAGAACAAATCAGGGAAAGGGGCAAAGAGAAACCGTTGCATGGTAGAACAGTCAGCATCCCCAACAGAATCCCACAAACAACACCAGAAAAAACTTTCACCAATTTTAGACATGCTTTTATGAACTCTGTGGTGTGGCCAAGTTTAGCTTTTTGACTATAGATGCCCCATCATGATTTTCGAGTAATACTCTCCCCCATGTTATCATCTGTGCATTGCTGTTACCCATGTTTATTTTAATATAATATAATTAGCTATGGCCAGTACAGATAAAAAAAACAGTTTTAAAAAGAAACACATAAGTGAACTACGACAAATGTATTAGATCTATGTCCAAAGAGGTTATTTTTTTAATTTCAGGAAATAGGAAAACCTCTAAATTACTATCCCTTCGGATCCAATAAATGTTCTACTTGGAATATGTTTCTCAAAACGCCTACCTTCATGTTGGAAAATGTAACGGATGCCTGTTAAATCACTGTGGTTTTGTAGTAAACTAGTAGAACAGTGGATAATACAACAGATATGCTATACACAACCACAGAACACTGCACTATGGTGGGTAACACCCTCATTAGCACAGACTGGGGGCATCAGGGGTTTCAGCGCCCTCAGCTAAAAAATGTTGTATTTGAAGACTGTCCATCTATCTTAAATCAGAGTCTAAAACCTTTTCTTCAGTTTGTCCCTATATTACCAGTTTAAAAAAACCAGCATGTTAATTTCAAAAGCAATCAAGCAGTTACATGAAGAACTTAAGAATGACCAAAGATAAGAGGAGATCAATAGGAGGAGCTTGTACATTTTGCCACTAGTAAGGCACTGATCCAAGGATTGTCTCCAGCTGTTTCCTCAAGATCCCCAGAGGATCTACTTTAAAAAACATCGGACTAATTTGTTCCAAGGCTCCACAACCCTCTTTGCCCTGTAAGTGCCACTCCTTCCAGTTTCTACCCAAGTCTCCAGGTCCTTGTCGGCAGCGTGCACGCTAGTGGTGGAGTAAACAGGGGGCTTCGCTGATACAGCAGGCCCCCAGGCTACATGGCCAAATCTGCAAGTTACTCCAAAGCCCCTCTGCAGAACTGCCAAGATCTTTAGTGTTATATAGCTGGCAGGCCCTCCTAGTCTGGTAATCGGCCCTGAGCTGGCAGAGAGCAATTGTCCAACATCCACTGGAGCAGCAGGGATCAGTTACAAGGCTCTGCAGTTAAGGAGCCATCGTGGAGATAAGTACCCAAGGAAGAGGAGAAATTAAAAGCATTCCTTTACACAGTTAAGGGAAAGGGTGTCTGGAACAAACTACCCAGCCCTATCTATAAAAGGGATTCCCTGGGTTTATCAACTGGCAAAATGAGTTTTTCAGATCGGTGAGCTGACGGCAATGAATCGAGCAAGAAGGGCCGAACACTTTCTCCCTCTTTGTAACATTTCCTATGTGCATCTTGAAGTTCACGGGGGAGGAGGACTTACTTCCTTCCGAAACACCTCTTTACTCTTCTTCGCCAGCTCACTGGAAGTGTCAGCCTCGGCTGTCTTGGCCTTCGTGGAAAACTGAGAAACAAACAAAACCACATTTTACAAAAAACAACGACGGCAACTTCTCTTCAGGATATTTAAAAACATGTGAATTCCTCTAACGCTCTCTTCACCAAATTTCACCACGGGGAGGAAATTAACGCCAAGTTGGGACACCACTTTCCCCCCCCCTCAGAAACGAAAGGCTCGAGCATATAAAAGGAGAGTTTAATTGCAACTTGTACACAATAGCTATACTTTCCAGTCACGTTTAAGACAAAAAATGTCAAGGGAAAAAAAAACTAACCACAAATGCCATAAGCTTTAAATATTTGCCTTGCTTCCAGCAGTCTGTAATTTGCAGCCCTCGAAAATACCAACGAAACCCGACTTCTGAACAAAGAGAAGAGAACAACCGCTGCTTCGTGATTGTCTTGTTTTACAATTACAAGGCTGTACACTGCAAACAGCCATTGCTGGAGCAGCAAACATCTTAGTTTCTGCTGCAGGCCAGGAAAACCTCATCGATATTAAAAGATCGCAGTACCACAGAAATTCCATTTATAAACTGGGTAGATTACGGCAGGCATTCTGAACGCTCAATCGGACACAGTTAGCAATACCAACACATCATTGCAATTCAAAGACACGAGTTCAGACAATTTAACTCGTATCGCAAAATCATTTCGGGCTTGCGAGCAGAGAGTCCTCGTTTATTTTGTTAGCCCCTCCTAACGAGAAACACCAGGCCGCCTCAGAGAAGGGAGGCGGAGTGTAGCTCTTTGCTAACGGACCGAGGAAAAGAGGGGCCCTGAGGAGAGCAAAGCTCAGTTCCACATCTGGCCGCTAGAAAAAGGTGTCTGGACAAGCCAGTACTTCGTGTCCTACAAAGAAACAGCATGAAGCCTTCCGAGTCTAAGTGACAATTAAAGAAAATTATGGACCCGGGCAGTTTAATGGATTGGGAGGCACTGATGAAGACGGGAACCGACTCCAAGAGCGTTAGCGTGAGGTTAATGTGGAGCAGGCCCTACAGGACAGCTGTTCGAACTGGAGCTGGTTTGTACAGCACACTGCAACAGTGCCTGTGCTGGCGGCAGTGTGCCGTGAAGAGACAGAGCTCCACAGACTCTGGGAGACGGACAGAGCTCCAGAACAGAACAACAGCAATAAAACCCAGGGCTGACTCTGCCCTCTTTCTAGCAGGCCTGTTAATTAAAGACAGAGACAGCACAGATCTGTAGCCAGAATGCTCTCTTGTCCCCGCACGGTTTTCAAATTCCGCACAGAAAAAACAGCATGCTGCATCGACACACTCGATTGGACTCGCAGTTTTTAAAAACGCTACCAAACAATGAAAGAACATGCCCAGATATCAGCTGTGGATGTATAACTCTTGGATTGAGCTCACATTACAAGTGATCTACTGTATAAACGTGTTTATTGATGCACTGTATATACCCACCAAGAAGTGGCTATTTTGGATTTTGTATAACCTGCCAAATTTTGCCTGTGTTTCTTCCCTGTTGTGTAGTTTCATTGTGTAAAAGCCCTGTAACATTTGCTTTTTATTCATGGAAGAGATACTGGGATCTGGGTGAAAGAGAAAGGTAAGGGGGCTGAGGGACACAGAGAGATAAGGGGGAGAGGATCAGAACAGAATGAATGTGCCCCAGGAGGAAAAAAAAAGAAGAAAAAGCCCCTTTATTTTGTACAATGCTTTGGGCTGGCAGGGGCTTTTGCAAGAGCACATCTGTAAAAAATTGCCCATGACATCATGATCTGTGCCGATTAGCAGACAGGATGCTTAAAAAATACCAGAGCCCTCTTTTCTCTATAAAGCTTTTGATATTTTTAAAACAAAGATTGTTACATATTTTAATGAAACCACCAATAAATGAATGACATTTGTTTTTCTGCTCAAATACCCGACTGACTGCTCTGGTCTTAATTATCTTCAAACACGGGGCAAAAAAAAAATGTCCGCGACAGACACACACACCAATAAAACACCCTGCGCTCCACCGCCTCACTGGGGCCACTGCAGCTGTCGAAGGAGCTGGGAGACATTTTAAAACAGGAATGAAACTTGCCGAGTTTGGACTGACCACGGCATGGTGATAAATCAAGGGGCTCGAAAGGCAGCATCTCTGTGACTGTGAGCGATACGCAAGCCTCAGAGAGACAATCCCACTTGCCCCCCGACACGCCAGAGTGAAAGACGCTGACGCCCTCTGCGCCGATGGCACTGGCTCAAGTGGGAAATATGAAGGGAAGGAGGGGGGAGGCTTCTATTGTCTTTCAGGTCGTGTTGGCATTTTGTTTTGACAAATCCGAGCTTTGCTTTCAATTATTCCGACAACTATTCATAAGACAAAAGAGGCCTTGGTCTTAAATCTTGTGAATCTACTGTACCCTGAAGACACATGCAGGGAAAAAAACAACAATGCAGAGAAAGGGACCTTAGAGCACGAGAGAAGGGTGAGGAAAAGGACCGTGAGGGTAATCAAGAGACCCCCTAACTGGCTAACTGCTTCCAAATTTAGTGGGTTTCACAGAATTGAAACTAATCCAAGAATGAGACACTTCTCCCCTTCAATAAGCTATGACTCGACTATAATTGTATGTATTGCATCACAAAATAACATAATTAATAAGGTATTCTCCTTATTATTATAAATATAACTCCAATTTGAGTAACATTTTGAATTTTAAAGTTCCACGTGTAACCCTAACCCTCCAAAAAAAGGAAAGACTATACAAACACCAAGAGCAAGGAAATGCATTTCATCTGCTAACTTCTGTTCATATAACTAGACCTTGGGCTGCGCACCGGCCATCTGACTTTCTGAACTGAAGCCTAAACAGACAGCAACAACTGGGACACAGAGGGGTTCCCTCAGTCTTCTGTGAAAAATATACTACTGTACTGAGTAACCTCAAAATAGATGCCAACACCCTATTCACATGCCTCTGCAGGACAAAGTGGGGAAAAAAAAAGTCTCTGGAGCAGAAGTTTGCAATCAATTTTGAAACCTTGTCAACATTTCTACCACTGATTAACTACAGACGTGAGACATACCACATGCTGCCATCATCACGAACTGTATGTGCAGCATCTGGATGGTCCACAAGGCTGTGCAACAAACTGAGCCCTGAGAACCAGAGTCGGAGAAATGCCTAGTGTACAGCTCCACTTTGAGGTCCGTAGCTGCAGGTTTTTATACGAACTTTATTTTTCTTCTTTGTCCATACAACAGACCATGCCCCCAGTGAAGATATACATAAAAAGACAGAGGTAAAAAAAGGAAGGGTACCACTTATCCCTATTGTCGCCTAAATGTTCTTTTTATCAATTGATTTCTGTTATGAAAGTTATTCCAGATATAGAAGTTAATATTCATTACCTGACCACAGCATAATCTTGTAGATGAATGTTACGACCTTGGTACCACTGCTACTTCATCATCATTTTCTACTTCGTTCAGCCCAATTTCCCTTTCCCCAGCAACAGTCTCCAGCTCCTCCTAGAGGATTCCCAGATGTTCCCAGAGAGATATAATCCCACCAGCATGTCCTGGGGTCTCTTCCCAGTACATAATGCCCGGTACATCTCCAGTGGGAGCCACCCAAGGGCCACCTCGAATGGCTCCTCTTGATCTGGAGGAGCTGCGACTCTACTCCAAGACCTTCCCGCTCCTCACCCCGTCACAGAGGAGTAAGCACAGCACCCAACAAAGAAACCTCACTTCCGCTGCTTGGACCTGCAATTTCTTTCTTCATTGTCTTAAAACTCAGCTCCCACTTCCACCACCACAGCGTCAGCGTTACTGCCGCCACTGTACCGATCCTCTGGTCAATCTCATGATCCCCTCTGCCCTCACTTGTGAACAGGACCCCGAGGTACTTAAGTTCAAGTTTATTGTCATTCTACTCATTTACAGGTATATGGTATAACGAAATGCTATTTAGCTAGCTCTCAGATGATAAGTAGTACAAAAAAACAACAATACAATTGTATAATAAAAGAAAGACAGAGACAACAGGCAGTGTGCAAAACAACAACAGGTAACAGGTAATGTGCAAAACAACATCAGATGTGCAAAAACATACATCAACAGAATGAAATATAGGATAGAAAATTATGGGGAGTAAGCTTTTTGACATGTGAGGTAGAGGTAGATTTCAATGTGTGATTGAGTTTTTGGTAAGAAAGAAGGCACTGTGAGGTTCAGATCGTAGGTGAGAGAGGCTGGGAGTTTAATAGTTTGATAGCGTGGGGGTAAAAACTCTCTCTGAGTCTGGTAGTCCTTAAACTCCTCCACTTGGGGCAGCTCTTCTCCTCTCACCTTGAGAGCGATAACCACTCTTTTCCACCAGAGAACCATGACCTCAGATTGGGAGGTACTGACCCTCATCTGACCGTGCCACACCCAGCTGTGAACCTCTCCAGTGTGTGGCAGAGATCACAGTCAGATGAGGCAAAGTGAACAATATCATCCATAAACAACCGAGATGCAACCCTCACATCCCCAAACTGGATACACTCCAGTGGGAACATGGCTGCACCTTGATATCCTTCCATGAGGATCACAACTCTTGCTGTGTAAATACAGGGACCAGATGGCACACAGCAGTGGCCCCAGCACCCCATACTCCCGCTTCACCTGTCACAAGATATCACTGGGTAAATGGTCATAAGCATTCTCCAAATCCACACAACAAGTGTGCACAGGGGAGGCAAACTCCCACGTCCCCTCAAAAATCTGTGCAAGGGTAAAGAGTTGATCTACTGTTCCAGGGACAGGACAGAATCCACTTTGCTCCTCATGTAGTTGAGGCTTGGCTATCTGACGGACTCTCCTTTCCAGCACCCTGGCAAGACTTTCCTGGGGAGGCTGACGAGTGTGATCCCTCTGTAGTAGGAACACATCTCTGGTTCACTGTTTTTTTTTAAATGGGGACCACAACCCCAGTCTGTCAATGCAGAGGTACTGTCCCCACCTTCCACATAACACTGAAGAGGTGTGTTAAGCCCAACACCCCAACAACATCCAGCGCCTTCAGCATTTCTGGCAAGATCTCATCCACTCCTGCAGCTCTACCACTACAGTTCACTGCATTGACCTCAGCGACAGAAATGGACCCAGATCCACCTGACTGCCTCCTGAAAGGAAGGCATGTCCATCGGATTCAGAAATTCCTCTAAGCACTCCTTCCACCTCCCAGTGATATCCCCAGTCAAGGTCAACTTTTCCCTTCCCGAGCCATCGAATGGTTTGCCGCAACACCCCCTAAGCCAATCTCCATTGCTTCTTTGAACTCCTGTCATACCAGGCCTACGCTTCAGTGAGCACTGCAGCTAAAGCCCTCTTGGCCTGTAGGTACCTCTCTGCCTGATGGCTTGCCTCACGACTGGTGTCCACCAGCGGGTCCTAGGAAACCCACCATAACAGTCACCGACCACTTTCTGGCCACCGTAGCCAACAACTGCAGTCTTGCACAAGGTCCATTCAGACTCAATGCCCCCAGCTACAGAGGAGAAACTTTTCTGGATGTGGGAATTGAACTCATCCCATATGGCAGCATCTGCCAGGTGTTCCCAGGGCACTGTCACAACCCATTTGGGCTTCCCAGGTCTGTCCAGCTGAGGCTCAACTTACCACCACGGTCTATTTCACAGGCAGAAGTGCAAGTTTCAACCCAAGAAGTAAAAAAAATGAAATTTCCATTGAAGAAAAATAGCAGGGCGTTGATGTTCATGCCTTATGACATGAACATCAACATCACAGGGAGTTATGACAATTTTTATGCCAATCTTTAAAATGAGAAAATCAATTATAGCCAAATGTGTTTTTTTAGTTCAAAGTTGTAAGGCTGTTCTGACATGGGATCTGACCTGGAAGAACCCGATACTTAAAATTTTAATGTCAACTCCATCTGTGCAAAATTCAGCACCCAGTGCAGAAGTCTGCAGCTCATAAGAACTGAAATAATAAAAGTCATATTTAGCACAACTTGTTTCCTTGCAACTGGGAGTCAAGAGCTGTGAAGAAAACAGAACATACAGGAGCGCAACGCTGTAGCAATCGAACAGAAAGTCCCAAAGGAAAACCACGTCCTCAGGGCCTGTCGTTCCTTTAGAAGGAGATGCACTTCACCTCATTTCTCTGAGGTGACCTGATGTTTCTAGAATGGATTCACAGAGCAGGTATTGTACAAAATTAACAAGGGGTCTCAGCCTGCAAGCCAGAACTGGTTTTGAGCAATGAGTTCATCCGTCTAAAATAAATACACTGTTGAACTGCAGTAATATGCTACACTTGATATCTATGTCAGATTGGTAAATAATGCAGCACACATTATCACATTTTGTGATTTTGCAAACGTTATAAAACAAAGGTCATCCAAAATTTAGTAAATTAATAACGAAGGACCAAAACACAAAAAACACAAAACCTGCCCAGCAAGAAAGGAGCTTCTCTACATGTCATTCTTTCAAACGAGGGCAAGGGTTACCTTAGTGGGGTTTTCATCGTAAGTAGGCGTCCCCAGGTCCATCTCAGCTTCATGATCCACACTGGCATCATCGCTGCCGCCCTCCCAGCACGGGGGGTCCCACTGCGTCTGCCTACGGGAGGCAATTCAAGAACAAAATTACACCAGTGCCTCACATCACCACTAAGGCAACACTGCAGTCAGTAAAGAGCAACCAACTGTGACTGAAAAAAGTAGAGATCAACAGAAGGACGTTTAGACTCACAGTAGATGTTTAGTAGCACAGTAACACCCTTTTTTCCTAAACAGGTCACACTGACCAGCAGCACTTAGTGGCAGGGTTACTGTGTTCATAGTGGCAGACAGGTTGATTAGGACACGTTGATTAGACACCTAACCGATCATATACCTTTATTTTCATATACCTACAATTTTCTGCTCCAATATGATTTCAGTTCTGTCATTTCTCTAGAGCTGCAATACACTGCAGGGGCTGTTCTGTGCCACGGCATAATAAAACATCTCAAATAGACAAAAGATTTGATAGTTCACATTTTGATTTGGTTTTTCAGTTATTTTCAGAACTAAAGCTTTGGAGTATCAAATGTAAAAGAATAGATTAAGATGGCTTAAATACTAAAAGGCAGTAGAGAAATATTCTTGGAGCAAATGACGAGTTACCTAGAGAGAACATGCTAATCCAATCACATTTACAGAAATCTATTTAAAGAGCCAGGAGAGCCTAATTGATTCTTAGCATGATGCCACTTTACTGTGTGAGGGCAATTCCAAAATAGACTTAAACCAAGGCGAAACTGGTAGGCAACTTGCACCACTATGTGAACATTTAACAAACCTTTGAAGATTAAACAGCCTTCAAAATCTCTGGCTAGCCTATAAACACGCAATAAAATTCTAACAAAAAGACAACACAACTGATCAGCTTTATGGGGGGGAAATTCAGACACCTAAAACACTGACATTCTTTTAGAGTCTAAATGATTTCCCTTCCAAACACTGAGAAAGAAGCCTACACAGAAGATTAGAATCAGATGCAAGACATCTGCAGCCTGCATGAGACATTTGATCAGAGACAGACTCACAAAACATGATACAGCAAAAATGGCAAGCTGCTACCTTTGTCAACTTCATCACAGCTCTGTGGCATACTTGTTAGCTTCCTGCTATTAATTGACAAAATTTCCTGAGAGGATAAATGATATAAACAAGAAGAAACCAAATAGGCCATCACATGCATTTGATTACTAGTAGAGTTGAATCAGTCACAGAATCTATTTAGCCATTTCTTGAAGGATTCCTCAGCTTAGCCTCCTACTCACAACTGAGACACAAGGCTGTAAAAAGATTCCCGTGGTTCAAAATGACAGTTCATCTCGGCCCTTGGAACATCAACATCATTTAAGAGACAACTTGCACCTTCTTGGTATTGGCCAGAGCGGATGGCTCTGCTCATGATTCAAGGTAATGAGCATGGTCTCAGCTATCATTTCCTCATGAAAAGATTACACAGACAGTAGAGTGAAGCAGCCATCATCATGATCAAAGTGCAGGCCAAGTCTCTCGTAGAATGTGACTCTGATAGGATCATCAGAGTAAGGTTTGATTCCAAATATTGTCACTTCGTCATTCTGTAGTTCTGTGTACCTACCAATGAGGCAGAGGATGAAAAGGACTGACTGGTAAGGGCAAGTAAAGTATGAAGCCTCCAAGGGGCCACAACATATGCTTTTGATCAAGGGGGATCTGAACGCAAGAGTGAGAGCAGACAACACCAACGATGAACGAGTTATGGATTGTTTACATCGGCTCGACTTCGTTGATAAACTGCATCCTTGGAGGCAGAATCTTGAGCCGCAAACATGTCCATAAGTTAACATGGAAGTTCCTCAAACCGACACTGTCCTCCAGATTGATCCTGTTCGTCATCAGCAGCTGCACCTGGTCTTTACAGGATGCCAAGGCCCAGTGGGGAGCAGATGTCAACAGTGACCACTACCGTGACAGATTCCAGACAGTCAGGATTATCTCTTCTGTGCTACTCCAGCTTTGTTTCTGCTAACAATAATAAGGCCCCACTCCCTCAGACAAGCACATTTTAAGCTAATTCAGCATTAATATATTGATGAAGAGATGAATCTATAACGCCGAACCCTGCTATCATAAAAACGAGCAACTGTAACAGAAACAATTTAGACTTATTAGGATTTAGTTTCTTGTTGGGCTTCGAACTACAACTATAACTCCAAGGGTGATCATTTAAAAATTTCTGGGATCCCGCATACTAGATTTCTTTAAGATACTACTGCTTTTGTATAATGGTACAGTAACTGGATTCCCTAGAACACAATGCATTGAAAGCAGCTATGAATATGGAAAAAAACAACAGATACTGTAAGAGATACGTGCCAATGATGTGCTATTCAAATGACATTTAACACTAGGGATGGCTATAAAACGATCTGCATGCAGTCTGCAAGAAGAAATCAGATTAGAAGACAGATTAGGGGAATCAAGTGGATACATGTCACTGATAAGGGTCCATCTGACTGAAGCAGCTTGAATTCTTCTTAGAAAACAGGACAAACACTTGAACCCAGCAACAAAAATGCTAAGCTTAACATCATGTAAAAGTAGTTTAAAAAACTCCACTTGTTGGTTAGAGCAATCTTTTGCTTAGCATTCCTTCTGCAAGTCGAGAGAAGCCAACTCAAGAAAGGGCAACTTCAAATCATCAAGTTGTAAAGACCTGTTAAGAAGTTCAGTTCAATCAGAAAAGGCCTGCTGTGCTCTTTCAGAGCTACAGAGTGATGCTGTCGTCATCTGAAATATTGAAACTACTAAAACTGAACATTTCATCTGCTTACACAGTCAAAACGTTTTTTTGAATGTTTAGAAATTGATTAATTAAGGGTTAATGCAAAAACACTTGCAGGACTATGGCACTTCAAAGACCAGGGTGAGCCACCCCTGCTATAAACCACAAAAAAATATTAAAATTTACACATGCAAAAACTTGCCATTCACTGCGGCTGGTCCCGGAACCTATTGCTCGAATATTGAAATTGTATTTGCATCACATCACTTGATATTGGTGATGACATACTGAATGTATGTGTTGGAGAAATGGCAGTCTGGGGTTGTGCCTGCACTGTTAGGGCCTGCTGAGTGCCCTGCATCCGTGGACTGGTGTTTTCATCCACCCTTCTAACCTCATAAAACACATACAGGGCACTGCGATCCCTCTGCCCATGGAATGGGGCAATAATGCTGCCAGCCCTCTTTCTCACATTCCAGGAGAGACAAACTAGCACAGCCAGTCAAACCTAACGTGCATGGGAACGTGCTTCAAACCTAACGTGCTTGGGAAGGTGTGGATAACCAGAGTGCGCCAGACAAACAAAACAAGAACGGACAACCTCCACAAACACAAGAGCCCCTGGCCCAAAATGAATTCAGGATCCTGTTGGCTAAACGTCACTCTGTCGGCTGCAACACCGCTGTAAAATAAGATCTAGGTGAAAAAAAAAACATGTCTTCTCCCTCTCAAATGGGTCAGTTGAGGCTCAGTCAGCTCTACCTGGTGATGACATGGTAGTAGTAGATCTTGCCCTCTGGGTCACGTGCTGCTTTCCAGTTGGGTGGAAGGACAATGGTCTTGGGTTTGGGTGGCGAAGGTGGCGGTAGGTCCATCAGACTGTTCGACACCATCAGCTCCTGCCGAAGAGCACAGCCAGGCTAACACTTGAAAAGACTCCAGGATGTCAAAGAAAGCAATGCAGGAGACATGGAAGGAAACTCAGGGCAGGAATTCAGACATACTGCAGCTTGATCCATTTTAGGTTTTAAGAGCCACAAACTCTAGGAACAGATTGCACTGACAAGGCAGGAAAGCTACCAAAGTGGGATTTTATACCTTTTCAGTTCTACGTGTTAGAATTTGCACAATCCCTCATAATAAATGCTGGATTCTGGTTTATTTGAAAAGGTCTGCACCTGATTCACAATGTTGAAAATCAACAGTTTTAGTTCTGAAAAGCATACCTGCTGGACAGTCTGTGCCGTGACAATGGTGGTGACACCTGCCTGCTGCAATACCATCCCTTGCTGGTGGTAGACCTGCTGGCCCTGAAGATAGCTGGTGGCAGGTTGGGCATAGCTCTGCAGGGCAAAAGCAGGGGCAGAGAAGAGAGCCAATTGTTAGAGGTTAGCCAAAGTGTGATCTGTATGCTTCTGCAACATAAGCCTGAAGATTACTACATACACGCCTGAGCATGGTCAGCCACTGCAGCCAATACCCAGCATGAAGTCAAAGAAAAGCTGTACGGTCGCTTCATAATGACGAGTGCTATTATTAGGCATTGGACTGATGGGACACCTGTCATTTTTAATTACTTGTGGGTTAACTGTGTAGCCTTCTATTCCAGTGTCACTTTTTTGTGTACATTAGTTGTACTGTTGCATTTGTGACAGATGCAGCTCTGGTCTTCCGGGTCATGGCTGCTTATAGGCTCAGAGCCACACAGCTCTGCTCTTGCCATGGGAGAATTGTATACTGTCTAGGTTCCCTAGAGGTGTCACGTCACCATGGCAGCCTCCAATGAGCTCCGTCACAAATTATCTACTGCCTTAGATTAGTGAAAAACTGCCATGAACACATGTGACAATCCTAAGTGTCAAACGATTAGTAAATGATTTTGATCGTATCGTTACAACTTGGAAGGAGACACTAAAAAAGAAAAACAAATAGTATTGAACTGCACTATTTACACCCTCACAAATATATGATAGGCATTTTATATCCTCCTTCTGCTGTTACCGTTTCAATCCACCTTTGCAGGTAAGGCGATAAGGCAGAAATCATTACAGGTCACGTGACATAATAGAAAATCACATTTAATAAATATGCTGAGGATTTAGTAAGATGGGTGAAATCTTACCTGTATGACAGGAGGGTTGGGCTGGGGGTAGGGTGTAGCGATGCTGTACACAGCCTGGCACGGCTGGCCCTGGTAGTAGATGGCAGTCTGGGGCTGGGCAGTCTGGTACTGCTGGGGCTGTGCCTGCACTGTGAGGGCCTGCTGAGTGCTTGGATCCCAGAGGGCATAGCCCTGCTGGCCCTGCACCTGTGGACTGGGGGTCTGCGCTGGCACAGAGAGAACGGCCACAGCGGGGTCCTGTGGCACACTGGGCTGCACGTACTGCGGCGTGCCAGAAACCTCGAGAGGCGTGGGCACATGCTGGCCGGAGACAGGCTGCGGCTGGGAGGCTGGGGACGGAGAGGCCAGGCTAGGCTCAGAAAGCAGGGGCTGGGGGGGTGTCTGCTCATAAGGCAGGGTGCCACAGAGGGGTTCGCCGGGAGGAGTTGGCAGCAGCACCTTGCCGGCATTGGGGTTGGTGGGGTCCACATATGTCTGCATAGGATATCCAGGTGGGTATCCCATGAAGCCTGGGTGCGGACTGGAAGTGTAGCTCAGGGGATCGTAGGTCATGGGTGAGCTGACAGCCAGCGTGTGGAGCTGCTGTTGCTGTTGTTTCTGGGCCTCTCGCTGTGCCACTTCCTGCTCAAACAGCTTCCGGCGCTCTTCCGTTGACAGCTTGTTCCTCTCTTTCGTCCGGCCTTTCTTCTTACTGCTGCTCGGGGGGTCATACCTGAGGATAGGGGGGTGTGCAGGGGTCAGTCTGTAAATGCCATTAAAAAGACAACACGTCATGCAAAAATACACCATTGAGCGAGCACCTTTAAGAGCTTGGCTTGAGGTCTTTGGCCCAGACGTTGAAGGGCCAAGTCTGCGTCATGTCCTAAACTGACTGCAGCCTGGCATGCCAGAGCACCTCTGAGGCAGGGTGAGGAATAGCTGGTAAGGGCCCTTGGAGCTCACAGTGACACAGCAAATTCTGTGAATTAGGGGCCTGCAGGCTTGCAGTGAGAAATGAACTGCACCTCCAATTACAGTGAATCCTCCGGCTGGAGGAGCATGTCTAAAATTGTCAAACATATTAAAACATTCTGCATCGGAGTTGTAAACAACAAAGTGCTTTCTTGAAAACTAGTAACTGGTTGGAAATAAAGCTGCAGAAATAAAGTATTGATGGAATAATGTGGTGCTAAATCACTGAATAGAAAATCTAGTCTACAGTGCCATCTACGGGCTGCAAGAATGGTTTTCTACATACAGTACTTAAGGCTTTAATAAGGACAGAAGAGACTTTTCTATACGATTTCCAAGTTTGGATATATTAGAAGACAAGAGTAAGATAAGGACAGGGTTGTCTCTCCGTCTACTTATTCAGTAATCTCCGGTTACTCTCCTTCTCTTTTAATGGGTGGTAATTGGATGCTGTCAACTGTCATCTTAGCCACAGTGAAGGAGATCTCGCAGGTCATTGTTAAACCATCTTCCTGCTCGATTAATGGAGGAATGTCAAATTATGTGGCTCTGTGGCTAAGGATCTGCACCTGTGACTGGAAGGTTACTGGTTCAAAACCCGCAGCCGGCAGAGGAATCCTACTCCGTTGAGCCCCTGAGCAAGGCCCTTAACCCCAGCTGCTCCAGGGGTGCTGTATAAAAGGCTGAACCCGTGCTCTGACTCCAAGCTTCTCTCCCTGTCTGTGTGTCTCATGGAGAGCAAGCTGGGGTATGCGAAAAGACGAATTCCTAATGCAAGAAATTGTATATGGCTAATAAAGCAACGTTATCATTATTACATTATCATTAGGAGCATATTGGCGTGATGAACATGAAACTGCTCTGACTGCTTAGAAACTGTTGGTTTAAGGAGGACTTCTGGAGGGGGGACTCTTGAGGAGTCCACAGCGCCTCTTAACCAGCTCGCTCACCGGCTGCTCCTCTCGTAGGCAGAGGGTGGGGGGGAGAGGGAGGATCGGCGGCGGCGGCGCTCGGCGCTGCGCGGCGTCCTCTCTCCGTCCCTGTCCCGGTCCCGCTCCCTCTCCCGGTCCCGTTCCCTCTCCCGGTCCCGCTCGCGGCTGCTGGAAGGGGTGCGAGGCGTCAGCGGGGGCTCCCGCGCGTTGGAGCCGTCCCGACTCCGCTCTGCAGGACAGGGGGAGGAAATCTCACTGAAACAATCCCAACTGGGAGCCGCAGAGAGGAGGAGGAGGAACAGCAGCTACGTGGCTGGGAAAACTATTACACAACTCATATGTTCGTGACCGAAAGCAATGAAACAAATAAAGATCAACGTGATTATATAAGTTAAAGCACTTTTGACAAACGGCTTACTCACCCAAAGCAAAAACGGATGGTAATAAGTAACATTTCTACGGACATTCATTAAAGAAAATCTGATAGCTATGTTATTATAGAGCTTTAATAAGTACTGTGCAACTCACTAGAATGGTACAGCTAAATCTTCACCGGCTCTCTCATCTGTTAAGATGTTTGTGTAGAGTTCAAGGCACAGCTGTTTACAATTTCGGTCATTAAAGACTAAAATGTGGACGAGATGAAAATTTAATACAAGGTATCCTGTGCAAAGAGCAACACAGACACAAGGTGAAAAAGAGGTAAAATGTACAGAAATCCTGTATAGAGCTCAGAAGAGGAGCAACGGAACATGAGAGAGCTGGCATTTGGGTAGGAATAAAAGAAAGCGGTCATACCAGAGGGCTCTTTTTCCACTTGGCTCTTCTTGGGGATTCTGTACACCTCCTGTGAAAAGGCCAGTGTGTTACTACTCCCGCTTCACAACCTTGCCCCAGCCTCTCTCTCTGTGGTTTCCACTCCTGGCACTGGACTAGCCCATGTCTGCTGGTTTTTGTTCCAACTGCAGCCTTCATCACCAGTGCTAACCGGTGCCTGTAACTGATCTTTTGCTGGTTTAGCCTTTTATCCATTCTCAGTCCTTGATTTCAAACTACCCATGTCAAACTTCAATACACAGTATTTCATGTAGACTCTCCTCAACTTGCCAATTAAGACTTTACTTCCTTATTTCCGACTGAACAACTCTTAATAGGCGATTAATAGATAATTAACAGATACGTGGGAATGACACTGTATCAGACAACTCCCACAGTGAGTCTAAGTAGTTATATTTAAGCTCCCACACCCGAGTGAAGGCAAGCCCAAAACACACTAATGAGCACTGGGTTCATTCCGATTACAAATTTAATTGAGCTTTTTAAGAACTGAAAGCAAATTTAAAAAGGGTCTCCAACAGGAAATTGAAATAAATTGGCCTGTGAACAAGAACCCAGCTGCAGCACTGTTGAGTCCAGCAATTTATTTCCTCAATTCTCCACACTACCCTACCTAGAAGGACGGAGCCCATACTAAGCAGAATGCAGCCCTGCTCTCCTATAATCTTGCAAAAAGTCCAAACTAAAGTCACATTTCCTCGGGGTTCACACAGTACGATAAGAAATTCTGTCATATCGGCTTTTATCCAAATGAAATATGACTAAAAACAGTACTTTCCTAATCCTTTCATAAGGAAAAGAAAAGCTATGCACTATACCATCTATGCCTGTTTTAATTCAACTATTCTAAACTACACTTAGTTAAAAACTATTCTACTATTTTAAACTAAGTATAGCACTTCAATTTCTAATGAAATGATTCAATATTTCTGGTTTAGTGCATAATTCTCTAGGTTATTTGGTTAAAGCTGTATGATTCCAGATAATTTATGCCGTACACATTGTATGAATTGCTTAAGTCTCGTAATCGTAAATTCACCTCAAGATGAAAAGGGCAGTGATTTCAAGATGTGGATGCAGTTTGTCAAACAACTTCACAGACTTGCAGGCTGGTAATGGACATCCTGGTCTCCTTCAATGTTTCAAAGGAGACCTAATGCACATCCCCTTACCATCAGCCAGCCTGGCCTGTATTATTACTGAGTGTACACGGCTGTGACTACAGGAACGCTGCAGTACCTTCAGGTCTTTCCAGCTGTCCAGTAGACGGGCAGCCATGTCACTGATGTCCACAGCCTTATGCACTGGCTCCTGGCTGCGCTCACTCTCCACATCGGACACGCCCTCCTCCTCGTCCTGTGAGGGTGTCTCCACAGCAACCGTTTCCCCTGCTCCAATGGACTCTGTAGCCACCGTCTCCACAGCAACAGTCTCGGCAGTAGCGACTAACTCGGTGGCAACAGGCTCCGGTGCAGGAGTCACTTCCGTAACAGTGGCCTCTGCAGCACCCGTCTCCTCCAGCTTGCAGGCCTCAGTTGCAGCAGGTTGGCTCTGTTCTTCCTGCAAGACCCGAATCTCCGGCTCCGACTCGCCAGCTGCTTCTTCGGCCTGGCTGGGCTGTGCTTCCTCCTCCTTGCCCTCTTCCTCCTTCTCCACTGCCTCCTGGCTCTCCTGCTTCTTGGCCTCAGCACTGCTGGCGAACTGGACAGGCTCTGGCCTTTCCTCCCTTGCCTGCCCTTCTCCATCAGTCTGGAGCTCTCCTGCTGCCTCCGACTGAGCCTGACCGTTTTCAGTGGGATCAGCCTGAGAAGAATCGGCCTCCTCTTCTTCCTCCTCTTCCTCTTCGTCATCCTCCTTCCCGTCAGAGGCCTTACTAGCGTCAGAGATGGCACTGTCCATGCTGTTCTCGCTGATGATCTTCAGGCGGCGGTACACAGCCCTCTTGGGCGTCTCGCTGTCAAGCTCGGGGCCGGGTTTGGCAGGGGGGCCGTCGGGGGTGTTCAGAGGCGTCTGGGCACGGGACGTATTCTCACTGGAGTAGCCATCCAGCTCGGCAGCGGGGAGCAGGGTCTTGGTCTGGGCCCAGCGCTGGATGAAGTGGAGCACGCGGCTTTCCTCCAGCATATTCTTTGTGGAGATGGGCAACACTGCCAGGCTCTTCATGATCTGCACGCAGAGGACAGCACAATGACAAACTGATAAACGACGAAGAAATTCAAGCTTAACGGTTAACATTTCAGCACACTTTGGGAACAAATGGGCGGTGGCGACTGAAGGCCGAGGAACATAAATAGGTTAAAACTTTCTTCAAAAATTCTGATGATAAACTCTTCTGAAATGAAAACCAGAAAAGAAGGAGGCGAGAATGAATAGGGACCTCACAAGTGTCTCAGCCAAGCACAGGCTGAGCTCTGTGATCGCAGGTTTGAGCCTGGATCATGTCACCTGCGTCTGTGACTGGGAGTTGTGGGATAGAGGTGGTACTGTCTGCAATTAGTCAGGTAAACGAGCTTCCTGATAGCTGTAGCAGTGAAGAAAAAGTGATTGAGTGGAGGAGAGAATGATCACCTAAAGTGATCTGTAAACGTCCCTGAAATCCTAAAAGTCATTTTTACTACATCTCAAGTAAATGAAGTAAAAAATAGACACAAGCCGAAAAGACAGGGATAGGAGGCCAGCCAGAGAATTAAAAAATATCACTTAAAATGAAAATTTACACTGAAAGTCCCTAACGGGTATCGCAAAGCACTTTAGATACAAATAGCACTACATTACAGAGAACAAAGGAAACCTATGAGGTATGCAAAATTTGTTCACATAGGTAAGACAGGAGGTGCTTGCAATTTCTGAGATGACAATATTTCGATTCGTCAGTCTCGCTTTCTGAACGCGTTGCAGCTTTTTAGTCTGCGGCCTGCCCTCACCTCCAGCTGCAGTTTGATATTGTTGCTGGAGTTGCCTTTGCCCTCAGACAGCTCCACCATGAAGATCCAGAGTAGGGAAAGGCCATGGTGATCCAGGAACTGCTTCAGGCATGCTGGGTTCTGCGTGTTCTGTACGGCACAATAAGCAACCCAGTCAGAGCACCGCTCAACAATGCGATTCACAACCTAGCAGCATGATCTTCTACTTCTATAAAGGGGGCGGAGCGGTGGCACAGGATCTGCACCTGTGGCTGGAAGGTTGCCGGTTCAAATCCCATGGCCGGCAGAGGAATCCTACTCTGTTGATCCCCTGAACAAGGCCCTTAACCCCAGCTGCTCTAGGGGTGCCGTATAAATGGCTGACCCTGTGCTCTGACCCCAAGCTTCTCTCTCCTGTCTGTGTGCACGTGTGTCTCATGGAAAGCAAGCTGGGGTATGTGAAAAGAAATTCTTAATGCAAGAAATTGTATATGGCTAATAAAGTGATCTTATCTTCATAATCTGTTGGAGAATCTATAGTATCAACTCGAGACTTCACAATTTCAGAAATTAAGGTGGTTTTACTCAAACTAAGTAATACTAACATTCCTTTTCAGTACACATGTAAATATAATTGACTACATCCATCCATTTTCTAACTGCTTCTTCCAATGCAGGGTGGCGGGGGAGGCGAAGCCTTTCTCAGCAAGCAACAGGCACAAGGTGTGATAATTGACTACGACTGGAATTGAAAGCATGATCACTATAAATGAGAGAAATGCAAAGAATGTTTCAAGTAACACTGATAAGGGGCTTGAGATTTAAGTGCACTTATTGTGGAGTAGCACTGATCACACTGTAACACAACAGTAGGCAGGGTGACGCAGTGGCATGTCTTACATATGAAAGCTGAAAATAACGATACTGCCAACAAATATAACTCTCTCTTATGCAGCACACTGCATCTTTCCTTTTTATGCATTTTTCACGATTGAGCTACCCTGGATTATATGTGAAGAGTTGTTGAATACCTGTGGACTACAATCCTGGCTCAGGTGAGGCTAAAGAGGCCCATCTGATAGTTTAATCAAGTCTAATTAGCTTCAATATGATTATTATCCTTACATTTCTGGATTGTGTACAACACTATCAGATGGGTTTTGCTAAACCATACTTTGCACATAAACCACCATGATCATTCAGGAATAAATATATATATAAAGCAGGCATGATGGTAAAACTGTAAAAATCTCAAACGAAATGCACCCCACTAGGGGTATAGGTATATAGGTATATATTCACAGTCGGAGACAGCGTCAACACACTTACCTGGATGAGTTTGAGGCAGGTGAACTTCTGCTCCATGGTTTCTACTCTTACCATGAGCCGGCACAAGGACACCACCTGCTTCTCATCAGACAGTCCCTCCCCATTCTCCAGCAGTGCTTCCAGCTCCTCATCCACCTGAAGAGGGCAGCACAGAGCAGCTCATTGCACTGCTTACACACAGCATTCTACACACAGACACACAGCTTCACATGAAGGATTACACTTCATCACCGACAGTTGTTTTCACAGATCAAGACAGTTCAGTACAAAACCACCCAGACAGAGCATTAGCAGTACGTGTTCAACTTCAGGGGTGTAGAACCTTACATCTCTATGTGTATGTGTAACACCTACAGCTCCAGATAGGAAACCAGAGAGCAGCTGTGCAGCTGCAAGACAGTGACTACAATAACCTATTTCAGATTTTTACATAGTCTTATATCCCCGGGAAAAAAACACAGCTGTAGAAAACTTACCTGCGGAAAATATCACGCAAACAGCTGTCAAAACAGATATTGCACTGTTATGAATATCGGACATCAGAGAAGTCTGATGTTTCCCCCCTGGCAGCTAAACAATGCCAGACAAACAACACCTGAACAGCAGCACTGCTGTGCAAAGATGGAAGTACCCAAACAGTAAGCCATTAAAAAACCCTAAAGTCAAAAAGGTTGAGGACAGCAGTTTCTCTGAACCCACATTAGCAATTATAGAGACAAATGAAACATACTGCGTACAGCCTAACGTTTCTGTATCACAGGCCTGGGTTTTCAGCATTTAAAATTCAAGACACCCAGGGTCCCCCAGCTTGATGTCAAAATCTCTGGCAGGCTCATAAAATGGACAAGGCAAAGCTGTTCACGCCCTGAAACACCTGCAAAGTGCTGTGAAATGTTCTTAACTTTCCCTTTCTGACTGACTTACATAAATTAAGACCACTGAACTCCCGAAATCTTGGCCTTTTATGTTCTAGCTGCCTCTTCCAATTCACTAAAGCCCAAATCACCTGAAAAGCACTGCACTGAATAAGTTAATGCTAGACTGTGCGTCAATAATTTCATACATAACTGAAATTTATAGTGAACAGGGGTTCCCGATTAATGTCTCCCCGCTTTTACGTCATTTTGATTGATTTTTCGCAACAACGGGTGTAAACATTCCCCAACTTTATGAGCCTAAACCCAACTCTAAAAACCAACGTAGAAGATGTCAAGTAAAACCATTGCAAAATAGTTTTGTACTACAGTATATACAAATCATTGCTGCCGTACGTATATGACAGAAGTATTTTATAACTCTGTGGCTATGCGCTTTTTTACGTTTTCTGTGCCCCAACTTTGTCCTCTGAACGCAAAGCACCCCAACAAAGAAGTGTTGAAAAGCGCAAGCAGATTACGTTGTTAGGTAAGTTAAAAAAGTAATTTTACTCCATACAGTATTAGATATCCTTATTTGCATATACACAGCACTTAACTATTTACTACTATATATTACACGATACATATTAAAATAATTAAAATGTTAAATTATGTTTAATGCTAAAATGTTCACTCACTCTCACACAAACTGTCTAACACAAAATCGCTCATCGCTCTCTCAATGTTAATTTTCAAATTCCAAGTAATTCTAAAACATTTCAAATGAGGTTAAATTACATTTAAGTGCTCAACTTAATGGGTCGTTACAGCAACCGTTCGGTTTACACGCAGAAAATATGAATGTGCACTACTGTCATATCCTACACTGCCATTACTACTGCTGAAATACATTGATACTTATGGAGACATGCGTCACATCTAGCTTCCTCCAGGGTAAATTTACATCCTCGTGATCCCCAATAATCCCACTTAGTGTGGCTTGAAAGAAGGGAAAATAAAACCTAAACTAAAAGTGGTTAAAGATTAACTGCTTGTGGATTATCAGTGTTGCAAACAGCAGATGAAGTTAAGCGCACTCAAGATCAATTCTTTGGCCCAGCCACACAAACACAACAGTGGGAACGTGGACGCCTGGTCCTGCGCGTGAAGCGGCCCGGCTCGCTCACCGAGTCCTTCTTCCGGGTTCGCTCCTTCTTCATCTTTCCACCGGCGGCCCGGATACTGACTCGATTCTCCCCGCCCAAGAATCCTCTGCAACTGGGTGCTCCGCAGAAACACTTCTGGGCCTCTTTCCTATGAGGAGAGACATATGTAGGGCCGAGAGTCCACAGGTTCAAAGCACAGCAGAGGGGATACAGAATCGCTAAATTAAGTCTGGACCACCCATCCACGCCGTGAAGAGCTTAGGTTTTTAGAAAGCCACGCAAAGCCACCCAAATGAAGACAGCCTGCCTATTCCCTGTCCCTGTTCACAGCAAATCTGGTTCGATACCTCATTCTCTATCCATACTGAACGCTTTAAATGAAAACAAACAGAGTGGCTTCATCTCCTGGCTCGCTGGTCTAGGGGTATGATTCTCGCTTTGGGTGTGATAGGTCCCGGGTTCAAATCCCGGATGAGCCCCTCTTATTCGGGGGCGGAGCGGTGGCTCTGTGGCTAAGGATCTGCGCCTGTGGCTGGAAGGTTCAAATCGGTTCAAATCCCGCAGCCGGCAGAGGAATCCTACTCCGTTGGGCCCCTGAGCGAGGCCCTTAACCCCAACTGCACCAGGGGGGTCGTACAATGGCTAACCCTGCGCCCTGACCCCAGGCTCTCTCCCTGTCTGTGTGTCTCATGGAGAGCAAGCTGGGGTATGCAAAAAGATAATTCCTAATGCTAGAAATTGTAAAGGGTTAATAAAGTGATGTTATTATTAAAGTCACGGCAAGCTGCAAAAAGACTAGAGGTCTCAGTGTCAGTTTTATATGGGCTGAGGAAGAAAATGTCAGCCACAAAAACTGAGTAGAGCTGCCATGCTATGACATCATGGGGCCGAGTCAGAACTGAGACTCACCCGTATCTCTGGAACTGGTAATCAAAGGTGAGCTCCGTGCCAGCAGAGACAGCTTTGGTGGTGAAGAACCCGACTCGGAGCTGGCCATTCACAGTCCACTACAGGGAGAGAGAGAGAAACTGAGCTCACTCTGTGTAGTGAGAGCCCTGGTCCCAAGCAGTAACACAGCTTCGTAGAAAAATTGATTTCCATTCAACAGTTGTTGCTCCGTATAGCCAGTAAGTTCCAACTCTAGGGTTTGCAACAATGATGCAAAGACTCTCTGGACCTGCTATCCCTATCCAACAAATTGAATTAAATATGAGATAAGTATATATATTAAGTTATATATGAGATACAGAATCCATTTTCCCCTGAAAAATGATTAAACAGACTTCTTACTTTGGACCTCACCCAATCTGTGATCGCAGGAAGATCCAACTTGTACCGTATAAATGTGGTTTGTGACAATCCAGCTATGTTGTGCCATCTAATCAATTATTCTATGCATCTAAGCCCGGTCTCACCACATCTGACATTTAATATGTCCACAGTCTGCAGAAAACACTATTGTTTGCACTTACCCACCATCGATCATGCCTACATTGTAAATGTGTATTTAATGGAACAGGCTTTTGAGCAAATTCTGTTAGATTTAGATTGGACATTACTTGCACCCTGCACCACATCATGGACAGCCCAAGTGTCATTCTCCATCACAGTATATATACATATCTGGCAGACTGTATATACTGCGACTGATGTATCACTTCTGCAATCATTTTTAATAGTTCACATAGGACAGAAAAGTCATAACATGCATTAAAAAATGCCCACCATAGCTTACCATTTCCCTATATCCTGAGTGACTCAAGTTCAAGTTTATTGTCATTATACTCATATATGGTATATGGTATAACAAAATGCTATTTAGCTAGCTCTCAGACGATACGAAGTACAAAAAACAACAACAATACAATTGTATAATATAAGAAAGACAGAGACAACAGGCAATGTGCAAAAACATGCATCAACAGAATGAAATAAAGGGATAGAAATTATGGGGAGTGAGCTTTTTGACATGTAAGGTAGAGGTAGATTTCAATGTGTGAGTTTTTTGGTAAGAAAGAAGGCACTGTGAGGTTCAGATCATAGGTGAGAGTGAGAGTGAGAGAGGCTGGGAGTTTAACAGTTTGATAGTGCGGGGGTAAAAACTGTCTCCGAGTCTGGTAGTCCGGGCCCGAATGCTCCAGTACCGTTTTCCAGATGGTAGAGGGTCATAAAGTCTGTAGCTGGGATGTGTGGGGTCTTTGATGATGCTTAGAGCTTTCCTCAAGCACCGTCTGTCATAAATGTCCTGTACAGATGGGAGGGCAACCCCAGTGATGGACTGGGCAGTTTTCACCACCCGCTGTAGGGCTTTGCGGTCAGCAGCACTGCAGTTGCCATACCACACTGTGATGCAGCCTGGCAGTGTGCTTTCTGTAGTGTATCTGTAAAAGTTAGTGAGGATCTGGGGACATATCTTAGCCTTCTTCAACCGTCTTAGGAAGTACAGCGCTTTCTTGACTCCATCATTTCTAAACCCCTGAAGAAGAAGGCTTCCCAAGCTGCCAGCAGGATAAGGGACTAGAGACCGAACATACATCAGAATGGGGGTGTGGTTCTTGTTAGGCACTATACTTTTTTTTTCCTGTCTATACTGCATAGAACCAGAGCACGCATTACAGGTAACTGTGTAATGGGATCACTTCTCTGACCATTCCACAAAGAAGTACAAATGGACCAGTATTAAAAGTAATCAAATCCACATAAGACAAACAAATGTATGTTGCATGTATTGCACATAAGCAATCTGTGTTACAGCCAAACTACTGCTCCCCAGAAAAAACCTGCCAATTCAAAAAAAAGCCGAATGGAGTCAGAAAAGATATCAATCTCGCTCTCTCCTTACACACCTTCTGCGTTTCACAGTTCGGCTCACAGCTGTGGTTCATGAACCGAGAGCAGTTCCCTTTCAACGTGGCATCAATGATCTGCAACAGAATTAAAACCAGAACAAGAAAAAATGTTAATTAGCATACACTGAACACTTGCATCATTATTCCCATTGATTTTCTTTGTTGGATTCTATTATGTTATTATTTTAATTACAGAATCCTTCAAACATAATGCAGGTCCTAAATTAGAGATGGTTTCCTAATCAACCCAGAAAAAAAAAGAGTACCAGTGTAAAGTATCAGCAGTTTCAGAGTGTCTCTCAGCAGAAGGTGTGTCTGTGCTGTGAGTGTCGTTGTTGTGGAGGGCTTACCTCATTGTTCTTCAGGGCCATGAAGTAGTAGTGGATGTTCTTGCTGCGGGCATACTCTTTCACACGGGCTTTGAACTCCTTGTGATCCAGCACCTCCCCACAGTACTCCAGCACGAAGGTATTGCTGTAACACAGGGCGTATTGTTACCAATGCCACCCAGCTGCAAGGACGAGCATTACAGCATTAAGTAAGCTAGAGCTGTGAAACATTTGTATCATGTGGCTCACTTCTTCCCACAACCAATTAGAGAAAAGTGTCCCATCCCATAAAAAAAGCAAAGAAGGCTCCATGGGACCCTCCCTGTCCTGTCATGTTGCCCCAGACACAGAGCTCTAGGTCATGCACAGAAAGTATACAAGCAATACAAGAATATGAAAAGGGGAGATTACCAAGATAGCTTTTAAAGGAACATGAGAACAAGCTACCCAGACATGTAGTTCGAGCTGATCCCTTTCTTTCTATAAGCAACTGAAAGGGACCCTTGGATCAACAACCAGATTAGTCAAGATGGGCCGAACGGCCTCTGCTCGTTTAGAAGTGTTCTTGTGGGTGGAGAGCTACAAGACTGCAGCGCCCCTGCCTTCTAGTTGCAAGGAAAAGACTGGTAGGTGAAAGACTGTGCTTGGACTATGATTCTCACCAGGATCTGTGAGAACCTGTCTGGAAAACCCACTCCCAGCTCTGAGCAAAGGACACAGAGCCCCAGCCACAGACTCACGGTGTCAGGTCCTTCGCTGCCCGCAAACCCCAGCCTTTGCTGTCTGTCAGGATGACCTCAAACTCCGCGTGCTGCTTCCGCTGGAACCGTCGGTTCGAGCAGTACCCTCCATTAGGGCACCGCGAAGAACTGCAGGGACAAAGATTAAGAGGTGGGGGCAGAGAGAGAGAGAGTGCAGCTGTGAAATCTGCAAGGTGGGTGAAGACAAAAAGGATTTAGGAGAGAGCAGCTGAATTCCCAATGTTTCAGCATGACAAAATTTAGGCAGCGTAGAGAACAGCCAAAGAAGTGAAGTTTTGGGATTTCAATTACAGTTGCTGATGACAGAAAGATAGCAATGACAAACTAAAGCACGCAATTTTGATTTTTATCATCGCGAAAGCTTCTCAGACTTGGAAAAAGACGCCGGCGGCGAGGTTGGGATGCGCCTGCTCACCATTCAATCATCAGCAGGCGGTTGAGACAGTCCTCTCCGCAGGCCACCGCCCCCTGCGCTCGCTCCTCCTTCGGCAGCACCGCACACTCGCACTGCATCCTCTTGATGTCCCGGTGAGACTTGTTCTTCTTCCTGCACAGACACAGCAGCGTCTCACACTGCCCGCCACAGGGAGAGGACTCCCAGAACCACAAACCAACAGCGACCGAGGGGCTCCAACACTTTTTAGCGCCGTATAAACTAAGTGACTTAATTCCATTTATCGACTAAATGGAGACCATTAGAGTCAGTCCCTTTCTCCAACTGCTGCTTGACTTGTGTAAAAAACTGAACAGGTTTGACATCCTTCAACCTACAAGAAAGAAGGCCTCATACTTTTCTGATCTCTTTCAAACTTTGCTGTCTCGTAACTTAAGAGGATATCATCAATTCTCATCAGTAGTATCATTGTAATGTACATTTTGTAGCACAATATATTGCACAATCTTTGAAGGACGAACTGTACGTAATGGAGCCAAATGCTAAAGGGAAACTGTAAAAGGTGAGAAATTGGGCATGCCAGTTTTCAGGAAAGCTACGGAGATCTTTGGTTCAGGTACATTATCTAAATGACAAGGTAGCATGAAAATAACCCTGCAGTCTGCCTTTTCAGTTCCATTTCAAAGCATAGGACTCAAGCATAGAATTATGCTGACAGCCAAAGCGATACTATAATACTTGAACTGGAAAAGCCTATCAGAGTTTTAGGAACATGAAGGATCACAGCATAAGAGCACTGCTACCAAGAGCATCTTTTGCCTTGATGTCAGCGTTCAAGGTTACTCAGCTGCAACAACAATATTGCCTTCAAGACCTTTAGAATTTGATTCTAAGACAATAGCACCTGGAGGCTAACAGAAAAGCTTTTAACAGAACCGTACCCCTCATTAAAAGTTGATAGCACTTTAAAGGTCACCTATGAAAACTCTGATACTCAGCACATTCTACTTTCATGCATAACCAGAGCAGCTTAAACATCTTCATATAAAGAATGGTCGAGTGCACAACTACATTTCGAATACTTAAAAACAGCATCTAACCATTTTAGAAGCACTTTTTGGCAAATGTTCACCTGAGTCATCTAATTCAGGAACTATTTTCCAGCAGAGATTTTAAAAACTAACTATAAAGCTCATTGGGTGATGTAGGACAATGGTAACAACGCACAAATGAGCTGTGTAAACAGTGAGAGCAAGAAAACCGCTAAGACAGTGGTCAGCTGAAAATCTACTGAAGCAAGAAATATACAATACAAACTGAGAAGCGTTCACTTCACACTCCATATATTACAAACAATAACAAATGCCTCAACAATAACCCAGAATAATGATGATAATATTTTAACCCATAATAATATTTTATGCTAACGTGCAGAAATCTGCTGTTTTGTCTGGAGAAATCTGCAGTCAGTAGAAGTCAATGTTTTCTCCCACCAAGCCAACATACTTGCATTATGTTATGTACTGTCTAACCTCTATTTATTGAAAAAACAATTGTTTAAAGACTAATGTCTTCGGCATGTTCCTAACATGCAGATACATTCATAATTTGGCATGCTGTCAATTTCTACAGCACTGGACAGAAACCTAAGGACCAGCACATCTCTCTCTCCGCCATCACTGTGCTGGATGGCCGACTCATCTCAACCCTCCCCAATGGCACTCAGCCGATTAAGTGCTGCTCTCCTTGAAGAACTGTGATAACAGCTGGTTAGTATCATGATCCAGGACTGAAACAACAACATCTGGGTCGTAGAAAACCTGTACCCCGAGCAATCTCATCAAGCCACTAGGGAGCACTCTCTTACCGTTCAGTGAGGTAGAGGTTTTCCTCAATCAGGTCAAAGTAAGGTGGCATCTGCCCCATCTTGGCTCTATCCTTCCAGGTAACTGGGTCCAGGAAGTCCTGCAAACTGAGATGAGGCCAGACAGCCTCTGGAATCTGGGATGGGGTCTCCAATAGTGCGACTGAGGTTCCTGAGTTATCACCCTCCCTTAAACGCTCCTTCTTGGAGGGACCCACTTCTGCTTCATTCTCAGAGTCCGACTCCAGCTCCGGACGTCTCTTCTTGGGGGGTCCTCTACCCCTGTGGGGCTTGCAACTTTCTTCCCTAGGGGCCTCTGAAATGGCCGAGCTCTCTGGAGCAGCACTGATAGGCCCTCTACAGTTGCTGCTGACTTCATTTGCCTGGACGAAAGAGGAAGGTGCAGAGGGAGGGGGATCACAGGGAGCTGTAGCTGAAACACTGCTGTCCAAAAGGCTGGTCAGGCTGGAGCCTGATTTACCTCGACTCTCATCATCATAGTCATTGGTCAGTGAATCTGGATGTACCTGGCCCACAGACTCCCGGTACTGCAAAGCCATAGGTGGACACACAGGCCTGCAGCTCTGGGGGCCAGGGGGTGCCCAGTAGCCATTGTCTTGCCACCAAGGCTGTCCAGCCAGAGGGATTACTTCTTGTAGGGGATTTTGCTGTTGCTGCTGCTGTTGAAGTTGGTAGGTTTTGTCAAGATGGACTCCATGACTGCTATCTGGCTGCTGGTACGTACTGGTGGGCTGCTCTGCCTGAGTGTAATCCCAGCCCAGATTATAGTCATCCTTGTTGCAGAACCCATCGGCCCTGGTGAACTCCCCAGGCTGGTAGCGGGGTAACCTCCTCCCCCACTTCCTCCCCTGCCAGCTGTCAGGCCTCTCATAGTGCCGTGAGTCTCCCAGGTCCGACTCACCCCAAGAGTTCTGAGGGTCATGGATTGAGCCAAGTGTAGTCAAGGTCTTCGGTTTATCCTGGCCATGGGTCTGTGTGGGTTTTGTGTGGTGCTGAGAACAGTGAGCTCGCGATGCCTCAGACTGGCTGGTGCTGTCCACCATATTGCTTTGTGAAGGGTAGCCTGTACTCTGGGGGAATGAAACTGTGTCTGCAGTGGGAACATCATGAACCCGCTTGCAACTCTCTGACATCTTGACAGGACCCCCTCGTCGCCTTCTCTCGGGGCTGACACTTCGACTCCTGGATGTGTCCCTCCGAGTTCCCTCCCCACTGCCATCCCTATCTGCACCCCGGCCAAAAGGCTCAGTCCAGCCGTGCTCGGCCCAGTCTGAAGTGGGTCGGCCAGGGCTGTTACTGGGACTTGATGAGGGTGTTATGATGGCTCTGCCCTCTATGCTGATCAAAGTGGAGTTCTTTGGCACAACAACCACTGATTGCAGCCGGTTCCTGGGAACACCACTGTCGTCCGAATCCAAATCGGACTCCTCTGTCTCACTGTCCTCACTATCTTCGCCCTCACGTTCTAAGGACATGTTGCTGCTGTCTGGCTTGCTCTTCCACAAACACTGCCTTTGTCTTACCATATCATCCTCTTCCTCTTCCTCTTCCTTCTTTAATCCTTCTTCATTTGCAACCAAAGAGAGATGAGTTCCTTGGGGATCATTCACGGTGCTGCACCCTACAACCATTTCTTCCTCATTGTTTTTAAATGCATCGCTATCGTCCTCAAAGAACGGCTGCGTGGGTGCATTTAATGGATCTGGCTTGGATTTAATATCGGAGATATTCTTCTGCTGCCTCATCTGGGAGCTATCTGCTTGGTCAACAGTTTCTTCTGTTTTCACATCTGCCACTTGGGCTGCCGAAAATAGCCCAGCTACATTTACGTGGTCCTCATTCAAGTTATGTTCCACTATTACGGGGCATTCTTGTTTGAAAATTGGTTCCTCTTTCATACAAATCTCTTTAGTGTCTGGGTTTGAGTCTTTTGACAGCTGTATCCTGCGAACTGAGACTACCTTTTTAATATATGGTTTGGTCTCCAGTCTGGATCTTTTTGGTGAGGTTTCTTGATCTGAGGTCTCCTGTCCAACAATATCCCAGCGAGATTTTTTCACATTAACTTTTGTTGGTTTTGAAATGGGCGCATTTTTTTGTTCTGTAACGTTACTACTAGCAAGTTCATTAAGAGTGAGATTTAAATCTTTAACTGAGCAACTATCGACCTTCGAAAAGGATCCCTCTTCCAGAGAAACAGTGCTAGACTGTAAACTCCCAGTCTCTTCTCTGTCAGAGGAAATTAGTTTATACGTGCTGGTATTACAATGTGAAAGTCCACTATAAGGGGAGTCAGCATTATTAGGAATTTCTGACTTAGTAGGAGAATCACAGCCTCTCAGGTGAAGTGCCTCGATGCACGATGACGGTTCATCTTTGGAAAAGGCACTGCAGTTGGTTAAGGGAGACTCTTTCTGTATTAATTGCTCATCAGTGCATATTTCTAGAGGCGTTTGGGAATGCTGGTTGTCTTGTTTTAATTCTGGAAGAAGTCTCTGAATGTTTCCAACAGCCATGTCTTTACCAACATTAATGCCCTCCGGGGATGACTTTGTCATGTGAGATGGCAGGTCATTTGTAACTTCCACATCTTCTTCCATGCAAACCCTTTCCACATTTGTTACTGTCTTGTCTTCTTCAGCAGTCTTGAGCACACCTGTCCTGTGTTCCAAACTAATCTCTGTAGATGATACACCAGACAATGGCACATTATCCAAAGAGCTGCATAGACTGCCAAGGTTGGAAGGTTGTTCGCAGCTGACCATTGTCGAACACGAGTCAACAGGGATCTCACATGATGCTGTAGCCGTCTCTTCCCTGTTATCGACTAAGGACTGAGGAAGTGCAGAAGAGTCTATATCACGTCCTGGACAATCTGGATGTTCCTGTTGAGAACTTTCAGCAGATGGCTGGGCTTTAGGCTCCTGTGAGACAACATCAGTATCATCATACATAGTAAGAGCCTTATTTGTATCCAGAGCCTGGATGTTCTGTAGGTCAGGCATGGATGGGGAAGGGAGATTACCAAGTTCTTTTGCAACATCAAACTTTTGCACTTTAGAGTGAGAACGTAAACTGTATGTAGATAGTTTTTCAATCTTAATGCAAGACTTAATTTTGTCAGGAGGCCCACTTTGTTTACAGTCCTGATCTAATGAGGAATCGGTGAGTCCAGGTTCAGGCACAGTTAGGTTTTGAAAGTCTTTCAAATAGGGTGTGGCATCATGGCTGCATTGTTTACTGTCCATTTCATTACACTGACTATTTTTTGTGGGGCAGGACTCTTTCATTCCTCCTCCATCTTCTGTCTGTGAACACAATTTGTTGGTATCCGACTGTAATGTCACTGTTTTGGGACTACTTGAATTGCCCATTGATTGTCTCTCGGTCTCCTGAACACTTTTATTTGTCTCCGTGGTTGGCTTTTGCAGATCTGTGGGCTTGGGGGACAATGATCTTTTCACATCAGGTTTATCGGTCTTACTAGCAGACGTGGTTTGCCTCTCGTCTGACCCTGAGGCAGAGGATGATGTTTCTGAACTGTGCAACTGCGATTTCTCTTGCTCCTCTTCTGATTCTGAGCTAGAGGTCATTTTCTGGGATGCTTTCTCCGATGTCTGAGATCGGGTTCGGGGTTTGGAATGAGTTGAATTCACGCTGCTCTCCAATTTGGACCCAGCATTGGACTTCCTGCGGTCTAGTTCCATCTCAGGAGAAGTCTTTCTGATGGACTCCAGGTCCACATTCCTTCTAGAGTCTCTCTCAGACCTAGAGTTAGATTGCATCTTTTTTTCAGTCTCTGATGAGTGAGACGGTTCTGTTGTTTTACAGTCCTTTTCAGATTTCGAGTAAGAAGAGGAGGTGGTGGTTTTGGACTCCCTGTGAGAGATGGAATTGGTAGAGGATCTTTTGGAGTCGCTGCCCCGGGAACGAGTCCTTCTGTGGTCATCCTCAGACTCTGAACTGTCTCGGGATCTTATGTCAGTTCGGGAACGGGATGAACAACTCCTCTCCCTGTGTGGGGTGCTCCGATGGGATCGCCGATCAGAATCATGATAATGTGATCGCTCTGACCTGGTTGACCTTTCACTTCTCAATGACCTCTCAGATCTAGAGTACGAAGAGCCTTTTCTAGAGCCTCTGGACCGGGAGCGTGTCCTGCTCCTACTCCTCCTCCTCTGTCTCTCTGATCGAGAAGACCGTAATGATGTGTGTCTTGACTCCCTGTCTGACTTTGAATAGCTAGAGTGGCGGTCATCCTTTTCAGACCTGGTGCGGGAATAAGAGGATTTCTCAGATTCTTCTCCTTTAGAAACTGAGGAGTTCCTCTTAACTTCCTTACTTCTGCTCTCTGCATGTGCCGTGCTGCTTTTGATATCACCAGACTTGTGGCTGGAAGACGTCCGCACTGAATCGCCATCAGACTCCGAACCAGGAAGGGTACTCTCTAGTTGAGGCTGGTTTTTCCTGGGGTCTGAGGTTTCTGCACACTGCACATTTTTTAGACCTTCTGTATCATTTTCCTCTTTCCCAATATGGGAAGTATTTCCTGGGCTCTGTTGACAGAGGCCTGGCTTCTCCTTCACAGAGTCTTCTAGGGTGCTGTGCTCAACAGCATTTGGGGTCTGGGATTCTGTTTCAGCTTTGGCTGCAGTTTTGAGTTCCACTTGCAGCTCTGCCTCAGAAGACGCTCCCACTGCCATGCTTGGAGCTAGCAGAGGTTCCTCCTTCTCTCCTGTGGATTCAAGTTTAGCCGTGACACTGAGAAGCTGTTTTTTGAAGTGCATCTTCCCCAGGTCCAATTTCGGTTTTAAGGGCGAGGGCACAAAAGGTGAGGGTGTTATGGACTCTGCTACAAGTGAAAGTGGCTCAATTTGCTCACTCCTGCTTTCTGGATGCTGCCCTACTTTATCCTGGGTGGGTGCAGACACAGCCACAGATGTCAAAACGGAGAGCTGGGAATCACTAGCAGGTTTTTCTGGACTGAGTGGGGCTAAGAAGCGGTTCTGCAGCGGCTTCTTGGTCATGCTGAAGCTAAAGGAGACCTTCTGCCTTCCCTGCTCCTCCAAATTCACCTTCGTCTTGGTGCCCTTGGGCAGGAAGCGGCTAGAGGACAACCCTTTGGAAACCAGTCCTTTGAGTAGGGCTGGTTTGGAGTGATTCTCCTCTTTTGCCTAAAGAGAAAAAAAAACACAATTAGCATCGTCAAGCTAAGAATGTTGCCTCAAACAACAGGGCATTACAAAGTAAAAATGTACTATACTTAGTAATAAATGACAGTAGTTGTGACAAAAAAGCACTACTCATCTATCGGCTCTTAATGCAAGAACATGATTCGCTATGCACCATAGCCATTTTACAGAAGTGACCTGTGAAGAAGTCTTATCACCAGGCAAAGGCCTGAGCATCCTTTCAAATCAAGGGGTAGTCGATCTTATAGTACACTACCAAAAGGACAGAACTCGACAATGTTCAGGCATGGGGATTGTATACATTTTGTAGTAATTATAAAGGAAACCTTAAAATTTCCTTTTAGGGAATTCTAAAATACAGAATCACTTTCTCATTAGTCTGCAGATTCTGGTTGGATACTTCACCAATTTCATGTGTTCATTACCCACTTCACAGGAATGTCAGACAGAACCTAGAGTATGATTTCCACCATTGTTTCCCAAATACACTTACCAATGAGACACACCAGAGGCTCTCTGTAGAAGATCTTGTCAGTGTCATTCCTTACTGTGTCATTACTGTGAATGACTAGTGAAATAGTTCCAATTTCTAAAATTTGAACCAAGGATTAAGTTAGCAACTAAATCACTTTTATACTATTCTGCTGCTGACTGGGAGCGCATAGGATATCCCCAGTCCACCCCTGACTTATTAGACTCCCAGGCGAAATATGGGACGAACAACTCCTCGCCCTGTGCAGGGAGCTCCAGTGGGTCCATCAGTGGGAAATCATGATACCAACTAGGGCTGGGCGATATGGCCAAAAACATTATCACGATAAAGATTTTCATATCAGTCGATATCGATAATTATCAAATCATTATTTCTTTCAAGTTTAAAGGCAGATTTTTTCTCCTGAGTGAAAGTTGAAGAAACCAGACAGTTAATTGGTAAATTAAACAATTCCTTGAGCTGGTCGTTGGCAGCACTACATTTTCTTCAGTGTCGCTCTTTTCTCCACTCTAACTACAATCCTGTCAGCCACCACCGTGTGGGTAAATAACACCACATTCGCTGCCCGGTCTGCAACAGGCACGCGCACTCGCGCAGTATTTTGTGCGCATGCGCATATCATGCGCAAAGCATAAACATATATATCGAACATTTATCGAACTTTTGTTAAAATTATATCGAGGAAAATTATATCGCGATAATTATCGTTATCGAATTATCGCCCAGCACTTATACCAACCACTCCAACTTGGTTGACTTCTCAATGACCTATTAGAGCTAGAACTGAATGAGCATTTTCTACAGCCTCTGGACCAGGAGCAGGACCAAGCCCTCCCTCTCTCTCCTTCTGTTTGGAACAACCAAGGGAAAGATTGCTTCATTGGAAAAATCCACTCTCTCAGCAATCTTGTGCAGAGACCAAGTTTTCACCAGATGCAGACGAACCCCATGAACTGTCAGCTCTTTTCCATGGCATATCATTACCTCCTGCTTGATCACTGTTGTGTGCCTTAGAGTAAAGAATCCTGAGCTTGGAGAATCAGACTTACCGAAGCATCACCTCCCTCCTCCCTGTTGCCATCCAAGCAGAGCATGTAAAAAAACAAGAGAGAGGGTCATTAACATATGGACTATAACAGACTCAAATGAAAGTATAGGAGAAGTAAAAGCTAACAAGGCTGTAGATGATTCAAGACTACTAGATAAAATCTTGCTGATTACAAAAGCAACTGTAAAAACAGGAAAGTAACATTTTTAAAGTGCCTTTAACAGGCACTGCTTGCACAAGTCTCTGAGGGAGACAGACCACCACAAAACACTACGTATTGCTATAGGTTCTATAATGGCGACTTATGTACACACAGCTGCTTACTCAGAGGATGAAAATAAAGACTCCAAATGTACGACATTTAAGTTCCTGAAGAATTGTGGGCTGCACATACACAAACACCAAGAATCAGAAATGTCATGTTATCTTAATTTTAGTAAATCTGCATCAACATATTTAGCTCCCTACTTTATCAGTATATTAGCCTACTGCTCAGAAAAAACAGCAAGAAGAGAGACTGTTTTGAAATGAGTCTCTTCTTTTCTCCTCCTATGGCTTGGCTGTCCAGTCTTCATCCTGGAGGGCTAAGGCACCTGCAGATGTTTTAGATCGCTACACCAAGCAGCACCTGAAGACTCTGGGAGAAGCTGTTAAAATGGTCTAACTAAGCCACAAAAGAGCTAAGTGAAATCCTTAAGAGCTGAGCTGGAATGAAAACTTGTGGAGATACCGGCCCTCCAGGACCAAGATTGGACACCCGAAGCTTGCAAATAGTTAAGAAGCAGTTATGATGCACTAAGAAGAATTTCCCAATTCATTCTTTTTTAAGGAGAAATATACTCAAGAAAAAATGCTGTTTTAACAGAAAACCATTTTTAGAAACACCAAAACATTATTTCCTGAATCATTTCTTCCTACAGAGTACCGATTATTCAATCTCAGGTTTTGCAGCGGTTCAATAGTCATTCCAATCTCGTTCTCAGAAAGCACCATCTGAGTAATCCTGCGTAGGCTCTGTAGATGGAGTTCACATGCAGGGGATTTTCCCTTATTACTCATTTCTATTTGCAAACAAAACAGCAGCTGACAGTGTGCCAGGGAGTCACACCGTAATGACTGGTGCCAGGCTTCACCTTCACCTTTAGAGATTAAAGGTTTTTTTCTCTGTGAATTATCGGCAGCTTTGACGCTATTCCTCAAACTCTACTCATGACATAAAATGTATTTTTGAACAGTCAGCTACTGAACAATATGTAGGCGTGAAAAACGTTTCTGCAAATACAGCCTTACCTATGTGACCTCCAGACTCTTTATACTAATGTACTTTTGATCAGAGCTTGATTAGCGAGGGGTTGCCATTCCCCTTCTTAAAAAAAATAAAGATACTTGCACTTATGTGCCCTACAATGGCACACCCTCCATGATGTTCTCCTGCCCCTTGGGGTTCCAGGATCAGCTCTGGGTTATTGAACCCTAATCAGGGCAGTGTTCTGAAGATGTCAGTATTTATATAGTGCTTTCTCTCCTTTACGTACAGACGTTTCCATAACTTATATGAATATAGCGCCTAGACATATGAGAATGCAACCCTGGACTCTTCACCCTAAGCGATCTAGATCCGTGATGAGTTGAGAAGAAATAAAAGTGCTCAATAAGTTGCATGAAGTCATAGTGCTGCTGCTGGTCAGTTATTTGGTGTAAATGAATCTACAATAAAGAAAAGCGAGGAAGCTATCAGAATGAGTGCAAGAAGTGGAACAGCGACATCATGTAAGGTCTCGTACCTGCCACCTGACCCAATCTGCATGGGCATCAGCGCAGCCATAAAGGTAAGAATTATGTCAAACTCATTTAAGAACTTTCTACATAAAATATCATTAAAAAAACAGTATGTTTCTCTTTACTCTGATGTTATTGTTTTATTAGAGGAAGAAAAAAATATCTCTAACCCTATATTTCCCTATAAAATCTCACGTTTCCTAACCACAAATTGACCTACCACAAGAGTTTTCAGAAACACAACCCTTGCAGTTAGGAAGGGATCAACGTACTCTTGTTTAAAGATGCCTCGTCTGGCTCCAGAGACTAACGTGCAACAAAAAAAAAAAGCCAGACTGAAAATCTGTCACCTACGATTACTAATCAGCATCCCGTGTTAGATTCTGAATACTGGACCACTATACGTGAACATTTTCTTTGTGAGAAAACAATCACAATGCTGCACTGGTTAAAACTGCTTGAAAAACAAAGGTTTTCATATGACGTACAGGTGTGACAAGCTACCTGTGCTTTTAAACCAGACCCCAGTGTCACTACACACGCACGCAACAGAAGCAGCAAGGAAGGAGAACTGAGGTTGCTTGGATGGAAATAAACATGTCCTGCCTCAGGTCACAGTCACTGTTTATGCTCACTGCAAAACAACACACAGCAAACTCCACCCTCTCCCACGGAGCACTAACAGCGTGCTTTGGCCTACCGCCTTTCACAGTAACTATTTTACGCGTGCTTCTTTATCACAGTTTATGTGACCTCCCTGGGAAAATCACAAGTCAAACAAAAACTTGAGTCATTTCTTTCACATCAGTACGGTCAGTCGAGAATACAGTGGCGTTCCCCGTTTAAAGGCGTTCCAGGAGGTGTAGCTAGGCTACAGACCTACCCGCAGGAATGCAGCTTTTATCCGTGACCTTTGATGCACAACTCTAGCAACAAGGAGGAGGAGCTGTGGTTATGCCACAGCACTCGCATCACTACTCAGCGGACAAATGCAAATACAGAGACTGGTCCTGAAGCTCTTTCAATTCCAGCTTCTATAACAGCTAGTCACATTGCTGAACGGTACACACAGCTTGCCTGGATATGCAAGGATCAGAGAAGTCCTTCTCTCATTACACTCTCCGTTTCTCTTGGCAGATAAGGCTTGCAAACAAACAGAGCCCCTTCCACCCACACTGCTGCTCTGATTTTTAGCAGCAATCTGATCTCAAAATCTTGTCTAGTGGGCTGACATGAAAGAACTGACTGGACGGTTCTTCTCGGGCTCCCTCAACCTGTGCCTTATTTTCAGTCCTGAACATATCGCCTCACAATTTCTAACATTCTTCTCTCTCCCCATCATTCTCTTTCCTGAGTTCAGTGGGGTCTGCAAAAAAAATTGTACTGTGTAAACATGATTAAGTTCTTGAAACAGGTCTCTATTATTAAGATTAATGGCTATCTCAACACTTCCTTCAATGTTAGGGGTTCCAAAACAAGCTGAGAGTAGGGATGTTGAGATTAACCAGTTTCACTATTAATCACGATTAGAAATGTCACGGTTTCCAAACCGTGAGAATTTTAGAAGCTACAGGGAGAATTCTATTTTAGAAGCCTCGCGTTCCACGTTGCCCTGAAAAATGCCTCCCGCGAGGGAGTCACGTGTGTGTGCGGTGTGCCTGGCTTGGCTCAGCTGGCGAGTCCAACAACACCTTAGTTAGCCTACAGAGAGCAGGCATGCTGGGAAAATGGCAGAGGGATATGACATCTCGCCACAAAAGTGCCTTAAATGGGCAGGGTGGGAGCATTTTGGATATCTGAAAGACAATCACGGGGTAGTAGAAGACGACGGGGATCCAATTTGCAAAACGTGCTGGGAAAAAAAGCAAATGTCAAAGGCTCAAACATGTCTAATCGGCTTCGGCATCTCTGTGATCACCATCCATCGCTCTATACACAAGTCAAGGTAAAAAAATAAACTAGCTAACGTTACATTAGTTAGCTTAAGTTAGGGCTCACCCTGGCTGGAGCAGTCCTCTGTGCGTGTTTAACATTACTTTCATTTTCATTCGAGTTGATTTTGCGGGGATACCTCGATCACTTAAACATTTTTCCTATAATTGGTGCGCGCCACCAGTCCACCCACTGGCCCTGGCGTTAAAGTAAATACACTTTTTACTGACGAGTGGCGAAGTTTCAAGTGAGGAGAGGGATGGGCTTAGACTCTGACCTCTCTGAATATTTTCATTTGCCCACTATAAACTATTTCTATATATTTTATTTATTTTTATAAATTCCAAAGGTATATACTGTATTAGTTTGGTTTCTAAAGACAGCTACAGTGAATTCTTAAATGTACCTACTTTTCCCCATCATATTTATGTTTTTAATATAAAGCAGGCTTACATGTTTTATTTGCAGGACCAAAAGAATGTTATGAAAAAAAATGTTTAATTATGCTATGTCTTTTTTTCCCCTCCATAGTGTCTCATGATAAATTACACCCCCCCAAAAAAACATAAAACCATGAAACCATATTTCCTGAGACTATAGCGTACCATCAAAATCTCACAATGTGACATCCCCAGCTGAGAGGATCTCTTCCAGCAGAACCTCCCTCTGAATTACCCATTGAACACTGACAATCTTACTAATGAGAACAGCTGTAAGTTGCTCCGTTCCCTACCATCAACGCAAGTTCAACTATCCTGGCTGTTACAGATGGAGGAAAGCTGCGAGATACGAGCCCTTTCATCTGGGCTATGGGTCCACACAGCTGCAGTGCTCAGCCTGGACTGTGGAAATTAACTACTGATACTGCCATTCCTGGCAAGTCTCGCACCATCTGACACTCTTTGCACACTGAAAATGTTTCTCCCTTAGCTCCAAGACAAGACAATGCATTTAAAAAAGGTCACTCCGGAGGCAGCATAAACTATGCATGCTACTTTCCACCACTGGCTTTCTAGGAAAGTGGCAGTAACATGCTATTATTCCAGCATTCTCTTATAATAAAACAACTACAGGAAACCAAAGAATCCTACAAAGGTTCTGCATTATTCCCCTGCATCTAGCATTTGTTTCCAGTGTAGAGTCAACATCTTCAAGATGGCATAAGGGTCCACAGACTGGGCAATGAAGTATTATGAATTACAGTCGTCCCTTGCTATATACCAGTCTACCTTCCGCAGTACTGAGCGTCCACGCTGAATCTTCAGGAAACCTTTTTACCTCGCACAACCCCCAGGTATTGAGTATCCACAAAGTCAAGAACATCCAGGAGCTGAGCTGTGACACATGCTGGCTCAGGAGAGCAGCCGGCGTGGCCTGATCTCATTCTTTCCCTGAGGGACTCCTTTGCAACTAGACATGTCCACAAGTTCTGTCAACATGGCTCCTCAATCTATGAGAACGCAACACCAGACTCTTTGCCCCAAGCGCCCCATCCAGATCTGTGATGAGTTTAAAAGAAGAAATTAAAGAACCTAAAGAGCTCGATAAGCTTCATGAAGGACTGAGAAAGAGCGCTGTTGGGCGCTTGGTGTGAATGAATCTACGTTTTGTACAATGTAAAAGAAGTGGAGCAGCATCATCCCTTAAGGTCTTGTACATGTTACCTGATCCAATCTGTATGGGCATCATCACATCAAAGGTATACATTCTGACAGAAACTGACGTAAAAACTACACATTATTATTTCCAAAAGAGATTGCGTTTTCCCTCTACTCTAATGTTATCGTTTTACTTTATCATAAGTGGAAAAAAATGTTTGAGGGATTTTAATAGGTTGACTGGTGACTTCACTTTCCCCAACCCCAATTTTCCCCCTAAGATCTTAAGTTTACTAACCGCAAACTGACCTACCACAAGGGTTTTCAGGAACGTAACCCAGTTGGCAGGGGATCGATCTTATTTAAAGATGCCTTGCCTGGCTCCATTGACTCAAATGCAACAAAAAAAGCCAGACTGACAATCTGTCACCTGTGATAACTAATCAGTATCCTGCGTCAGATTAAGAATACTGGGCCATTACTCAGGGTAACAGGAATATAAAGCAGATACCTAAATACAATATATTTTTCCTGCAGGATAGAACGCAGAGCCAGCATTCTCTACTGTATAACCTTTCTAGTGTTACTGAGCTCTCCCGTGGGAATTTCAGGGAGGTGACTGCTGCCATGACAACAAGGGTTACGGTTGACGGTATCCCAGGAAACTGGGTCAAGATGGTCATGCAAACAAGCCTGGGTGACTGCAGAGCAGGGCCACTGAGCAGAGCACCAACCTGCGGCAAGGAGACTTCGAAAGGCTACACGTGGCCAGGCCCCCCACAACCCTCCAGTTCAACTAAAATAAAAACTCTTTTCTCAATTCAAGCCATTTTAATAACACTAAAACCACTTCCTCTCATGGAACTCACAGCCGAGGACTTCTCCCCTCGAAATAATACTCGCTTTGCACTCCTGCTTGGAAAATATTAGCTTCATGAACATGCTAGACATTTAAAGTACTTTCTGCTGAATTTCTGTGGTTTATTTGCTGAATGTTAACATTAAATGCTGACTCATGGTTATCATGACACTGGAAGGCTGATTTGGTGCTCACCATGAAAGGATCTTAAATAACTGACAAAAGTTGCTCAAAGCAGTGCAGCAGACAAAACCAGACAATATCATGTAAATAAACATTACATGATCCTGCACACTGAATGTTCAAGGAATTCCTGAATTTTCTGGGTTCAATGATTAATCAGCCCAAACTAACTTGTCAGGAAATGCATTTTTTTTTTCTCAAAAACCTCACTGGGAGAAGTATGGAATGAAGCCAACCACTGAATTAAGTCTCTTAATCTTGAAAACCTAATTTTACACTTCTGCATCTTTGTGCCAAAGTACACCAGAGTTAGCGCATGACTATTTATAGATTCTGGGCAAACTAGCAAACTAGAACAGTGAAAAATTCAAACAGCTCAAGAGACTGATTAAGAGGCATTATGTTTGATATGAGGAGGCTCCTGCAAATAGTTTGATTTGGAGAGTAGAACATAGTACAACAGATAGGTAAACCAAAGCAGTATATTTTAATCAGCCATTCAGAAACAGGTAGCCTATGCTGCCAGGACACTGGCAAATGTCCTGAAGCACAAGTGTCATTTGTCCAGCAAAAGCATTAACTGAAAAATGGGTGGTAAGTTTTGCATGGCAACATCAGCATGAAACAGGCAAAAAAAACAGGAAACCATGCTGGTCAGCTTTGAGCTCTGTGGCCCATCACCATGCTAGATGGAAAGTATTCCTGCCTCCAATTTCATATAACATTTCTCTGAATTCCTGAGCATTTTTAATCCAATCCACAAGGGGAATAACATGGCATATCCTACTGTGTAGGAATGCATGCAATCTTGAAGGTGTATCACTATAGTTCAAGATTTGCTGAACATACCCAAAATCATGCCTAAAATAATACACTGATGCTTAATGGCAATTTCATCTAAAGCCATAAGAAATACCCCGAACCTCAGCAAGAGAAGGAAGTGCTGAAAGATACAATACAGGACCAGTAGTCACAAAAGTATATATGCCTTTAGAATCAGTTTAAATCCAGGGCCTGCAGGAGGCTGTAAGGTTTGAACTGGAATTCCAAAAGAACATTCCAGAGTTAGATCCTATATGACATAATGTTCCAGGCTCTGTTGCACTGGGCTGGGAAAGGAAAGAAAAACGCCTATTTACTGCAGTGAACTAAAACTGCAGATGAATCTAGCAGCCCGAAGCTACTGATCCAAAGAATGTGCAGAATACATCAGGCAACGAGGAAGCCTGAGTTCACGAAAATGTAGTCTAAACTATGACACCCGCAATGAACTGTGAACCACTAACTTGCACTTGCAAGCAGATGTATAGTATCATGTTTGAAATATTACTTCATAAACATACAACTAAAAACCAAAACCAGATCTTAAATTTGTAAAATAATGAAATCACCTGCAATTTTCCCATTACAATTTTGTTACTGAAAGATAAAATGATGTCGCCAACGAGGAAAAAAAGGCATCTGTATATAGATTAGGCAAAAAGTAGTTTTTAAATCATCCAATAACGCTCATTTAATGTAGTTTAAAATAAAACGTACATGAAGTTGGTCCTAGAGGCTGTGACAAATAGTGTCCACTCTTAAATGGCAACAGTAGCCTTATTATCTGCTCATTCAAACTACCATTTGACTCGGGAGATAATAAGGTGGCAAGTCAAAATAAAATAAACAAAGAAAAGGAATTCAAAGTAATAAATCACAACAAAAAAACCATTCTGTATGCAAATGAACTTGTGTGAATGAGAAATTTACATTCATATTCAAATATATCAATACACAGATATCACTGAGGGGGGGATAGCATAGAGTACTGGGAAAGCATTTGGACTCATGACTGATGTGGGTTTGAGTTCCCACTGCAGACACTGTAGTTGAGTGAGGAACATTACCCCATTAGCACCAGTGCACCCAGCTGTATAAGAGAGCACCAGCATTAGGGGAAGGGGGGGCTATCCCATCCAATGAGGGTGTCTCATGCTCATAATGCAAGGGGCAATCAATGAGCAGCTGTGCTCTGGAATTACTATGCCTTGCTAGATCACCGTGTTTCACTGCCAGTTCTGTCATGGTAACCCTTTCAACAATACTGGAGTGGGGATTTGTACACGTACACTTGTACACCAACATTCTCTCACCACTATCTATGTTTTTTAGAACATATTTTGGACATTTGAATAAACATTTGTTTTTGGTACACGTTTTATTAACTGACCTCTCATGACAAAAGAATAACTGTTTCTCAAGCACTAAATCACCTCATTAAGTGAGATAGTTGATTGAGCACTGGGGATGAGGTTATCTATCCTACATAATGTCAAGCCTGGTGAAAATCACGAATGAAAAAACACAGAAAGGAGCTGACATGCCCCACTCATCAAGAGAACAGCACCTGCATGGCACTGGTATGTTGGAGGCTGGACTGAGTCACCCGAGATGAACTTGCCGGTTGTGAAGCCAAGTCCTCTTTAGGGATGAGGTTTTGTGCTGACCACCCTCAGAAAGTCCAGATCAGTACTGGAGAACAAAACTTTATTGTGTACAGCAGAACATTAGATGGGGTGGGACAGACTATCCAGTCACTTCAGAAATCCACCTGTAATGACAGATTTTAACCTACAGTGCTCCATTAACCTTACATGGGCCGCATCTGCTGCTATCCTGCAGTCTCATCCTAATCCTAGCATTCCAGCAGGACACTCACATGTCCTCCTGTTTCTCAGATAACAGAGGCTTTCTTCCATGATGGGAATGTGCCATGGGCACCCTTCTCACCAGATTGGAGCCCCACTGAACATTCGTGGCATGAACTGGGATTGTATGTGTCATTGAGGGCTCAGATATTCTTGTCAAGGCTGAACAAGGGGAAGGGGACAGAATCCCACAGGTTAGCATCTGCAACCTGGTATTAAGGAGATGTAAATCTTACATTGCTCCCAAAGGAGGCCAGACTTGCTACTAGGACTTGTACAGAGGACCTCCTACTGAAGATTGTTTTTGCCAATATCTTTGTGAATTGGGTACAATTATAAGGGATAGATCTGTTGGGATGAAATATGTGATCACATATTTAAAGCACATAGAGAAAACTGCCGTTGTGTAATTCCCAGAGCATCTTAACCAATGCTAAATTCTAAAGCATGAAAATCATTTACAAAAGGTAAACCCATTATTTGCACATAATGAAAAAAGTGACCGATTAATGAAACTGTAAACAGAACTGAGTGCAGCAAGTAAAACTTAGTGGCACTGCCTGGTTAGGCTAAGATACACTGCCATGTCTGATCCTGAATAAATGCATCTTGAATCCCAATCAGAAACAGTAAAGTAAACACACAGGTTGCAGATCAGGATTAGTCACAGGATGAACATGCGAATCAGGTGTGTACGCTTCCAGGATTATCCAGTGCATCAGGTTCGGATATAGATTAAGGAGCAGTGACATCAATTATTTTTGCAAAAGAATGCAATAAGGCAGCATTCCAAAGCAGTAGGCAAGGGAGCCGTTTTTAATCGCTTCTACTTAACTACAGTTAACAGCAAATTTTAAGTTCCTTCTTTTTTAACAAAAATACAAACACCAATTGTGCTTTTATGGCATGTTAGTGAGCTTCCTCTTCCCTTTTGAGTCATTCAGCATCATGACACTATATCTAATCAGGACTCGAGAGGCAGCTTTCAGCGCCGCGTGTGCGTGAAGCCCTTGGTATTGAATGAAAGCTGATCTGGTAAAATGCAAGAAAAAGATGTTACAGTACATTTGAGCAGGAACATCAGACTAAGCATGCTTTTTTGTACCTTCAGAGGCTATTGTATCCAATTTTAAAGTATTTTAGGGCTTCTGAAACATATTGTATTTGCATTATATTCAGATGGTATATGCATGTTTTTTGCCACCAACACCACAGCACCCGAGTAAGTTTCAAACCATTGTTTTGCAAAGGAAATAGGAGTTTAGCCAGTTTGTCTGGATTACAGTTAGGTTTCATCAGAATGTGAAAGTGCCAGAGGACCAAGAGTTTACTGAAGTCAAAGGACAATATATGGCTTTAATTAAGATATTAAAAGATGCTTTTAGCCAGCTACCATTTATAATTCATTTGCAATGTGCTTGTTAACCTGGGTCACGTTCCTGCATCCTAGAGTGATTTATTAGTTTCTTCAATGGCTCTGCCTCATTCCATCAATTATCAGAAAGGCGCTTATTCTTGGTAAGGGCTGCGACAACTTTTCCAAGTCTCTAATGGAGACACAAGCACTTACACAAGTTAGAAGCATGAAGTGAAACGCTGTGTCCAGTGCATAGAGACGACATTTTCACTGGACCCAAGCCAGCGTACAGTAAAAATCATATTTCCATCTTTGCCGTTGCCCAAGGAAATGTGTTCTTCTGTGGCTTAGTCCTCTCTGTAATCATCTACTTACACTTACATCTGAACTGAGAATTTTCATTGTTGGATTTCAAAGAGAAAGGAAAAGACAGCAATAGTAAGAGAATAAGTAGGTCAACCACCAAAACATAAAAGCAAAAAATCCAAACAGATTCCCTAATGGAAAACCTTTTTTCATTCATGCATCTTACAGAGGCTCAGAAAGACGTTTGTTTCACAATCTGAATGCTTCTCCATTTCTTTGTTATGTAATTACTTCTTGTCCTTTCCTTTGATCTGTAACGGAAGTTATTTTGCTCGTCTTGTTGCCTGCAGCTCTTTGAGAGCTTCTCCTGTTTCATGATATTTTGGTGGGTGTTTGCTCTGTCCTTTGATATGCGACACAAGTTGATTTGTTTGCCCTGTCGTATGTTACGTACTTGTGAGTGCCATTCCCAGGAAGGAAATTAGTTACTTTAATACTTTTCCTAGTGAGGTGAAGTGGTAATATTGAACAGCTCAACAGGTGCAATATTTACATGTCCCTCTTCACCCAGTATCTGTATTGTCTACAATGTCAAAGCAGCTCAGGCTCAGGGCCTCTTGAGGGGCTCAGAAGATAACGTTGGTTGACTGAGTGCAGGCTGAGCTCTACAAACGTGGGGTCAAGCCCTAGTCAATGTCTCTACCAGACTGGGAAGTTGATAGCCTAAGCAGTGGCACTCGGCTTAGCTTAGATGAGTCGGCTGGAGTCTCTCCACAGCACAGCGACCCCTTTGGCCTCCTAGGAGCTTACAGGCTCTCAAGCCGAGACATGAAGAACACAATCAACCATTCCAAAGCGGGTGGGTGTATTTATATAAACAACCTCGCAGATTCATGGATTCTCTCGGCCTACACGATATGCGAGGTTAATCCCAAGTTTGTAAGGAATGTTTCCGAGTCCAACACTCACTGAACCATGTCTCAGGCGTGATCCAGTCCTGTCTACAAGTTGGTGTCAGTGCTTTAAACACTGCAAGTAAGTTTTTACACAATACCTCAAGTGTACAAATTCCTGCTTGGCAACTTACTTTCCCGTGCCAATCCTCCCAGCAACACTTAAAAGTGTAAATGCTGGAGCACTTGTGTATTACATACACACTGGGCACATGTGGGCTGAAGGACTCGAAACCCCACCACATTTTTGACCCCCTGCTCCTGTAATCAGGAAAATATCTTCCCTTCTGTACAGTTATAGCAGCAAAAGGAGAACCCTGGGGCTTTCCGTAATTTAGATTAATGAACCTATTAGCTCACTCAAGTCACGCGATAACATTTGTACAAGTGTAGAAGACCAAACACCACATCACACCATGAGCAAACACAGTCGGTTATTAAATATTTGCAACAGCGCAGCCAGAAGGGAGATGCTAAGTGCAGTCGATGTTACCATGAACGGAATTCTTGGCAGCTCTATTCAATATAAAAGTGAGGGAAGGGGTCAGCTGGAGGAGAGATTTTAACTGAATCACAAGCCCAAAAGCTTTTTCTGCATTTAGTTCTACCTGTACAGGCAAGATTTTCCTATGGCTTTCATTGAGGAAGCAAGCAATAGATAGCTTGAACAGCTTACAGTAGCTGAAAACGTTAAGGTATACACAACTTGGGCCACCCAGGAATTTGAAAAGTCAGTGCTAATAGTGCATATACAGATATAGTTCATATGTCATGTTTTTAACTGCCTATCAATACACATGCAAATTAAGGATAGGTCTGTTTTGAAATACTTCCCAAGAACAAAATGCTGTGACTTCATGTAATCTGAACATTTGCTCATTCCAGGTATGGATCAACAATTTAATAAGAAATGCTGGGGCAGGCACTAACAACCACAAGAGATGTTAACAATGTATACTGCTTTAATCAGTAGTATTGATCATAGTGTTTTAACAGACCTTACTTCCTGATACATCTCTCTACCACTGCTGCAGATACTTGAGAAATAAGCATGTGTGAAAACTGCAGAGAATGCTCAGGCTTTTTGAGTCTTTTTGACAGTATAAGAAGGTGGTGCAGCGGCAGTTAGCATTGCAGCCTTGCAGCAGTGGTGCCCTGGGTTCAATTCCAGCGGTGCTATCTGTGTGGACTTTCTACGTCCTCCCTGTGTTTGCATGGGTTTCCTCCTGCCATCCAAATACATCCTGGTGGGTCGATGAGCTTCTTGGGAAAACTGGCCCAGATCGAGCGTGTGCGTCTGCCTGTGTCTATGTGTGCGCTGTGATGGACTGGCATCCCCTCCAGGGTGTATCCTGCCTTGTGCCCATTGCTGGCAGGGACAGGCCTGAATTGGATGAAAGGGTTAGAAAATGGATGGATGGATGGATGATAGTATATAGCCAGTGATGAACACACATGAAAGGGTATCAGCTTGTAATTTGAGTTGCATCTTACCCAGTTAAAAAACAACGCTTTAGTCTGTACAGAGTATTAACAGAGTATTGTTAACGGTGACTGTTAAAAGTCATGATTGTCACAGCTCAAGGAAAATAAAAACGCACTAACCCTTGAAAGTAACTATGTCAAAGAACAACGGCTTCACATGCCCATAACAGTCAAAGAACGTTTTTAAGTGACCCTTAAAACCCTATGACCCTTGCCAGGAAAGCACTTTAAATAAATGGATGGCTGACATTAGGCTGGGATTTCCAACCCTATTCCTGGAGAGGCCCAACCCAGCAAATTTTATAGGTAACAAATATACCGACTGTTTCTACATTCTTGAAACGATTCAACCGATGAATTGTGATGAACTGCAAATTGTTCAATGAAATTAAAAGCAATGCAAAACGAAACTCAAAGCAGGAAGAGAGTTCCCTAAACTGAGCACAATACTTGCTTAACCGATCAGTTTGTTACAGGTATTCCCAGTCTTCAGAATCAAGTTGACTCAGAGTGACCGATAAGACTTAAGAAATTCTGAAAAAAACTACCAGTTTTACTTTCCAGCTTAAGTAAATATAGGGCACATTTTTCTTTAGCCTCAACTCTGTACTACGGTAAATGATTACTACAGTTTGTACCCATTACAGATTACTACACTCTGTACTACAGTTTATGATTTGTAAACAAAGCCTTTTTAAGACTGAAAAGAACACCTCTAGAAGAGATACAGAGATAAATAAGTCTTCTTGAGTCGTTACAGTACAACACATGGGTGTTAGTTTGGGAGGGTGAAGTCTTTTCAGTCCCTTGAAATTGTGTTTTCAAGAGATATGCAGTCACAAATGACCGGCATGCAAAGTGACTAATGCTACATCAGCCTACTGAACAGCAGAGAAGCTGCCTGAATGCATGTGCTGCAGGAAAAATGTGAGTTTTTCCTCACACAACAAGTGATGCTGTGCTCTTTTTCAGCACAGAATTCAGCTCTAATTAACCTCAACTTGTTCCTTTGCAGCTTCAATTAAAACCTAACCATGAGAATCCTGCTTTGACAATTACAAGTTTGAAGGCCTGTACCCGCAATAAGACTAGTAGTGTTCAGCTCTGTGTTAAATGTCATGCTACATGAGCTTTATGCAAATCTGCGCTACACTTTGCCGCGCCACTCTCAGTGCACGGAGCCCGAGTGGGGTTTGTCAGGGAGCCCGAGCCAGGCCGTGTCAGTGTGCAGTCTCTATTGCGCGGTGTCCCCGTGGGGTGCAGCAAGCGAGAGTACCTGATCTCCGTCTCCACAAGCGTATCCATTTACAGCTGGTCTGGGGTTACGGCCCGGTGCCGCTGTGCGCTGTGCGCTGCTGCTGCTGCTGCTGGCCGGGCGCAAACCAGCTCAGAGCAGCGAGCTCTCCGAGGTGATGTCACACCTGACAGGATTAAAGAAACACTGCTCCAGTTAACAGCACCTGCACTGGCCCCTGGGGGGCCCCCCCTCCCCTCACTGCCACACCCCCCTGCAGCAGGGCGGCTCACTGCAGCCGAGACAGCTGTGCGGAAGAGTGTCATGGCGGGCTCACTGCCCCCTGTGTACGTTTCAGCCCCACTGCCTTCTTCTCCATCGGGATGATTACATAAAGTAGCCACACTGGTGGCTAAAAACGTGTCAGGGCGACTTTTGTCATGAAACAATTAGCAAGTGTGGACACCCCAATCGCTGAGGTGGATGTAGGCTGAGATTCAAATGGTTATGGTGCTAGGTAAGCCATTACTGCACACAAGACGAGAGAAAACGGTCAAAAAGGGTTTTAATACAACGACCTGCTTATTTCACAATATCTGGAATGGAGGGCTGTGCGGGACCCTGTGTGGTACCATATATTTTAAATCTTTCCTGTAAGCAGACTAAAGTACCGCTTACATCAAAACCTCAGTCCACTTGCTGCAATAACCATAAATCAGGACTGCCACTGGTCTGCATGTTTACACTGGTTAGAATAAAGAACGTGGGATTGACTATGGCCAAGAATGAGCTGGCAGCTTATAATTGAGTGTTTGGAGGAGAAGTTGAATTATTTTTTTGCTTTGGCCGAGGCCAAATTCAGCAGTATGTAGGCAACACTCTCATGTTGCAGCATCACAAGCCAAACACGAAGACCTGGTGAAATACACTGAGAAGGTCCTCGGATTTGCCTGTACCACGGTCAAGGCTGTTCAGGGGCTAAAGACACAGGACAGAAGTTAGAAGAGTTCCACATTGCATCGCTGTCATTTTGTAATCGCTAAGCCTTACTCCATACTCTGTTCACATTTGCTTCCATCCATCCACGGTCAGAAGGCTGCTTGATTTTTGGCAACCAGAAGCCTATTCTGAAGGCGTGCTTTCAGACTGGACACGCTGGAGAGGACATCAGTACACCCCAGGGAAAATCTGGCGAGACCAAATATCCTAGTCGGCAGATTTTTGGAAAGTGGAAGAAAACCGAAGCACCTGGCAAAATGTCACACGATCGTGGGGTAGAGCATACAAACTCCACACGGAAGGTAACTCAGGGTACAATCAAGCCCAGAACCCCAGAGACTGAGCTTCTCACGGGCCAGAGGGCCTCTGACTTAAGTCAAGGAGGCATTCATATTTGAGTGTAGACCCTAAAGAGATGGTAAGCGTTGTTAAAAAAAACGCTGTGGTTTTTCTACCCATCTTCATTCCTCATCGTGCAATCTTTCACGACCACAGTTAGAGGCGACTGCAGAGAGTGCCCGGGGTCTGCCGGAAAGACAAAGCAGGTGTGGGGAGTGAAGAAAGCAAGAGAAAAGTGAAACAGTGAGACGGAGAAGACTGCAAAAGCTTGCTCCGATTTCTGTTATGCAATCACATTTCCTGCCCATTCAAAGACTTTCTCACCGATCTCTCTTTATAGTGAACATCCAGTGTTCTTTTTTTACTATCTTTCAGTGTCACTACGATCACATGATCTCTTAGCCCTGTACAAATGATAAAAATCCTCAATATATTAACTTCATGATTCTCTAAGCAGAGTGACTCAGAATAATAAAACAAACTTGAAGTACACAGTATTAGTCAACGGTTAAACAAGGCACAGCTCAACCTACTGCTCAATACACCTCTATCCACCACCTAAGTGGGGTGGCTGACAGAATCATCCCCCACCCAGTCCTCAAAGACCTAATGATTCCAATCATTAGTTAGGAATCACCGTGCAGACTGTTATCCAAAGGGAAACCCTGGATTTACGATCATGATGAGTCAACTGCTCAGTAGCGTTTATGAAACCAGAAAAAGAGGAAAGATCTATTTCACTACTGTATGTACATGACCCTGAAAGTCAAAGGTGAATGAGAGACTCATGTTTTGAAGAAGACATTACTAGTAGATCCCACTAAGATGTCCTTCAAGCTAGACTCTTAGAAAAGCCCCAAATCCCAACTTGAATGACAGGGCTGGGTGTGACTACATTGCTGTTGCAAATAATGGTGGATATGATCATTTAAGTCTTGAGCTTAATATAAAACCAAAAACTTAATGGTCACCCCTTAGGACTGTCATGCAGCAACAACTGTAAGGAAGAAATGCATTTCTTTTCATTCCAGCTGCTCTCTTATTACTGAAAAGGTCACAGGTGGTATTTTATATTCATCCATTTCTTTGAGCAAAATCAGTTTTTACTGTCCTGTGTTAGCATGACCCTCAAAATTGCTTTGCGATTGTGCTCACAGTGAAAGGGTTTACCTAAAAAAAGTATCCATTAATCCATTATACTTTAATAGTAAATCCGATTAACTCAAAAATGTGTAAAATTGTGTTCATGATTAACACCATCGACAAACAAAATCCGTCTGTAATTAAACTATAGGCCACAAACTATTAAATAGTTCTTATCCTAAATGGCAATAAAGGTAGCAGGAAAGTATTGGGAAGGACTAGCAAGGCAAGCCACAACACTGCGAAAACATATAAATTCACTTTATCAAACCTCAAGAGTATCGCTAGCACACGATATGCTACATCGTGATTTTAACAGAATACTCGAATCCCATGGTGACACCTGGGTCTCAGCCTGCGCTGTGGGTCAAGTTATGTGCAAGAACAAAGAGCATCAAGGCACATGGATTTCAACTTTTCACGAACAGAGCTGCGGCACAGAGCTAACTGGTTTCTACAGGTAGACACACAGCAGACCACTCCAGTGCCTCTATCTGGTCCATAGCAGGACATCTAAATGCTGAGCAATAAATGCCTGCTGGGAGAAAAAGGGACAATATTCAAGTCACCTTACATGTCTCCAGTTAATGAAACAGAAATGTAATCTCTTCTAAAAATAAATGCGATTTTTAGACAATGCCACTTTTGGCTTTCTTCAGAAGTATTGTGTTGAAAAAAACGAGAAGTACTTAGCCAAATATCCAGACGTTTGTTTTCTGAAACTAGATGCATGCATATGGACAAATGATACCAAAAAGCCATAGATTTAAAATGGCACTAGACAAATACATGCCCAGATGAAAACAGGATTCTGTGGACCATATGTTCCTGCAAGCCCTAGTGACTTCTGAGTTCTTGCTCCAATCAGAGAAGTCAAACAATGAACGTGATTATCTTCTTAGAAGTATACAAGATTTTACTTGAAATGATTTAGCCTAAAACACTTACTTCTTTAAAGATACAACTATCTATAAAACACTTCAGAGATGGGTAAGAAGCATTCAATTATTATAGTTAATTAGGCCAGCTATGTCACAGATGAGCTGGAACAAAATTCTCAAGACGTTAGGCGCTTCCAGAGAACTTGTGCCTCAGACTGAGCTTAGGGCAGCCCTGAAAATGAAAACAAGACTACAAGAACTGCAGACAACTTTCAAAAGCTGATCACCAGGACTCTGGAGAAACAGCACCACTTAATGCTTCCGTCTATGGGGGAGACAGGCCGCTGTCCTCATTCCACACATCTCATTAGCAAGCAATATCACTGTAACGTGTGTGATCATCACATGAGCACAGGATGGTGACTATTACAACTGAACTGCATGTAATGGTCCTAGCTCTGATCTAAGAGGTGGACTAACAGGCATGTAAATTAAGGTATACAGACCTAAGTTAAGTTCAGACATCATAGACCTAGTTAAGTTCAGAAGTCCGCAGATGGTCCACTGTACTTGAATTCATTTTAAGCCTTATTACTAGTTTAATTCTTCAGTCCTGACCTCACCTTGACATGATCTTGAGACGAGCATGACTGAATGCGATTAAGTGCACGCTGGAAAAAAGCCCCAGCTTTTATTACCAATATTATCAATACATCTATAACCTCTCTCATAGATGTCAGCGTACAATCTAGCTATTGCACTCTTCTGATCAGCTCTAGACTAAAGAAAAGACAGCTTTGCGCTGGATGAAGTACGACAGCTAGCCATGGCTGCTAACGTGCACGGCTGGGCTGTTTCCCAAAATGGCACATTCTTCTCTCTGTATTGAACGTTGTATTGTGCGGTTGCACCGGAAAATCACCCAGAGGAGTGAAGACCGCAATTCCAGGACTGACAGGCAGGCTACACCCAGAAGGGTTCAAATCTAACACTGTCAGGCTGCAAGAACAAAGCACGACTTTGGGGAAGTTCACAAAAACGGACTGACAAGCTAAAACTCCAGCAAACCCCCTTTGCAGGCTAGGCCAAAAGACCAGGAGCAAATCGCGCACATGGAAACGGAAAATATCGGATACAGTTGGGAATTCAGATCTTACCAAGTATAGCCGTGGGCGTGTGGAGGGGAAAAAATAAAGAGGCTGTGCCTTACCGTGGAAACTCATCGTCAAAGACCTTCAAAAAACTGTACTTATCAGATTCTTTGATCACTAAGCCTCTAATGGGCTAGCATGCTGGCAAGAATAGCTATTCACTCTCCGAATGCTTTCTAACTTTGTAACAAAGTCACTGCTCTGGAGACCTGGCACAGTTGCCCTTCTGAAAAGGTTTCCTAGAGCTGCACACCACAAATGTTCAAGTGCTGATCAGAGTGGCAAAAAGCGATCTTGGAAAACAGCATGAAAGACTTCAGCTGCCCAAGACTGCCAGGTACAATTACTGATTGCCTCGTAATAGTTGTTGAGCTGTGTGACAGTTTCTGCGTTTCTATAACAATGTACACCGTGACACCTTCAAGGACTGGAGTAGAGTGATAATTTTGACAATGATAACATGCTTTAAAAGGATATGACACAAACTACACCAAACCTGATCCTCTGTCATTATCTTGCTGTTCAGATGGACAAAGTGGAAACACAGTACAGATGATTTCAAACACTACATATCTACATTTTGAACGTAATTTCTCTCAATAATACCAGGATACATAGGGCCCTAAACTACAGTCTGCCATTTTGAGTTATGTCCTCTCGAAGTGCAAGAAACTCAGAATTCTCTGAACCGCACATGACCTCCATTAAACCGATTCAATCAAAGGCAGAAGACCACAGCAAGATGTGGCTTACAATCGAAAGGATTTCCCGAGATCAATTTGCTAACTGCAGGTCCCGAAGGTGACAGGGACACTGTGTGTAACAATATGAGTGCAGAATGAACAAACCTTGCCTACTCTCCAACCAAAACACGGAAATAGAAAACGGCTGCAATACAAGACATGAACCAATTAAGGAAATAACGAAGAGATTGGATATTACAAAGTCCAATGAATGTGCTCAACAAACAGTTTATTGGGCAGCCCTGAGCTTGAATTTATGAGCGCATTTCACAGCTCCTGCTCAAAGGAGTCCGCTGTCCTGCTTAAACATTAGGGGCAGCAGTGTGTGAAGTAGTGGTTAGGGCTTTGGACCTCTTACTAGAAATGTGTGGGTGAATGATTATGAAACTCAGGTAAACAAATCTATACTAAATGGGACATTTGCTATAGATGCATGAGCTCACAGGAATCGCCGCGAGGCTGCCATTTAATTTCAGAAACATTAAATAGAAGAAAATCATTTTGTAAATAACCTTTTAATCACAGAAAGTTGTACATACTACTATGGGCACAAGCACAGACTGGTGGGTCTTACAATGACATTACCACGCTCAAAACACAAAATCCTCACATTTAGCAAATAATTAGTATGGTTAAATAAATGAAATATTAACCAGGATACCCTCTGAACCTCTTATATACCTTCAGACTGAGAGAACAGGGGGCAAAATATAGTAAGTGCATTTCGCCAAAAGAGTAATTTGCACAACTTTTCTTGAGAAAACACGCTTTAAAGCCAGCTCAACCAGCGGTCTGCTTTCCCTCTGGCTCTCTAAAAGGAGACATGGGCAAAGACGCAGCCGTGTTATCCTCCAGTGAACTAAAGTCATATACCCAGGTATCGTTATGTATATATTCACGTATTTACACTATAGTGTAATTTAATAATGGGGACAGGATTTAAATACTTCAATACTGTTGCATTTTCTTGGTTTTACAGGAAACCCCAGGCAAAATACTGTGAAAGTACCACATAAGTACACCCAGATAAACCTTGAAGCAAAAGCACTTAGTCACCAAACTGAGACCTAACTCTTCGAAAATAAATGATTGTTCTATATACTTTGGCAGTCAGTTTTCGCGCTTATCCGAACCTTACTATGTAAAACGCTGTAGGCCAAGAACGAAGTCTCCGAACCCTAAAACAGGCCTAAAAATTCAAGGACAAAACTTGCAAGTACTATGGGGTTTTTTTAGGATACGATATTTACACATTAACATTTCCCGCCAGAGCTGGTTTTGAATTTGGAATTAAAAACACTTTTTTAAAAAAGGCGAACAGTCATGTTACGTAATCATGGTCTTTGCCATAATGTTCTGAACACTCCGAAAACTTCGAATAGGGGAGAGTTTTCTGTGGCTGAATCGAAGCGGTGGTACGTTAAGGTGTTTTCATTCTGATGATTGTTGTAACTAGAAACAGCACACGGCCAAGACAAGACTGGTGTGCTGTTCTTTACTGCTACGTTGAACAGTGTGGTGTCACACGAGTTATTGCGAAGCCAAGGGCAGCAATGGCTGATATTTGTATACCCCTGCCGCCAGCAAAGAGGGAAAAAAATGCAAACTCCTCAAAAAGCGGGGGAGGGGGTGTCTACGAACCTTATTAATGAGTCAGCCACTTCATTACATGTGACATGAGCCGTCGTTGTTTTTTCTTCTTTGGGAAACTTCTCACTTAAGGCAAAGCCTTTTCTGCGATGATCTATTGTTTCTTTGTCATTAGTGAGTTGTTTTTTTTTGTACGGGCAAAGAAGCCATTAACCAAGCACAGTGCTCCCGCTTCATATCACAGACTAGAACATGATATATTCACTGACGGAAAGCGCTCTTGAAGTCGTGTGGCATTAAATTTAATATAATGCACATGTATAGCTAGCCACATTTAATGTCCTTTTTTGAAAATTACCTTATTTTTGGCAATCACAAGCTGATTTCTAATCTTGCATCTACTGCTCTAACGTGGACCAGCAAACTAACCTTGGATACCTAACAATTAAAAAATCGCATGATTAAACACCGAGGACTTTCTCATGTCCGTCCTTTTATATTTCATAGAAACAATGTATTCATCCGAGTCCTTCCAGGGATGGTGACAAGCAAGAAGTGTCTGGTCATGAGAAAGGAGTTCCTGGCCCCGGGTAGCCGACACAAGACGTCATTTAAAAGGGGATGGGTCATAATTTACATCGTGGATCCGGGGCCTACGATAGAGGCCTGTTGTCAGCCTGTACCTCCTGCCTTGAGCTGGGGATTCCTAGCAACATGGCCCGCCAAAAGCATCCTTCTTGTTGAAAATTAACCCTTCACTCCTGATCCACACAGTGAAAATGAGAAGTTAACCCCAGACGTTTGTTTTTTTACGACAATGGAGCGCGTTATTATCTTGGGTGTTCGTGGGAAAGACGCTGAAGTGTGTGCTTCAGTACTCACCCGCTCCTTTCTTCCATCACTGTACATTGCACACTGCAACCACCACGGCACGATTAACAGACCCACCTTGTTAATATGTGTGTTTTACTATTTTTTGGCAGCCCCAGCAAACTGTCATCATAAAATATAACAGTAACTGGGGAGGCTCTTGTTAACCGGCCATGTCTGACTTTCATGTCAGAGAGGAGTGTTGGTGTGTGCGCTGATGAAACAGTCAATCCAGAGTATAAATATCAGAACAGTAGGCACCTTAAGAGGAAGAGGAAAAACTTGCAAATCCAACGTTTTACAACAAATACTCACTCTGTCGGGTGCTCCGGGTCATAAAAGTCCCCCATGTTCTCCGCCGACTGCAAAGAACTCCTTCTCTTGTCTTAAAAACATCCAGTAATCCCGATTTCCCCAACCAAACAGGCTGCTCAAAGGCACATCAAACAAACGGAACACTCTGATCCTGGCCACTGGGGTTAATGCAACCATGCGGGTTAAACCCGATACATTCCTTTTTTTCCGAAAAAAATAAGCAATACGGATATTTCCGACACTTGACAATTTATCGTCCCTGGGTGTGTGTATTTTTATTTTCCCCCAATTTGATAGAATTTACCCGCGGCAGCTCCTCCTCTCCTCCCTGGACAACCTCACGCCATGACGAGATCGGCACTCTTTCCACAGGTCGAGTTGTTACATCAGGGCAGAAAAAGGGGGGTCCGGCCGTGTGTGCAGAGAACAGAGCAGGAATGTTATTCTTGCCAAAAGCTTTCCTCTTTAAAAGAGCACAAATGCTTAAACAGCGCTTTATATTCTATTATTTATAAAAATCTGCTACCGCCAGCATAATGTAATTATTCTTCTTGTTGTTTTTAGATTTTAGTGAATAAATTGCTTGTCTTCAAAGTCACGCAGAAGGTCCAAAGGAAAGACACGCTGGTGATTTTTTTTTCAATTCACTCTTTTTCTCCTTTTTTCTGCGTCTCCCTGTGAAACGGAAACTGAAAGAATATAACTTCCTACCCGACAATCAGAGCTGAAAAACACCCTCCCCCTAATCTGTAACATGGTATAAAGCCATCACCCTGCGATAAAAAAAAACGTGGTTCACGTCTCAGACTACGATAATGCATTGAGTGTTTGTGCTCAGAAGGATTAAATGAATGTACCTGATATATTCCAACTTTATTTTTTAATCTATCTGGCAAAAAAAAAGGCAACATTCAGGTATGTAGGCCGCCGGCGTTGTCGTTACTAAGATAAACAAACCTGCATGTCCAGTATTTTACGTAGCTGTACAGTAAGTAGTTTTGTTAATAAGGGTTGGAGCTTCATTATAAAGTAAAAGCTGGAGATTGATAAACACCGTCATGAACAAGTGTAGTGGTATGACAATGTTAAAGAGTTCAGAAGTTCCCGTTGTGTATGAAGTTTGAAAACGTTTTTCTCTTTGCTGTATTACGAGCTGATTATACATGATCGTGTTTAATTTGGAGCGTATACCTTTTCAACTAGGATCAGTTTTCTATAAAGTCATATTTTCGATCGCCGTTTACACGACTAAATTTAAAAACAACTTGACTCTTTGTCTCGACAGCGGGTAATGATAGTTTAGGATAAGGATGTGATAGTGTTGGTATAGATGTCGCAATAGGTGATAATTTGTAAATTGGCGAGTCCAAGTTGGGGAGACAGAATACATGCTAAGAATTTCTTGGTTTGCCAAAATTAGACGCTTAAAAGCCTCCTAAAATATCTCTTTGGGTGGTGGCTTACTTACAAGAACTTGCAGTTTGCTCAAACTTGAGTTATCCTAACCATTGATAGTTCCATCTTTGATTTGCCAACTCAGTTTATGGAGCTGTTAGCTATTGCTGTCAGTTCCTGTGTCCACAACAGCAGATCTGATTCCTGTTGGTATTTCATCATATCTGTCTCCCAGTCCTCACAGGCTGAGGCTTGTGAAGAGGCATGTCTGCTGTGTGGCTCCATGTGGGTCAGTGCGGAAACCAGTTGGGCCTGGAGTGGTGGAGATGGGTTTCTGAGAGGCCCAGCAAGGACAGGTGAGCTTACAGCTCATTTCCATCTCCTGGCTGTGTCTCTCTTTCATCCTTTGCTTCCTATTTCCCTTTCTCCTGTCCCAATTCCAGCTGTCTCTCCTTATCGAAGACATTCCCTTTTTTCTTTCCGTTTCTCTCAACTAGCTTGTGTTGTCTAATTGTCCTTCCATTTTTTTAAATCTGCTCATGCAGTACAACGTCCTGGGGGAAAGCCAGAGAATATCCTGGGAAGTAACGGTACAAGGCAAGATACCAGTGTATCTGGTATACCAGGGCACATGCAGACGCAGACAGGTACACACTTGGACCAGGCCAATTAACCTACCAGCATGTCTTTAGACTTCGGGAGGAAACCCATGCTTACTTGGGAAGAACATACAAACCCCACCCAGATAGCACCCTTGGGCATTGAACCCAGGGCCACCTGCGCTGCAAGGCAGCAATGCCAGCCTCTTTGCCACTTGTCCACCCAGTTATGTACTACAGTGATGGTTAGATGTGTTTATGTTCGAGTGGGGAGCTGGTTCGGCACACAATAGATGCCAAGGAACAAGTAAAGGTTAATTCTACATTGAAAAGTAGTTGGGAAGAAATGTCTTTTGGCTGTAGAGCCTTCTTCTGGTGTGCCACAATGTTTCCTCTTTCTACTTTCAGCATGGAATTAACCTTAACTTGTTCCTGTTTTATGCCGATAATGCTTTACATTAGTGAAAGTGGAGGAGAAAGGTTCTAGCTTTGACGAGTGTTAAACGTACAGCTGTTTTACCTATAAAATTGCAGTAGTGGGAAAACTGTGCACTCGGTAACAGCACATACCAGAGGGTGGTGAGATGACCAGTGTCCAGTAGTGTGCTTTATAAGCCCTCTCAATGTGCTGTGTGTCAAACACTCGAACACCTGCAGGTACCCGTTCTGCAGCAGTGATGGATCGCTGGCCGCGGTGTGTGTGGACAGTGAACCCAAGGTCCTGCGCAGGACCCAGAAGCTGGTGAAAAGCGGGTGAGTCAGTCCTCCCTCCTCGCCAGAGCTGCCCGGGCTCAGCTAAAACTGATGAGGTGGAGATTTTCCTAGGATAATTCAAGGCTGGGCTGTGACATGAATGAATAAATAGCTGATTTTTTTTTAAAAAGGGGCAGGTCAGGGCTCGGCTCACTTGTGCTTGAATCAACTGCTAACAGTCGGATGTCCGTGACCTCCGTTTCCATCAGCCCTGGAGTGATGGCAGGCTGCCCCTGTCCACTCCTCCTGAGTCTCCTTTCCTCACTGTAGAACTTGATTTGTGAGCTCTGATAGACAGGTAGACACCTGTTATATTTACAGAGAGAGTACATGACGTTTCGGAGTATCTGGAAGGCAGGGATAACTATTGTCAGAAATAATCCTAGTACTATACATGGGAATATTTTATTAAATTATTTGCTTCAAGTACCCCCTTGAGATTTTAACTAAATCACACCTTTCAATAAATGCTACAGCGACCTTCTTAACATGCTTCCTTTCACTTTGTAAAATATTAATATTACTACTGTTGTTTTTCTTTTTCCTATTATTACATTGTTATTTATTAATAGGACGATTTAATTTGGTTGACATTTCCATTACGAACTCCCTAACCCCCTGCAGTACTGTCACAAACCCCTAGGGGGTTCATGAACCCCTGGTTGGGAATCCTGGTCTAAAGTATAAAAGCTGCTCGAAAATGTATGAGTGCAGAACATTAAAGGCAAATGCACTTCTGTGCATTCCTTTTTGGTCTCTGGAAATGGCCTTTTCCATAACCAATTAAAAGTCGTTTCAAAGCCTTGCTGAACTGTGCTGTGGCTTTGTGAAACCCTCCATCAATTTGTTAACCAGGGAGCTACTTTAGATGTCTCTCGGGGGGGGGGGGGGGGAGCTATCATGCGCTGGGTGAATCTGCCGATACCTTGGACCCCAGTAGCTCTTCGGGTCCAGATGTCTCTGACCCTACATGCACAGGGAATCCAAGAAAATATGTAACTGGTCATCTTTTTCTTTACCCCTTTTTTAAAAAGAAAAGTCAATGGAAAAGTGACAGGCCTCTGAAAACAAAAGTGGCCGTTCAGCTCCCTCAAGGCTCATACTGAACCTTGTTAGGACACTGTCGGCTCCAGGGTGGCCTCTCGCTGCTTGCACTGCTCCAGCTGTGGCAGGTAGAGTAATCCACAGACCTGTACAGCTCTCTGCAGACGAGCCTGGCGAGAATAGAATCTGACACCTCCCTCCTCGAGGCACACCTGGTCTGCAGCATCTCGGTGACCCCCGCAGCCTGTTCAGTGCCAAGTGATGGCCACATTGTGAAAGGTGCTACATAGCTGTGTCCTGTTGTCATTTCAGGAGCCTCAGGGAATCAAACATCATTGCAGGACAAGGTGGCCGGGGCAGTAATTGGGCATATGGTGAGAGATCAGACTGCTGTACTTGGAGCAGGGAGGGCAGGATTGTGATGCTGCTTTATTATTGTACTTTTTTTGGCCCTTTGAAGGAACAAGTGCAAGAAATAATACACAGGTGCCAGGGTGTACATTATTGTAAAAACCATTGGTATTAAGATTGTTGATCTGATTAAGACAGAGAGACTTCAGTTCTTATGCCACCACCAGCATGGAGACCGCATGGCATACTGGGAACTTTGGACTTGGGCTCAGAGGACCATAAGTTGAAGATCTCAAAGGGAGATGACAGCGGCCCCACTCCTGCCTTGTGCCCTGGGCTTCTTTAATAAGTCCTGGGCTGCCTCAGCTCCTACCAGCAATAAGTAGCTTTTGGATAATGGATTGGTCCACAGATCTAGTATGAGCTGTGTCCAGGTTAGGTTCCTCAGTTCTAGGATCTCAGGGTAATAAAAAAAAAAGAAAATCTCATGCCTGTAATGATACTGCTGCTGGTAGCAGTAATCCGTGCCCTGCACAGTTGATGAAAGCAGTGTTTCAGGCCTGCTCAGATGCTTTGTCATGATTATTTTTAAAGGAGAAGTAGGCTATCAAAACGCATACAGTAGCTATTTGTAGCAGTAGCGTGCAATCGGTAAAGAAGTCAGGGTGGTGGTTCGTCTCGTACAACAGACCAGACATTGGGGGGGGGGGGGGGGGGGAATTGCAGTTTGCTGCTTTCTCTGCCTAGATGAAAATGAAACAATCTTCATGGGGAATAATCAACATCAATTCAATGTGTTCAAAAATGTGTGTGCTTTTTGTGGAGCAGGGACAGAGAACAAATGGACTTTTCCCATATTTGCCCCCCCTAAGAACAGCTGTTTTATTTTTAAAGAAATTCCACAGCCCTGTGTCTATCTGCCCTTCTGTCAGCGCTGCAATTTGTTTCAATGTCTTATCTGTTGTACGAGCTGAACCCCCATCTTTGACTTTTCTGATTGCACGCTGCTGCTACAAATAGCTACTGTATGTTTTGATACCGGTCTTGCCTGAGCCTGCTTCTCCTTGCAAACTGATCATGACCAAGGGTCCGAGCATCAGGAGGGCAGGGAGCTGATTGCCTGTGTTAATCTCGGTGCCCGTTTGTCCTTGTGTTGGCAGGGTACCATGGTGCCCAGGCTGAGGGGGAGAACAGCCTGCTCTCGCGGGCGATGGAGAGCGTGCGCAGAGAGGTGGAGAGGAAGGATTGCTACTGTGGCACAGTGCTCTTCCACAGCCTGAGCGGAGGCACAGGCGCAGGTGGGCTGGAGTGAACGTGAGAGGTGCCCCCTCTGGCCTCGGAGTCCGTGCTCCTCACTGCATCTTGGAGGAACGTCCGGCCCAGCCTTCTGCTGGACAGGGTGTGGTGCAGGAAAGACTGAGGCCGTGCTAGAACAGTGGGGCTCCAAAGATCCACTGCTGTAAATATCGCTTCTCAGGAGGAATACGGTAAAGTGGCTATTCCCTTAATTCTCTTTGTTGGAATTGTCTTGCAGGGCTGGGTGCCCGCCTGTGTGAGGAGATCCGTGAACAGTACCCTGCAGGCCACATCCTGTCGGTGTCTGTGGCGCCCCATCACCATGGGGAGAGCCCCCTGCAGCATTACAACAGTCTACTGAGCCTTGCTGCTCTGCAGAGGTACTGTTTGTTCATAATGTACGTGTGCTACCTGTCTGTAGTAATAATAATTGCTTACACTTATATAGGTCTTTTCTGGACACTCCGCTCAAAGTGCTTTACGGGTAATGGGGACTCCCCTCCACCACCACCAATGTGCAGCCCCCACCTGGATGATGTGACAGCAGCCATAATGCATCAGCTGTCAGTGGGGAGGAGAACAGTAATGAAGCCAGTTCATAGATTGGGATTATTAGGAGGCCATGATCGGTAAAGGCCAATGCAATTGGCCAGGACACCAGGGTAACACCCCAACACTTTTAGAGAAACACCCTGGGATTTTTAATGACCACAGAGAGTCAGGACCTTGGTTTTATGGCTAATTCGAACGACGGCGCCTTTTTACAGTTTAGTCCCTATACTGGGGCATTAGGACCCACACAGACTGCAGGGTGAGCGCCCCCTACTGGCCCCTCTAATACCTCTTCCAACAGCCACCATAGTTTCTCCCAGGAGGTCTCCCATCCAGATAAATCTAGATACCAGGCTCATACCTGCTTAGCTGGCAACCCACTGTAGTTGTGAGTTGCAGGGTGATATGGCTGCTGGCTGTAAGCATCGCACAGTCGACCCGCACCGCCTATGCAATGTCAGGGCCACATTCTGGGTTGTCAGTGTCTTTCTCTCTCCCCTCCAGGTCTGCAGATGGCGTGCTCCTGTTCCACAATGATGAGGCCCTGAGTCAAGCCTTGACCCTGCAGGGTGGAGGTCTCGCCAGAGCCCATGGCCTACCACCCCAGGCCTCCCTTGCGGCCATGAACTCCTGCATGGCTTCCTGCCTGGCTGGCCTGCTGCTGCCAGTGCGCAGTCTTACCACCACAAGGTAACGGGTTAACCGGCCAGGGATGGTGGCCGACATGGGGAGAGAAGAGTGGCACAGTCTCGGTTAAGAAGCAGTGTCTGCTGTTTAAATCCAATATCCTATACACTCATCAGGGAGAAGACTGCTGATGGACAGAACGAGTGTCCCAGAGCTGCCAGCAAAACGCACGTTGTCCAGACACTGTTAGAGTCAGATGTCGGTTTATTTATTTGGCTGGCAAGACGCAAAAGATACATCAACAACACTTCCTCTGTCTCATTCATGTTGTATCTTCAGCACGCTGCTTGGCCTGTCTATCTAGTGTAGTGTCAAACTACTCAGTTGACTGGCTTCACCTGATATGTGACCAGGACTAAGTATGAACCAAGTGATAAGTTGGTCCCAGGTGGGCCTAACGGCTGCCCTAAATACTCCCTAGCTGGGGTGGTGTGTGTGTGTGGGCATTGACACAGCATGGTATTGCCAATACCCTGTGCTGGATAGGTTGACACAGTTATTCAAGCTCCTTCCCCAGTGCTGAGTTTGGCTCCAAGATGGCCAAACCTAAGGGTGCATTTGCCCTAAATGGTCATTAGATGGCAGAGGGAGACCGGTTTTCAGCTGTGGGTCCCGAACAATAGATGCCCACTTGACACATAAATGTTAAGTGGAGGAGGGATTCTTTCATGAAGTAGAATAGCTGAAGAAAGGAAAGGACTTCTTTCAAAAGGAGCAGTTTTGCCATAGTAGACTGTTTGAAGTCTCAACACAGAGCAGCAGATGTGGGGAATTTTATCAAGGTGTATTGTCTTATCGGGTTTTGTTGAAACTGTTTCTAAAGAGCTATATCTGGGTTTTTTTGTCAGCTGAACCCCTTCAACCTAAATTATTTGCCTCAGGTACCCCCTTGAGATTTTAACTAAATCAAACCTTTCAGTAAATGTAGATAAATGCTACAGCAACATTCTTAACATGCTTCTTTTCACTTTGTAAAATATTAATATTACTGCCATTGTTTTTCTTATTATTACTTTATTTATTAATGAGACTATTTAATTTGCCATTGACATTTCCATCTCAATCTCACAAACCCCCGGTTGGGAACCCCTGAGCTCTATCAATATGGACTTCCGGAGTGAGAATACTAAGCCTTAAACATGGCAAAGGTTGCAATGCCTGGGGTTGCATACAGATACAGAAGAGTGTAGAAGTCATTAGAAGATGAGCTGATGTTGATAGAATTAATCTCTCTACCCTTTATTAGAGAGCTTAGGAAGCCTAAACTGGTACAATTTTCCTGCTAGGAGTCAAGCATGTAGGGTTTTGCTTTCACTGTGGGGAAATGTTTGCATATGGTGGTATGGGTGGGATGCTAGCACCCCTAGTGTCTGCGCTAGCAAAGAGCACACATGATCAGCAGAGCAGCTGGTGACCCCCTCACATCCGCTGAGTCATGTATGAATGCAAAGTGCCTCTCAAAAGTGCCTCCGAAGCTCTTCACCTCCTTTTTGTTTCCTCATGTGGGCCCTAATTTCACATTTGGATTTGGTGGTTCATTTCTTCGTTCATCCTTAGTCCCACACTGACTGCTTTTGACAGTTTTTAAACCAAATGTTTCCAGTTTTCAAAATTTGAGTTCACTGCCCACTATACTTGCCATAGTAGACTCTGAGAATATCAACCTCCAGATGGCAATAGAGCGGTCACTGCCTTTGATGTCGATCAGTTTGCCAGTTGTACGTGCTGGTTTGGTTTACAACGCACAGTAGCAATGAAGGCGGAGTGTAGAGCTCGGACAAGTAGGGTTCTGTTGCCTAGGTGACCCGATGTACGGACCTCTCGTAATCTGTGTTCACAAATAAGCATTCAGGGATATAGTCATTAACATTGTTGTTCTCACTGGGAAACATACAGTATTACAGAGCAGGTGTACTGCTCTTGAGAACAGTGGAGTGTATGGTTGATTTCCCTTCAGATGGAGCAGTTTGAGAATATTATTATGGAAACTCAATACACAAAAGAAGATGATTGTTGACATGTCTCATTTATGTTTTATGCTCTTTATAAGGAAAGAACTTTTACTAGCGACTTCCTGAGTGAGAACCCCAAGCCTTGAGCAAGGCAAGTGTATAGGAACATCCGATTGTAGTAGAATTTGGAAGTAGAGCCCTTAGACTAAATTGAAACTTGTTCCTGTTTTCCTGCTGGGGGCTACTGGTACAGAGATGAACCCTGGATGTGCTACCTTGACAATAGAGAAATCTCTTATAGCAGCATCAGATGTACAGTATCTATGGTGTTTGAGAAAAGGATTGGGTTGTGTAATTGCTCTCTGCTGTGCGGGTATGTAGCACTGGGTTAGTACTATTGGTGTGTGTATTGTAAATCTGATTTTCCATGCTGATATTTTCCATTTTGTAACTGCTCTGTACAATACAGGGTCATGGAGGAGCTGGAGCCTATCGCAGCAAGCAATGGTTTCATGGCAGAATACACCTTGCACTGTCCCTCACAGGGCAGACACTGATGCAAACACAGACGCACACACCCACACAAGGCCCAGTTTTTCCAGAAGCCTGTTAACCTATCAGCTTGTCTCTGGACAGTGGGTGTCTCTGCACCCAGAAGAAACCCATGTGAACACGAGGAGAACATACAAGCTCCACACAGATAGCACCCCAGGAATTGAACCCAGGGCCCCAGCCCTGCGTGGCAGCACTGCTAACCACTGTGCTGTCCCTTACCAGTTTTATAGTTCACCATTTTTTAACTCATGTGCTGTGCACTTCCTTCTTTCTGTATTGTGCATTCTGTCTCTCTACAGTGGGCTCAGTCTGGGGCTGGAGCCCTGGGAGTTGCTGAGGTCTGTCTGCCCTCTCCCAGCAGCCAAGTTTCTGCACACCAGCCAGGCCTGCTCCAGGTAGGGCTCACCACACAGGATAGTCCTGAGCACTAGCCAGTCCGTACACAAAATAGTGATTCCTGCTTTAATGATTAATGATGCACAACCTATAATCTTTAAAAGATAAAACTGAACTCTTTCAAAATGTCAAAGGCTTGAGTAATGAACACTGTCTTAAAGTACTTTAACTTCTTTCACTTCAATAAATGGCAGGTAAGCACATTTATTGAACTTTTATTTAAAATGTTCATAGAAATATTTGACTTCACTTGGATGTTGAGACAACCTTCCTGTTTGTGCGTGGCAGAATCCAGCTCCAGTATTCCAAAATTCAGCTTAATGGTGCAGTAGTATCACTCGGAATGCTCTGAAAAGCTGCATATAAAGTATTATCGTGACTCATGCATGGTAATACAGGTGTGCTTTGCAGACCACAAGGAGTGATGGCTGCTTCTTGGTTTTTATACATCAGAGGGAATGCATCGTGGGACAGCCTGGCAATTTCTAGTCTCCAGTCTCTGCCTCGCCACTCTCCCTCGGGGAAGCCTGTATCCTTCGGTACGCTGCCTCCCTTCCTCACTCCCAGCGTCTCAGCTCTACCCACAAGCACACACTGCCTCCTACCATCTGCCCCATCCTGACCTGCGTTTGACCCTTGACCTCTGTGGGCCTACAGCACTACAGCAGAGCTGTCCTTGCAGTAGCTCGGGGTGACCAGGATGGCTCCTTCCTGTCAACAGCACCAGCGGTTTCACAAAAACTGAGACTCGGCCACCGCTGTGTCTCTTGGAACCCTTTCCCTGTTGACTTTTGGACAGGTAACCACACCTCCTCTTACTGTAAATGACGGCACTAATTTAATTTTTAACACTGCAGGTTGTTTTCTTATGAAAGATATACAAAAAATCTAGCACTGTAGGCTGGATAAGTCTTTGCCTGTAATAAATTTAAATTGTTCAGCACTCCTATTACTGGAGGTGGGAAATATTTTTCAAAATGAAATAAAAAACATGGAAGATATGCAGCGATTGATCAGATTATGGTTGTGTAAAGCGCAGAACCATTGCAATATACCTGGACCGATTTTAGTACTAATGAATGGCTAGTTTTAGGGTTAGGATCATGATTGGTTTGAGAAGGTGGAATTTGGTTTGGAATATTAATTATTATTAGCAGTGCTTCATTTGGCAACGAGTCTGAGAGTCCCTCTCAAGGAAAAGCACCTTTGCAAAGTACTGTGCATTTTAAAGCAATTTCGAGGCGCTGCAGTGATGGGGAATGGGGTGTTCTTGTCCAGCGGTGTGCGAGCGCGAGGCTTGCTCGGGTTGTGATGGGACATGCCTTGTGCTTCCAGACCCCCGGGATGAGCCGAGCCCCAGCCGCTCCTCGCGCTCGCTCACCGTCTGCTCCAACCACAGCAGTGTGGAGGATCTCCTGCAGCGCGTGGGCCAGCGTGCTCGGGACATGCTGCGTGCCCGCGCCTACCTGCACTGGTACCAGCGGTACGGCTGCGAGCCGCACGACTTCCTGCAGGCGCTGGACACCCTGGGCGCCGTCACGCGGGAGTACAGCGCTGGAGGGGAGCAAGGCGGGGAAGCAGACGCAGAGTGGTGGAGCTAGGTTGTGTACATGACCGATTGCGAAAATGACCGATTTCACAGACTGATTTAAACAAGCTCGTCGTTTTTGTTTACTTGTGATTTCTCATTCTCTGAATCGGTGTCCTGTGAAATCTCCGCTTCGAGGGAGAGATTTTGTACAGAGTAATCTAGTGCCTAAAAGAAAAAATACTTTTCCAAGCGAGTGCATTTTTTTTCAGGACGAGTTCTCTCCTGCTGTATCTTCGTCTTTTCACAAGCTCCCTCTTCTCTTCCCCTAAGTGACTCCTTCCTGTCCGGTTGCCCTCCTCGTGTTCTCCACTTCTTTCTGCCGATCCATTTGTAAAATGCAAGATGTATGGTTGGGAAACGTTCTTCATTAAAAGCCTGAATCAATCAATGTCATGAGCTCTTTCTTGAAACTTAACATTAGAGGGTGTTGATGTTTCTGATCTGTCCCCAAGACCGTCCTGGAGTCGAACAAGTAACAACAAGTGAAGGAGGGTGCTGAACGCTGCAGATGAAGAAGGCCGGGGTCTTCTGGGTGCTGTGCTCGGCTTGGGAATGCTGTCGGAGTTCAAAAGGATTAATGAGCGGCAAGGCAGTGCAAGAATTTGTAAAGTACTCTGTAGTATAATCGGTAATGTGGGACACAGGAAGCCAAAGAAAACTGGATACAATAGTACTTGGTACATGTAGAATTCCAGTTGCGTAATTTTGAACTGTAGAACTTGGGCATCAAAGCATAAATCTAGCTCAAAACAACTGTTTTTAATGAGTTGCTGAAACTCGAGCTACAAATTCCCAAAGATGTTTGTATAGCTTCTGATATTTAAAATTGTCCATGACCTAATGTACATAGCATCTGTGTCGTTTATATATTGAGAATATAGATAATTTGGTTTTTATATGCGAGACAAATCGCGTTGCTGGTGACCTTGTGTAAGCATTAACACTGCTTTTGGAACTGCCTTGGGTTTAACAAAATGCATTTACAGATCATCATCATCTGCATTAATTCCCCCAAAAGCCAACATGGATATCCAGAAACGAACCCTGCGATACTCCAGAGTTGAGGTTCGCACAATCGGGACAAATTCAGATATCGTGGCTTTAGGCAGTGAGATAAAAACAGAAGTTAATAGAAACATTAATAGAATATCATTATCAACTGTGTTGAAAGCTGTTGATTAAATCTTTAAAAGCAGAAGGGAGCAGGAACTCTCATCACATTGAGAACACCATGTAAGAAGGTGTCAGAGCTGCTTTGTTTGAAAACTGCCTGACATTTCATAACTCGGAAGCTCCTGGAACTATGAAGGAACCGCCAACTTCAAAGGCAGGGTACAATTAGAAGCATTTGGGAACAATGCATACATTTGGGAGATTTGAAGTACATTTGGAAGCATGCAGAAGCATGCGTGATGATATGGGAGAGCATTTTAGAACACTGGAGTATTTTGGGAACATTACAAAGCATTACTTCTTGAACATTTGGGAGCAGATGAGATCATTTTCCAGCACTGGCAACTTTGGGGAATACTTCCGAACATTTGGCAGTGTTTCGCAAAAGGAAGAGGAAGGTTAAAAATAGGACAGTATGTAGGAAAACCACTGGGGAAACTGGCCCTTTTCAAAATATGCAAAAATATGGTTATAAAAGTCGGGGAACAGTACCGAGAATAAGCAACAGATTTACAACATGAATGAGAAATGCATGCTGAAGTGACTTGAGTGAAGGAGAAGGGTCAAGAGAGCATGACGCTGTCCTCACGGAGACAAGTGCACCAGCATGCTCTGAGAGTGTTAGGGGTACAAACAGAATGTAGAAACTGGAAGGAGATACCTTGGGGCATGAAGACTAGTAAACGTTGTGGTTTCTGTGGTATAAATGGCAGATGAAAATGGTGGAATTGTCTGGCCAAGTAGTATCCATAAAATCTTCATACATAGCATCAGAGGAAATACGATTAGAATTTAGTGTAGGATTTAGAATTCTTAGTAGTGAAAAAAAAAACTGTTTTCTGTGAATATCCTTAATTAATATCCTTCTTTCCTCCTCTACCCCCCTCATCTCCCATCCATTTCTCCTATTTCCCCTCTCTCTCCTTTCAGGTTAGCATTATTGACAAGACAGTATTTGTATATGGCCCTTTAGAACAATTGGCATAGTGCAAACAGCGATGAAAAAGGAGCACAGGCATAGAGTACCAAACAAATACAGACAGCACACTCTCGCTCTCCCTCCCCCAAATTTCTCTTTTCTATTTGTTGCCATTGGCCCCAGTCTTACCCCCTTTACTCCAAGCTTTCCTAACTAGAAGCCTGGTTAGATACTGCTGGGACATCCCAGCCTTCTGTTTTTCTCCCTGTCTCTCCAACATTAAAGATTGCAGTAATTAGGTCTCTGGGTGTCGCAGCAAAAGCTCTCCATGTCTCCCTCCATACCTGTCTTCTGCATCTCTAACAGGAGGTGAGAGGCAGTGAGCTTTCCCCATTTCTGCTCTTTTTGAGTAGTTCTGTCAATTGCTAGCAGGGGACAGGCTTCAGTTATAACTGGGTGTCATGGGAATTTTTGCATTTCATTACAAAAATGGTCTTCTTTTCTTGCCTTTTTAAAAAGCTCCCAAGCTGAATCTAATTGTGAAAGATAGATGCAGGCAGGCAGGAATGTGACAGCATGTTGTAAGCGTATTCTGAGCCCTTTCCACTGTGGCATGAGCTCATAGTCAACATGTACGGTAAAGGCAATGTGATCCCTCCGCTGTCATTAACCTGCTCTGTCACAACTTTTGGGTCAGGACTTGATCAAGATGCACCTGTTGCTTTTGTGTCGCCTGGCCTCATGGTTAACATGTTCACGAAGCTAATTTGTTTTTTAAAAAAATATTTTTTGTACAGAAGCCATAAGTCACGTGCTTGTATTTCTTTTCTTCAACTTCCAAATCCAACCAGAATTCTGCGGCTACATTGTAAAGATCTAACTCTAGAGCCAGTTTATTATTTCATTTGATCTCCTTGTTTCTTGAGATCTTTGGGTAATTTGTTTGTGCAATTCCTCCTGAGTTTCAGAAATTCCCAATTTTAAGGGTATGTTTTCCAACAAATAAACAACTACAGCACGCAGGCTTTTAAGCAGTCTCTTTAACTTGCTCGCTGATATTTGTGACTGATCAGCTATTAATAAGTCATCAATATATGAACAGATACTAGTGGGAAAGGCAGTGAATCAGAATCTCACACAGTGAGTGGTTTTATTCTACTTCTGCTTGGGTCCAACTGGCCACAGTTAACTATCGCATGTGAGTGATGGAAATCCTGAAAGTAAAAACAGGGTTGTTACCAATTATAAATCCCAATGAACATTTTAGGAGCTAAAAACCAATATAAAACTATGCCCCAGAAAACTTAATTAAATTAGTCTATGATTAGGAATGTGGTTGGGCAAAAACAGAGGACATATCCCTCACACCACAACTCCAGCAGTTCAAAGCATTTTGTGCTCTTAACACTCCGAACACTAGGTTTGATGAACGATTTTCTGCTGGATCTAAAGCTAGTGGAATAGTTAGGCCATACATTTGCTTAATTTTACTAAGTTAGTAACTGAACTTTAGTAAGTTAAACCAAACTTGGATTTGCAGATTCTGGAAAGAATATGTGATGTTTGTGGGGAGGTAAATGTCATATCTGTCCAGTTGTTTTCAATAACACAAAAATGAGAAGCAATGCTGTCTAATTCTCAGTTTAAACATACGAATAGCCTTCCATCCAGTACATACAAGTCTGATCCATAATCTGCCCTAAACACTCATGTGCTAATCTCATCTCCCTGCAAGACCCTGTAACTGTCAGAACAATGTCTTCTGATAGGGAAGGGTCTATCAGCCACCAGCAGAGATGGGGTTTGATATACTGGTGGTGCTTGTAACAGTGGAGACTGCTGAGGTATCTCTGGGAAGTATAAACCAATTTACACTCGTGTATCCCAGCAGGCATGTTACATGAGTCAGACACAGCACAGTAATGAGTAAATGAACCCACAATAATTTAAAACAAATGTGTGTTTGTATTTAGAGGTATATAAATGTTTGTTTTTAATTTTTAACACTACAAAGAGCACAGAGGAGAAAGGGCATCTTTTATGTACTTTTAAAGAAATCAAGGCAACATTTCTATAAATAAAGACTATATTAAGCAGTTTTGCAATAAACCCTTCTGCTGTGTGGACAGTGCAGTATCAAATATCCAGGTTCACTCAAATATGTAAATAACCAATACAAACATAGCACTCAACTTGGCCATGTGCTGGGCCTGTAATCCATGGCTTTAAATGAGCAGGGTGTCTGGGGTTTATTGGAGCTCTGATAGGGCTGCAGGCACATAAAATAGCAAGTTGATTGCCTGTGAGCACAGAGAGCAGAGAAGCCACAGAAAGTAAGTAGGAGATTTGCAATAGTACAAATAGGGGTCAGATATTCACAGCAGTACCCTAATGGAATAAGGTACTGAGGTCGGTAAATATTTATAATTGAAGTATGATATATGAATTATCTGGCTTTCTAATTTATGTAAGATAATACAGATAAAATTGCTTCTAAATGTTTATGATCTTTACCAAATTCCCTGTTTAATGTATTGCAGGTGATGATCCAAATGTTAGAAAGGTGTTAGTAAATACAGGAGGAGCACTTACTATAAAACTCCAGATTAAATTAATTCAGGTTTTGAGAATAAATCTGTTTTCCTGCAAACAAGCATTTCTGCTGTAAATCAAAAAATGCTATAATCAGACTTGGGCCTGAAAATTTTTGTCTATTATTTCAAAGTTTGTGTGACTAAACATGTGCACAGAAAACGTTTGGAAATGGAAACTTTAAAGGTGGGAAGTGGGATTTTTAAATTTGGAATTAATGGATGTTGAAGATGACAAATGATAGAATACTGCGATACAGCTACTAAAAAACGTAAATATTGCAGCTGTTATTACTGCTGTTATTACCACTGCTGCTTTTGCCAGTACCATTGTTTCTCATGCCAAGTGCTGATACAGTGTTACTCACTGCTGCCAGTGTTGGTGTTAAACCGTCAGGATGAAGCTGTGCATGCTCTGGACTCTGCTGCTCCCGACCAGCCTGGTTCTCACTGAGACCTGTGAACGTCTTCCCAATGGTAAGCACATAACTAAAGCTGTCTCCAAATAATTGTATTTGTGATTGTGCAATTCCCTGTTTTTTTTTGTTTCAGTCAAGTTTGTGTTGCGTACAACACCACCCAATCACTCCTAGAATACTCCTTCTCACACAGGCAACAATGCTGAATAGCTGGGTCAGCTCATCAGCAGTTAACAAGGGAATCATGGAGTTGCAGTGTCTCGTGGCTGACAGCTTTCCCGGTATTTCTCCAGCAGAGCAGAATGTGGCACTGTACGGCCGCCCAACCCAGTCCTCGGTGCTAGAGCTGGGGCAGACCATTATTGCAGTGGATGGAAACACAGAGTCAGACTTCAACAGGGGCTCCTGCAGCAGCACGCGCCTGCAGAACTCTCCCTGGTGGAGAGTGGGCCTGCTCGCTGAGCACAACATCTCCCCTCTCCGCATCACAAACCGGGACGATGACTGCTGCCGCGGGTGGCTAGCGGGAGCGCGGGTCCTGGTGGGAAACTGACAGCGAACGCACGGCGATTGTTTCCAAGTGATGGGATGAGTCTGTGATGACAGGGCGTGTGTCTGCAGTCCAGAGCTGCAATAACTGCAGTCTTCTCTGCCCGACATCCGCACACAGTATACCTCTCAGAGTGCAACATAGCCTTCTCTCTCTAGGACCACCAGCAACACCGCCCTTTCCTCAAGACTGCTTGTGCCATACTGTGGTTTTATCTGCACGCTACCATTCGGCCCTGAATGACAAGAAAAAGGATTACAGCCCTTTTTCTGTTCAACAGCAATAGCCTGCTCCACCTTTCTTCCTTAAGATAACAAGCTCTGAACACATCTCAACTTTATCTCCGGGCTGCAAATGGCAAGACGCCTACAGAACAATGTCAGATCAGATCAGATTTCTTGCATTAGGAATTTGTCTTTTCGCATACCCCAGCTTGCTCTCCATGAGACACAGACATACAGATAGGGAGAGAAGCTTGGGGTCAGAGCGCAGGGTTAGCCATTGTACGGCGCCCCTGGAGCAGTTGGGGTTAAGGGCCTCGCTCAGGGGCCCAACTGAGTAGGATTCCTCTGCCGGTCATGGGATATGAACTGGCAACCTTCCAGCCACAGGTGCAGATCCTTAGCCACAGTGCCACAATGTGCCTGAGATATTGATTAGGAGTGCACATTCAAACTGCAGTCATACAGTATGCTGTTATCCTTAGCAGACCCCAGTGATCTCTACGGGTCCTGAGTGTTTGTGATCTCTGTGCAGTTGTGGAGAGATCTCATCAGGGGGCCAGGTCGCTCAGGAGTTCTGCTGTCTGGGGATGATGGGCCGCTATGTTTCCGTGTCGCATCACAACGTGAACAGGATTCTGAGCCTGTGCGAGGTGGAGGTGTTCAGGGTGCCAGTCAGGGATGAGAACTGCCCCCAGCAGTGAACCTCTCCCTCACGCTGGTCTTGAGCACCAAGAGAGAATGTGTGCATCAGTAGTGAAGGAAACTGGCAGCATTTTTTAAAAGGTGTTGTAGTCTGTTGCATTGCACTGTTTTGGCACGATCACATGTGCTGAGTTTTTATGTTGCAATAACATCAAATGCAGGATTTAAGAGGTTGGACACTGGCATTCCCCTGCCTCTGGAAAGTCTGTTATTTAACCTCTCATATTCTGCTGGATTCCGAACTGTGGCAGAGAAAGAGAGGCCAGGGTGTGTGAACCAACAAGGAAAATATCGATTGGGAAGTTCAGTTGGCATGTGAGCTGCAAAGAAACAGGCAGAGGTTGATCTCTTCTAGTTTTGAGCTTTTTAAAGAAAAAATCAGAAATGCAGCTGAAAATACCTTTTTGCATGACATTTTTGCTACTCACTTATGTGTAGTGGAAATTTTACGAGCGATGTATTTAAAATAAAATGATGGAATCTTAATTTTTTTTCTGTAGTGGCACAGATGGTCACCTGGTGCACTGAGAATATGCTTAACAGTGAACACAAGAAGACAAGAACATTCAAAACACATGCTGCTGTTCTGTCAGCATTATCCTTCTAATATATAAATGGGATTACATCATGATATTATTAAATTAGCAAAATGTAAACTAATAAATATTGAATGCCTGTGTCCTCGTGATTTCATCAATTATTCCCTTAACTGTTTTTGTGACTTTTTTTCCTTAATCTTCATTATTCTCTAAAAACTATTGCTATGTCAGTTTCAACTAAATCATGATGCAAATGGAACTGCGGAAATTTGTGGGCAGAGACTATCTACTATACGTAAAATGACGCTTAGGCTAGGTGAACTACAAATAAACAAAGAAAAAATAATTCAATAATATACATTTATTGACTGATTTCTTCTACAGAAATAAATTCTGATTGGTTCATAGGCAAAGTGGATCCTTACCATTGCAACATCACCTAGAAATCTATTAGCTTAAGCTGTTGGACCTCCAGTGTGGAGCTGAAGCTGAGACTCTGCGTCAGTCACAGCTGTGGCCGAGGCAGGGTGAGTTCAATGGGGTAGAAGGCAGTCAGCAAGGCTTCGGGAGGGCTGCGGAGCTTTGTCACAAGGACAAAGCTGAACTTCTCGGTTCTGGCTGCACTGAACTCAGTTTTGGAGTACTGGGGGCCATCAGAGGGCCGCAGCAGGGTCAGGTACCTACAGTAACAACAGGTGGCAAAAGAGAGAAAGAGAGAGAGAGTCTTCTTTCAAAAAGATGTTGGGTAATGTCATTCAAGTTTTAGCATTTTACTACTGTATGTGGCCTGTAAAATCTGAATGATTGTATTGAGTATGGTACACAACAATGAAACGGTCACCATGCTTTTTCTCATGCTTGGTTGGTATAATACAAAACAGGGTACTAAAAACCTACAGTATATAAATATAGGTTAAAAAAACTAGATATTCACCATTTGCCCCTAGTCCTGCTTTGATATTGAGCTGCACCATTATATGATGCCCCACTGCCTGTTTCGTAAAGCTTCACATGGGTGTGAGAGTTTAACAGTCTAAGTGTCAGATTGAGTCTTTGTGCTGCCTGTTGCGGTCAGAAAGGAAGTGGGATTCCTGCAAATGCAAGATAATATAAGCCTGAGGTAAGAAAAGAGTATCATAATGAAACCTTGACAATCAAGCACGGTTGATGATTTTTGCACAACATTTCCTCAAATAGAAATCAACTGTAATCATGCCACAGACTTGACGGTAACATTGGGCTAAACGGGCTGTGAATACATATAAGGGTACAACATCTATGAAGATGTTTTCATTATCATTTGACTTCATCAGTGCAAAACCTTTTGTGATCTCCCCCCCACCCCCCACCCAATGTGTCAGAAAATTGGACACCATCCAATGCCCCTGATTTTTTAAAATGAATTAAAGTCCTTTCTGGACTGTAGCCTTCAAAGGCTGGAGATTCTGAAGTTTATTTTTAGTTTACTCTGAAGTTTATAGTCAATCACACATTACTGTAAGTCTATGCCACGTTGCATCTTAGCACCATAAGGAAATAGAGAGCCTTTCAGAAGAAAACTCAACAAGTTGCTCTGCACTGTACCTCTCATTCTGCAGCAGCTTTTTGTTCATAAGCTGGTCCATCAATCCAGCCTGTATCTGATTCATCTGATTCTTCACTGACTCAGACACATCTGCCTCCATCATGTTGATCACCAAGGGTTTACCAAACCTGGAGTAGGAGTAGGACATTGATTAGCCACTGCAGGTCTCTCCACAAAGAAAAGAGTTTGGCCCACCAGAATAAAGAATCTTTCTCACCCCATAGTGGGTTAGTTTCTGTATCTAGGTATCCCTCTTCCTCTTGCTTTACAGCTACATTCTCCCTCAATTTTCTCACCAATATCTCCTCCTGCCCTATCTACTCTCCTCCATTTTCTCTGTCTCTTCTCCCACCTCACTCTGTTCCCCTCTGCTACTCATCCCTCTCTCTCAATCTCCTCTGCCTTCATCTACATTTTCCCTCTTTCTTTCCCTCTGTCCTCTCTCCTCCTACTCCTTACCCTTCTCCCCTGTCTCTCACCTGATGGCACCCAGCAGTGCCACTCGCAATACCTCAGGCTGCATGTGTTCTGGATTCAGAGCATCCAGGTAGTTTGTGTCTCGGTAGCGTAGGAAGGTGGCTGCCTGTCCTGAAGGATCTATGAGCAGAGGCCAGCTGGAACCAAGGACAAATTTGTGGACTTAAACTGTCTCTATGCAAATAGATGCCATAAATCCAGTCGAAGTCAAAAGCATTCAACTTCCTCCAAGCTCTCAACAACACGGCTGGGTAGGCTGCTCCACACTCCCACAACTCTTTGTGTACAGAAGCTCCTCCTGTTCTCAGTATTCATGACAGCTGGTTTTTAGTCCTCATTTAGTTATTTTGATTAGAATCTTCAAAAACATGATCACAACAACTCAAGCAGCCAGTATGAAGTGTTGTAGCAGCTAATACATCACATTAACCTTTTTGTTGGGATCAACATTGTGCATTGACCACTGCAGGAGTTTGTGGGACAGTTTGGTAGGGCGTACATGATAAAATAGCAACACAGTCAAAACCTTTATACTAAGCCTAAAGTGTTTTAGTACAAAATGTTCTGTCTTATGTTTGTTGCTACCACTAGATGGTAGTCCTGTTTCACAATCCTGATGGTATCCAATGTTCATGAACATACTGTACATTAGTTTATATTGTGAACAATTTCTTAATCTAAAATGTGTTCACATGTAGCATGAATTCACTTTAGTTTTTAAGTAAATCCTTCACGTTATTATGTTTTTTTTTATTTTAGATAGAGAACAAAACGTAGGAAGCTATGACCTATAATTTTGCACCATTCCTAGACACAGGAGATTGTCTCAGAAAGGACAATCAAACAATTAAATTTATAATGAGCAATCACCTGACCAATTTAATAGCATGTGCATCCCTCATCTTTCGTGAAATTAATTTTTAAACATTATCCATAGTTGAATTACCATTACTGAATTATCCATAAATGACAGTTGTTACATTTGTCCCCACATTGAAACAGGAAGTCTTTTCCTCTATAATAGTCAAGGAATGTCGCTGGGAGGCAGGTTTATGATAGAATAAAAAAATTAAATATTTTTGCTTATTCTGTTGTGCTTTAATGTCACCCAGCTTTTCAATTTATTATTTAACTTCTATTAAATAATATAGTAACATACAAAATGAGGTTAATAATACCCAAATCAAAGAAATAACACTGATGTTTGCTAATTATTTTAAATGACTCTAAGGTTAATGAAACAGGTTTAAAAATAAGAATTGTCTAAATTCCTGGTCCTGCTACATTAGATATAAGGTCTCCTGCGACCTATGACCCCTCACCGGCCATCTTGCTGGATCCTTCCCCCAACGTCTTTGAGCAGAACATCATCCAGCTCACGCACCAGACACTGCACCGCACCGCGCTCTGCGACCGCACCTGAGGGTCAGATTCTGGGGGTCACTGCCCAGGGTCACTCGTGCACCTCAACAGTGCGCCTACAGATTCACTCACCGAGGGAGACACGACAGATCATGAAACTGCTGCACAGCTCAGGTGCTACATGAAAGGCAGTCACGTGTTTTGGAAAAGTGGCAGATGTACTGGGCTCTGTACACAGGGAAAAGCCTGAAAGGACATTTGAAATAATCTATGTGCCCTAACAGTGTTTTCGATCAGTTAGTGAGGAGCTTGCGTCAAATAAGAACGTGATGAAATGAAAATTGCAACCTTGCAGTACTGGGGTTATGTCACCCTGAACACCAGTGCTCTCTTATCTGATCTCAGGATGCCTTTCTTGAGCCTCCCGATGCCTGGACAGTCGCTTTCTGTATCTCGTGGCTGTCTGGATAGCCCCACCTTCCCCTGCCTGCTCCCGCAGCTCCAGCCGTGCCAGGGAGAGCTGCTCCTCGGCTCGCTGGGCCTCCGCTCGCACCCTCTCCAGCTGCTGCTCCGCCTCGCCAATCGCCTGCTCCCTCAGAGAAAGAGAGAGAGAGAAGAAAGGACAAGGCGCAGAAAATGTCGTGGGGAAGTATGCTTTGGTTGCACACAGCATAAGGGGGGGAGAAAAGTTTGAATAAAAAGAACACCAGTGCGGGAAGGATGGCTTTTAGTTTGCTTCTGCTACCGTTAGGTGATTTCGGAGGCATCCAGGAAAAAAAAAAAACAGCTGGAAAGGGGTAAGGCTGCAATGTGTAACAGAGACGTGCAAAACTATCTGGTTTTCTCATGTGCTCATTTTCCCCAAATCAATTCCTAAAGTAAAGCTATCACAGATCCTTAAAAATGAGGAGCTGTTCTACAGTTACCACAGGTAACTGAATCAGATTGGCGTTACAAAGATTCAGCAGTACAGTGATGACTTGCTGTAATCCTGGGCAATGTTACGGCTGCAGCTGGTCTTCATAAACCCCTCATTATCTAATTTCCCTTAGACACCCCTTCCTTCACTATTTAAACCCTCAGCTCATTCGGTAACATCACTTGGTATTAGGATCTCTTCTGCCCCATGAGCTCACCTCGTCCTTTCCTCCTTAGTACCTGATCTTCCTCGTCTGGACTCCCTAAAACATCCACTCCTTGCTTTTGGTGTTTGGATTTCTTGCTCTTGCCTCGCCCTCATCGGATTTGTTTGCCTCTCTTCTTGTGTACTACCCGGACTTGACCCAGCCTGGAATAACCGACCACTCGTCACCTGCCTTGGATACCTCAGCTACCGGACCTCGCCTGGAGACCCGCACAGGGTTCGTGAATTACATAGTTCCTCACGGGCAGCAGCAACTCCGCGCCACCTCTGACACCTCTGACCTCTGGCAGAGCCAACGCCCTCACCGGCAGTGTCAGCTGGGCTCGGTCCAGACCCTTCCTCTCGCACTTGTCATGCTCGGAGATCCTCTTGTTCAGCTCACAGTAAGCCCTCTGCAGCTGCATACAGCAGGAACACAACGAGAAAGGTGACTGCAGGAGACTCAGCGCATTCCCTAATCCCAGTACCTGCACAAACTAAAACATATGGTGCTAAAATGTGTTAGACTTTTGAATTCTGCATTGGACATTTTATAGGTCTGCTTTAGACCAGGAACATGCTGGCTTCTGTGTATATCTGACGATAGGGCACATATACATGAAAGAAATACTCTCACATGCCTCATTGACAGTTCTGGGTAAAAATACTTTTAAAAAGTGATGCATTACAGTTACGAGCTGCTTGTCTAACTTTAAAACAATGACTTGCAGCAGTGCAAAATGAAGCAAATGCAGTATTATTCAGCACTAAAAGAAAATATTAGCATGCATCTTTAAAGGCAGTCTTTTTGTTTGCTTCCTTAAAAAGTCATTAAAACATCATTATTGATGTGTCTATCTTAACACAAGCTAAGTACAAGATAAGTACATTTTAAAGAATGAATTAAATGAAGGACAATAAACATATTCAATTTTTTTCTGATGAATATCTAAGGCTTTAGGAAATAAACAGTCATGCTTCAATTTATTTTCAATTAATTAAATTCTTTCTTCAATTAATGTATCTGCCTCATATCTATCCTTATACATAATCATTTATTATGATATGATATGATATTAGCGTTCCATAGCGTTCATCAAACATCCCCACTCCCCTTGGGCAACCTACTCCAAAGCGTATATACACAAATAAACCCACTAATTAGACCCATGTGAGGATGTGCATTATAATTTAATATACTAATTGCCTATTTGAAGTCTCTGAAGCCCTGTTTAGTGGTTTCTAGCAGAGACAACAATCCTTCAATAGGACATCCTGCTGCAGAATATTGTGTAAAAGCATTATAAAAAAATGTTTTTTTCCCCAAGTATCATAGTTGTTCTAGAAATGTTACTGTATACATTACTTGTGTCTGCATTGTGTTTAAAAAAAGCTTAACATTTCTGTAAGATTTTATATATTACCATACAAGGACAATCAGAGTTTTCCGGAACTCATTATTCAGTATATTATAGGAGGAATGTATGTTGGTTTAACGACACTTAAGCTGCTTATTTCATCTGTTATGAGATTGTTAACTTCCAACTAACACAACAGAACAAGCTGGTCCTGAAATGCATTAACATACAAAATATAAACCATGTCCTTAAAATCTCCTGTTCACCTGCAGCTCTCACCTCTTTCTGACACCTCTCATGCTCTTTCTCTAGCTGCTGAACCTCAGATTTCAGCCTGTAGGGGGAAACAACATGTGTCTACGGTTTAGCTGTCTGTGACTACGACTACCTTCGACTTTATAAAACAGAGAAACGAGAAATCCTAAATTCCATCTTCTGGATGTCTGTGATTGGATAAAGTATAATTAATACTCCTGCCCACAATGGACTGCAAATGAAACTCTCATCTTCCACAAATTTTAAGTACAAATAACTTTAAATCCTTTTACAATACAAATGAGCAAATATGTATCGTACATGAGAATTTAGTGTGTTCTCATCGGTTTCCTTGAATGTTTTTTCATTTGGTTTTTTGTAACCTTTGCCATAAATGCCAGAACAGCAGGTGGAAAGTATACGGAGGTACAGTGGGTCTCACCGGTCCGCCTCAGCTTCTCTTTGCCTCTGCGCCTCCATGACTCTCCTCTGCTTCTCAGCCTCCATCCTCTCCAGCATGGCGTCTGTGGCCTTCAGGTCCCAGCCCTGCAGAGTCAGGGCTATGCCATTTCCCGAGGCCACCTGGGAGCCCACAGCGCACACACTAATACACTCAGCACCACCCTGGTATAATGAATGAGTTGAACTATTTTCTTACTGCCTGCAGTTAGAACCAAAATCTGCCACAGTCAACAGCATAGTCTATCACTACATTAACATGGGCTTTGGCGCAAGTCCTTATTCGGTATTTTGGTGTTAATTCTTGAGCATATTCAGTCTTCGGGGGTTCTCTGTAACATTTCTCTCCCTAATACAAAGTAACTGAGTGGAATCTGTAAATCACAGGCAAACAATCAAAACAGAGCAATATATGGTTTAACGCAGCACTTAGACTAGTTCTCAAGGTAGACGAAAACCAAAAAACAAATGAGTTTTAAAGTCTCAATTGGCAGACTCTTTATCATCCTCACCCGGGACTCCAAATAATGAAGTCTGTGCTCTGATGGTTGACACGACATGCTTCTTCAGTTACTCTCTAACGTATTTCCAAGTTACCTGTTCAGGCGTGCTGCCATCATCTGCATGTATTCTGGGGTCCGCCCCCAACTGTAGCAGGGTTTGGACTGCACTCAGGTGACCTCCAAAAGCAGCTCGATACAGGGGAGTCCTCCCAAAACCACCCTGTGAAAAACACACATTAATCTCAAGGACTTTATTAAGCGCATGCCCAATTCTCAATTCTAAAGAGAAGCCAGCCCTCCAATGCTACTAGGAATTGTTACTACTGCACACCCCAGATGGGCACATTGCTGCTATCTCCTTCAGCAAAGTACGTTATCCAGCGCGCTCCAGTAAACCAGACAGTAGAGACAAAGTGCCAACTATGGATGTGCAGGTGATTGAAATGTATGTTGCTCTGGATAAGCGTCAGCCAAATGAATCAATTACTCTAATGGTGAGAGTCTGACATGAGACAACACACATTCAAGCTCTCTTGTTGCATTTCTATTATCACGTTCTTCATTAATATGTAAGAGATCCCTTTATTAGCCATATACAATTTCTTGCTTCAGGAATTTCTCTTTTTTCGCATACCCCAGCTTGCTCTCTATGAGACACAGAGGCATATAGACAGGGAGAGAGAAGCTTAGGGTCAGAGCGCAGGGTCAGCCATTAATACGGCACCCCTGGAGCAGCTGGGGTTAAGGGTCTTGCTCAGGGGCCCAACGGAGTAGGATTCCTCTGCCAGCTGTGCGATTTGAACCGGCAACCTTCCAGCCACAGGCGCAGAGATCCTTAGGAACAGTGCCACCGCTCCACCCATGTAAACCCATATGTAAACCATTGGAAAGACCTTATACAGAGAAGAAACCATTTATCGGTGTGAAGGTCTTCTTGGACTCTGCAGCATGAATTTAGCTGCTGGAGATTATTGAGGTGTGATTTAGAGATGGCCCGGTATCTGGGAAGAGACCAGTCCAGACGCGGGCGCGGGCCTTGCCTTGGTGTTAATGTCAGCCCCGCGCTCCATCAGCAGGGTGATAATCTCCGACTGCCCGCCCCCTGCTGCCTCCGAGAGCGCTGTGTTGCCGTGAGCATCTGTGCTATTGATGATCCGCAGTTGACTGAGCAGGCGCTGCCGCCGCCCTGCCTCGTCAAACCCCACACCTTGCTTGGTGTCCAGGTCAGACACCTGGAGGGGAACCATAAGACAAGACACAACCAAAGAAAAAGCCCCATTTACTGCAAAGAATCTGCAAAGCAGGTTTTCGTCTCGGGCTCAGTTATTCTTCACAGAGTCGGGGTTCAAGCAGTCAAGTGTTTTTGTGTTCAACAGATTTGTTTTGGGAAAAGATAAGCTAAACGTATCTTCTACAATTCTGCAAGCTTAAGAAATTGTAAATCTATTACATACAATTAAACGTTTTGCTGTAAAACTCACAATTCAGCTAGAAATCCAAAGAGATTGTGTTTTGCTACCAAAACGAAGCTAAAATATTTTTATATAATGTTAATCCAGTAATGTAAAAATACATTAGCATAATTAGATAACATGTAGTAGCAAAAATATGATATACTGTATAGTAAGATCACTGTAAAGTACTAATTTTCACATGCTTTTTGTAAGATATTAATAAATATAATCTTACAAAGTGCACAGTCTACAACTTAGAGGTGAGTGCAGTGTACCGCAGCCTTTGTCCACAGAGCCGTGTCAAAGCAGAGCCTAACCTCCTTCAGCACAGCCAGGACCTCCTCTGCCTCACCCTCGAAGGCTGCCTCCAGCAGGCGAGTCCTCCTGCGCTGCTCCTCCTGCCTCCTCTTCCTCTCCTCTTCCTCCCTCTTTCTCTCCCTCTCTGCTTCTTCCTGCTCCCTGCGCACCAGTGCCAGAAATGCCTGCAGCACACCCTCACTGAGTGACTACCAGGTACAGACATAATCACACAGGCACTCAAGCACACACAGGTGCACACAAGCATCCGGAGACAGATTTTAGAAGCCGTCAGACAGAAACAGTCATACCAAAGCACAGAGAACTGAAGTTAAAACTTCAGTTTGCAAACTATTATTTTATTATCATATTAAAACACTTTGAGACACACAAGTACACAGAAGCCCACATACGAACACAGGCATATACTGTATAAACATGCAATAAATGATAAAGACAGAATGAGCAGTCAAAGCAACAACTGTTTTCCATTGAAACATTTTCTAGTTTTACGTTCGGATCTTAGAACAAGTTGGGTGACATTCTTTTCACAGGTTTGTATGCCACACACATTTTGCGTTCTTATGGGTTTAACATTTTGGATAAGTCAACATTAAATGGAGAGCTTGGTGTTTTGTCCTCTGACCTCTTTCTGAAGCTGGTCCATAAGCTCCTCATACTGCTTTCTGTCTCTTTCCCTCCTCTCTCTCTCCCCCCTGGCCAGGAGCTGTCGCACAGCGCACTGGATAGTGACAGCAGCTCTCTCCTCTGGGCTGAGCTCTACAGCAACCGAAAAGACAAGACTGACAAATGCAGAGCTGAAAGGTCTTCAACTGAGTAACATGTTCCAGTCAGTGACACAGACCATCCTTCCCAAGAAATCAATGGATTTCCATTTCTGTCCAGTCCAGAATGAAGATACAGCATGTTGCTGGAGAGTCTGAAACCTGGACATAAAGTATGTCATTAATCTCCTTTAAAGTGAAGATCATCGTCAATGGCTAAATATTTGAAGTAAAAGTGTTAATTTAATTTAGTTCAGAATCTCATAGCCAGAAGACCCTGTGGTTTTGAACCCATTGGGTATGGAGGATGTAGATGGGTTATATCTAGGCCATTTATTGCAGCCTGTTCAGCAAGAGGAAACAAAGATGCATACTAGGTAAATTCATGTAGAAACGGGATTGCAGACATTGCTGTCTCAGAATTTTAGAAAACTTTGAAGGGTGTTCTGCAGAGAGGTTACAGCCACAGTGCAAACATGGCGTTTGACAAAACTGGTTTGATCCCTAACAAGGACAGCAGGTGGCGCTGTGCTCTTAACTCGGACCCAAAGAGTTAAAAGCACAACTTGATTCTTAAAGTCACGGTGAACACAAACTGACAGGAATTTCTCTCGGAAATCTGGTACCAGGACAAAAACGTTCGGATCAACAGCTGCAAACCCAAGCGCAGACTATAAAAATCCTCGTTTTTATTTTTGGATGTGATGACATTAAACACAGTTTCTTATTTTGTTTTTCTGTGGCTTGCTGCAAGACACTGAAAACAAATAACTATGATTATGCACTTCTAATTAAAAATCAAGATTATGGTACATGCAAATGAGGTCACAGCATATCGTATTTCAATTAAATTAAGAAATATAAGGAACTGTTAAATAAATAAACATGCAGTTCTTTCCTGATTTATGCAGTATGTGTGCTTTTATCCCCACAAGACTAGCGTACAATGAACACTTATAATGGTTTGATTGATTATTGGACCAAAGTGGCAACTTCTGCGTGCCACATCTTTTTTTTTTGATGTAACGGAGCCAGGTTGATTTCTTCGAAATGCGAGTGTTTTAAGGTACAAATGACCTCATACTCATTCCATGCAATTTCTGAAACGTAGGGCTAGACAGAGAGCAGATAAGAGAATGAAGGCAAAGGAAGGGGGAGCTGAGTGAGAACACAAGCTCCACTGTCTGATGAGAACTCCCCTCTGCCTGAAATGCAGCAGAGTGACATTTTTTATAGTGATGTCACGAATACCTCAAGATAAACCACTCCGCAAATTGAAGGTGTCCTTCAGTCACACACTAATTACAATACATGAAGTGATCATTTTTACCATTAAAATGCTATTGAAAAGACCAGGTTTGCAGTGATAACTGACAAGTCTCATGTAATTTTTCAATGCAAATTATATGTCTTATTCCTGTGTATAGATGAATTAATTCTACATTAGGTTCCCACACCTCTGAACTCAATGTTTAATGCAAATTACAGTCTTATTTTGTATTGTTTCATTGTATGCCTATATATTTGTTTTCTATCTTTTCTGTTCTTAACATACAGCAAGCATGATATTACAGTATATCAGTTTTGTGCAGCAAACAAATATTAGCAAGGCTAGAAACTATATACTTTGTTTAAACCTAAAATGTAAAGCTTGTATTTTTCTAATTGTTTTCTGTATTTCTTAAACTGCATTTCTAAAACTATTCTGAAGGAAAGCATGAAATGCCAATATGCATCTTGGCACAAGCTGACAGGAATATGTTTCCTAAAACTGGTACCCTTCAGAACGTGTAATTGTCTTCTAATACACATCCTATAATCTGTTAAAAACACTCTGGAAACAGGCTGTCAGCAGCCATATCACCCTGCAACTCACAACTGGCAGCCCACTAAAGCTCAGCAGGTGTGAGCCTGGTCAGTACCTGGATGGGAGACCTCCTGGGAAAAACTAAGGTTGCTGCTGGAAGAGGTGTTAGTGGGGCCAGCAGGGAGCGCTCACCCTGTGGTCCATGTGGGTCCTAATGCCCCAATATAGTGATGGGGACACTATACCGTAAACAGGAGCTGTCCTTTGGATGAGATGTAAAACCGAGGTTCTGATTCTGTGGTCATTAAAAATCCCAGGGCATTTCTTGAAAAGAGTAGGGGTGTAACCCTGGCGTCCTGGCCAAATTTCCCCCTGGCCTTTACCAATCATGGCCTTCTAATAAGCCCCACCTTTTAATTGGCTTCATCAATCTATTCTCCTCTCCACTGATAGCTGGTGTGTGGTGAGTGTACTGGTGCACTATGGCTGCCGTCGCATCATCCAGGTGGGGCTGCACACTGGTGGTGGTGGAGGGGAGTCCCCATTACCTGTAAAGCACTTTGGGTGGAGTGTCCAGAAAAGCGCTATATAAGTGTAAGGAATTATTATTATTATTACCAATAATAATCCCCCTCTCGCTTAATCACTCTGTTCTCCTCTCCACTGAGAGCTGATGTGTGGCGAGCATTCTGGTGCACTATGGCTGCTGTTGCATCATCCAGGTGGGGCTGCACATTGGTGGTGGAGGGAAGTCCCCAATACAGTACCTGTAAAGCGCTTTGAGTGGAGTGTCCAGAAAAGTGTTATATAAGTGTAAGCAATTATTATAATTATAAATTTAACACTGTCTCTCTGATATTTAAGAAAGGAGTTGTAAATTGTGAAGCTGCAACTCTTAATGTAATAACCGGTTGATTATGGGGACATTTTCACTTACACAGCACATTTCTAGATTGTCATTAAGACACTGAAAGGAACACACCTATTCCACACAACAGCAGCACAATTGTATGGGTGGCAACTCTTATATGACATCCCATTTAAAAAGAAATCTTTCAGGCTTGTGTATTGACAGAGTGAACAAAAGACGTTTTTGCTCAAACATTTGAAGAATTTGGATTAACTGGTTGCTGTCAGTTACTTTAATTCAGGAAAACTACAAAAATAATTCTAAGACAAATGTTTGCAGCATACTGGTTAACAGTGCTTTATGATTTTACAATTACCACAGTTCATTTCGTTTAGTGTAAGTTATACATTTAAAGGTGACAGGTGATTATTTAACAAGAGTGTTAGAATCATACATTTTGATATAGTTTTATATCTCCATAGCTCCAAGTGCCTGGTGCATGTGAGTGATTCAGATCACGAAACCTGTTGTACAGCACCGTGGATTTCAATTCTTCTGATTTGCCTTTAGCTGTATCATTTATCATTTAAGGGCAATTGCAGATAACAATGCAGCTGCATTTGTAAGTGTGTTTGTTTTTTGATTAAATCCTGCCAGTTGTGTTTAGGCAAGATTAAAGGCTTTCTGATTAATAATGTGATGCATTTCCAAATAACTCTGAAGCTCCACATGCAGTACATGTGGATTAAAAGACATTAAAATGAAGAATCTCACCAGAGAAGCACCGTTTCATGGTGACTGTGCATCATTCTGTAGTAGTGCCCTTCACCAGACCATGCCATACCTGACCTCCCCCTCGAACCTGTGTCTCCCAGTTCAGCACTGCTAGAAGTAGCTGGTCCTTTCTTTCCATCCTTAGTTTTGGATGGGCTTTTAGCAGCATTCTTAAGTACCGTGTTGCCTTTTGGTATCATTTTCTGTCCTGGAGGTAGAAAGAGATATGGGTATGGGCACAGAACGTAGCGATTCAACAACCAAGAGAGAGTTACAGAAAGTTTCCTAATGCAATCCTAAAGGCTTTTCTTTAAATGAAGAGATTTATACTGTCAATGCATTGTAATGTACTGTCAATGTATTGATCATTTGGAACAGGTAACCTATGTTGGACCAATGTTTTCATAATATACCACAAATGCCTGGGTCTAGCTGTGATCCAACACAACGATGGTTTGCATTGGCCTAATGTATGTCTGAGGGTTAGAACATCATTAACACCATTATTGAGCGTCTTGAGAGTGTTTGTGGAGCACAGTTACACAGGGGTGTAACTCTCTTGAGCACAAGTGTTAGTAAGGCTGGAATTAGTGAATCTGAGCAGCCCCACAGAAATAAAATGTATCAGGTCAGCAGATCTCAGAGTTCATCAGGGTCAGTGCTGTGGGGTGTTCAGTAGGTTAGGTGTGAATGCAATTTAAAATCTGAATGGTCAACACTACTGTTCAGCCAGTGACCAAGAAGATGCAAACTCTACACAGACAGAAGTGGATTCGAAGTCAGGAGCTGTGAAGAGGCAGTGCCACTTCCTGATCTACTGTATAGTGCCACCATTTATTGTTTCTTGTTGTACAAAAAATTGTACAAAAATATTACTGTGTTCGTGAATTGTATTACCGCTACACCTGATTCTTTAATATTTGTGTGTGACATCTTTTCTCGATGTGCTTTTGCTTTGATCATTCTGCTGCCTTCTGTATCTGCTTAGGATTTTTGATATCTCCTTGACCACATAAATTGTGTCTCGCCAAACTCCAATGTGGTAGGAAGAACAAACAATATACATGGAATGTTTATTATTAGCTGTTTTCACCAGATTTGGAAAAAATGATTTATTAAGTGTCCTTCTCTCATGTATTCAAGACAGCAAAAAAGTAAAAATCATGTATTTTATTTACTTTGGAAGAAGGTGCAATGAGGAAAATACCTGTTTTTTTGGCCTGGATTGGACCCTTTGCAGAGACCTTTCCCACCCCTTTCACTGGAATTGCTTTGGCTTTGCTGGAGTTCATATCTACAGATAATGGAAAGAAAATTCTTCCTGTCGAAAAAGAGTTATCAGTCCAGGGCTTAGACAACTGTCACATACAGTGCAATACCCACTAACTTTACTAAAATCAGCAATAATACATCTGAAATATATTAGCTACCCTGAAATATCTTACATCTATACTGCACACATTTTACAACGAGCACCTGCAAAAATGGTTTCCCCCACGCTACTTTCAAACCCATGAAATAAAAAGCATTTCTTGGATGAATGTATGATGCCCTGTCTCAAGTTAAAATCGATGAGCGAGATAAACACGGCTTCGCTTGCGTCTATTCCATTCTGTGCTTAGAGCTGCATCGCATTGATATTATCTGTTCTGTGTGTCAAACCTGCCAATTTTAATATTGCAACGTACTGCAACGTTCAAGACGTAAGGACGTACAAGCCATTTGTTCCGAAGATCAGTTTGCATCTTTTTTCAGGTAATAAAACAACACAAAATGTATGTGATACATTATTAATTTATCATTTTCAAATAAAGCAGGCTAACTATTTTTTAAAATAAATTTAATACAGTTTGTGTATACATAATGTGATGTGAGCTTTTTATTATTATTATTTTTTACTTTTAACACATAAAATAGGCTACGAGGCAAAGTTAACATTGAGAAACACCAATACAAGACGGCTAAAATTAAGTTTCTGAGTGATAAACAAATATTACCTGGTGTTCCCTTGTCATAAAAATCAATGCAAATAAAATACCTTTTGATTTTTACGGAAATGCATTTAAAACACAAACTCCTCCAAAGTTTCCGAAGCGGAGCTGGTGTCCATAGTAACCGCTATGTAGTAAGTGAGAGGGTGGGTGCCGCAGTGCTCGCACTGTGCGCAGGTTCTCAACTTTCGCTTGAAGCCTCTGACGTTCAGACCTGTATACTGTAGGTTAGTATTCATGCCTTCAAAAATGATTTTCTGCATTTCCACTTATACAAGGGGACTCCATCAAGACAAATTATTAGTCTGCTTAAAGTAAACCATTATATTACATTTATTTTATCAATGTTTTTGTTGCAATAGAACAGTGTTAGAAATGGTGATCTCCACAGCGCTCATCACCCGAGATCTCTGGAAGACCTTGATTATGAAAAAATGCTTTAACGACGGGCTCAGAACACTGATTTTATCTGGCTGTCCATTACCCCCTGACTGTAGTTGGAGAAACTTTGTCTTTTTTTATTATGCTTGCCTTACAAATGTATTTCTTCCGTCTGCTGCGACTTTTTGTGTGTTGTCTCGAGGAGTCGATAATGTAACAACTAACATGAAAAAAAAAGAAAACACTTGAATGTCAGTATTCATGGGTTTTTTTTTAGCAATACGCAACTTTTCCGAAACACATTTTAGATGTATGTGTAATAAAAGCATTAATATGAGTTAATAAATGCAAGTACTGACATGAACAATGTGAGCATAATATGCAAATATTGTATTTCGTGGCTTTTCGAAGCCATTGGCAGGTATATTCACTACATTTTAAGAAGAATCTGTACTGTTTAGCAAAAGTTATTGCTTTCTTTAACCATCTACTAGGTATGTATAAAATCTTAAGACAGCAAAACCTTACCTTAAAACCTTACATGTGCAGCACCATAATATAATATACTAAGGTTCCAAATAAAAGCATTTTGGATTCCATCCTGACCTCTTCCTTAACCACTAAATAATAATAATAATAATAATAATAATAATAATAATAATAATAATTCCTTACACTTATATAGCGCTTTTCTGGACACTCCACCCAAAGTGCTTTACAGGTAATGGGGACTCCCCTCCATCACCAGTAGTGTGCAGCCCCACCTGGATGATGTGACAGCAGCCATAGTGCACCAGTACACTCACCACACACCAGCTATCAGTGGAGAGGAGAATAGATTGATGAAGCCAATTCAAAGGTGGGGATTATTAGGAGGCCATGATTGGTAAAGGCCAGGGGGAAATTTGGCCAGGATGCTGGAGTAACACCTCTACTCTTTTAGAGAAATGCCCTGGGATTTTTAATGACCACAGAGAGTCTGGACCCCAGTTTTACGTCTCATCCAAAGGACAGCACCTTATTACATATACTGGGGCATGAGGGCCCACACAGACCACAGGGTGAGCACTTCCTGCTGGCCCCACCAACACCTCTTCCAGCAGCAACCTTAGCTTTCCCAGGAGCTCTCCCATCCAGGTACTGACCAGGCTCACACCTGCTGAGCTTCCGTGGGCTGCCGGTTGTGAGTTGCAGGGTGACATGGTTTATAATGTTTACAAAACATTTTTAACTGAACTGTCAGTTTAGTCTAGGTTACATTTCAGTACAATTATTGTTGCAGTCCAGGTTCCTGGGCGATGTATCTGAAAGCAGTGCACAGTGTTTTAACAAAACAGGCTGAAAACATGAACACTAAAGTACACTAAAGAGGAAAATGAGTTTGTACAGTAAGCCTTGTTTAAAGCTTTCTGTGAGCTGTCCAGATTTGGCAGCTCAGCTGTCTAGAGTATAACCCCGGCATTCTTTTTTGGATGAGTGTCATTGAAGAAAGATGCAGGGAATTATCTGGGCAAAGTTTACTTTTAAAGAAATTAGCACTCAAATAATCCTAAACAAATTTATTGCATGTGCACAAAAAGCATAAAGGCATATTGTAGCTCAAGATTCTTCAGACAGCATTCAGGTTTTTATACATAATGGACAGGCAATATTTTAGGAAACAGACCATAGATCTCCATCTCTGCTCCTGGAGAGCCCCAGTCTAGCTGGTTTTATCGGTTGCCTTAAAATAATTAATTTCTAAACCCAAGAACAAATTTAACTTTGATCAATTTAAATATGATCAACAGGTGGCGTGCTCAATTAAGAAATGTAGAGAGCATTTGGAAGAAAAATCTGAATATCCTTAATAACAGCACTTAAGGACCAATATTCCTTTCATTAGAACTTATTGGTTTCATTGCTTAATTGCTTAAACAGGTGTTTCTCATCTTTAAATAACAGGTGATTTACAGTGAATATCTAGGTTGGTGCTCTCCAGGATCACAATTGGAGAATCTTGTTTTTGTACATTTCTTCAATTACTTCTCCTAAAGAGTTGAGAAACAAAATAAAGACAGGGGACACATTTCGTGTGAACAGCAGTTTTGGGGTCATTAGATCAGAATGTGAAGGAATATCCAGGGAGAACCTTTGTCAGAAATGCTGGAGTGTTGGGAGGCAGCAGAGGTCTGCTAGGTTGAGAGATGAATGCAGGCAGGCAGACAGGCAGAAAACACACCTACACACCATTATAGACAACACATAGAATTTTGCAATCTGTCAGAATGCTGTCGCAAACAGTTATGTGGAGCATTGTGGGAAATCCTGCTCAAAAAGTAAATAGACACTAAATATTTTGATTCATTTAACCTTGCCACTGGATGCTCCCTCTTCGCCAGCCAAGTATGAATTAAAATGAAACACGAGTCTTGATTTAAAGCCCAGATTGCCTCCTCCAGTAAGTCCAGAGCTGTCTAGACGCTACTCCAGGATAATCGCTCCAGATATGTTGGCAGTGAGCAGAAACCTGATGGTTTGCACTTTGCAGCTGACTGGACCATTTTTATGAAAAGGTGGGGGTGGGGAGTATTGCAACTCAGACAGCTGTAGCAATGAATTGTTTGTATTTTTGTAGGGCATAAATTTCACATTCAGCTGACTGAGAACACAGGTGGGTATATTTAGAATTGTTACCAGAGCTTTCACACTGTCAGGGAACACTCTCTACAGTAGGTGTTATGTAGAGGTCATCATCAGCTTATTTTGGGAAGAAAGCCCTTAACAGAACTAACGGCTTCCTCAACTGAACAATTCTCACATTAAGAATTTTGCTCCAGGTCCCAGCAGTTAATCACTGTCACAGCATTGTTAGAGAGGGAGTGGCACTATAGCAGTGTGGTCTTGTAACAGAAGGGGTGGTATTCATCCGGGGTTAAGCATGTTGGAATAGGGTTGTTGCCGCTGGAGATGTAATTTGTGGCTGTCTGCTGCCAAAAGGGCTCTCACACAGAATTTTATATATAAAAATTTAGAACCACTTATCATTTAAACCTTATTTGTGCATTTTCAGGTCTTGGCCCACAGCGACAAATCCTGCTAACGCACACGGGACCTGACTCCTCAGCCCCGCCCACCTTCACGCCACTCTTTTCACATATCAGAGGCAGCACCGCCTCGTACCAGAGGTTCATGCCGATTGGAGGGGAGGCACATCCCTCACAGCCCTGCAGGGGTCGTTGTGTTGCTGAGAATCAAGAGACCCCAGGCCAATTAATCCCACCCAACCTTGGGAGAAGCATAGGCCCATTCAGCTATTGCCCTGAGTCAGGCTCAAACCCGAGATCATAGAGTCCAACATGTGCCAAGACGTGCTTTTATTAGTTAAGCCACACGGGAGGCCCACAAAGGTCACAGTTTAAAAGTAATCCTTCAAGCCCTGGACAAGAGAGAAGATCACGTTTCTACAGGGATTACAGCACAGTGACATTGCAACTCAGTCTAGTCACACTGAAAAACATTTTTATGAATGAAACATTTTTATTGACAAAAGGCACACCCTTGCTGCACTGAAGAGAAAAAGAAAACTTGTTTTTTTTCTTTTCAGAATTGCCCCTCAAGGACAGAACGCTTTATGGTTCAAACAGTAGCTGCAACAATGCACTACGAGACAGAAATTGTGCTGTACTATAACATTTGAGAACTGAAATCCAGTGTGTATTTTGCGATATTTCAGTGACTGCGCTACAGGGACTTTGAATTTAGTATGTGGAACATACGGTGATTGTTACCAGGGTGTATATCTGAGCGTAAGCAAAAGCAAAAGACAAGGGAAATTGAAAAGCACCAAATCCTGTGAAAATGTTTTCCAACAAAAGCTAGGATACAAAAAGATACTGCATGAAGTCACACAGATTTCAGTATCTGTCTTCTTCGGTTAAAATGACACGTAGGGGCAAAGTTAAGGCAGAGAAAGACCTTTGACCAAGGAGAGGTTCTATTATCAGCTTAATTGGGTCTGTGACTGATTTGTTTGAGAAAGGGATGTTACAAAAGAATCCCACCCTAGCAATGAAAATCAGGGATGGTTTATATTTTTATTTCAGTTTTTATTCACCCAATTTGTTTTTAAGGCAGTCTTTGGAACACATTTTGGCAGGCAGTGTAATGCTGGAAAATTATAAACACACACAGGAATATGTAGCCAGTGGGCTGTTCTAGACAGGCAGGGAATGTAAGAGGGTGCTGTCTGGTTTTGCCACTGTTTAAAGAATGCTGGATGCTCTGTGAAAATGGGAGCAGTGTTTGCACATGTACAGGTTGAACGGGCTCCTGCCAAGAGGCCTCCGCTTGTCAGGACATAGGCTTTCTGAGTGCCCAATTAATAAATGCACTCACCTGAGTATAAGCTGAGCTCTATGATCGGAGTTTGAGGCTGGGACCCACCTCACCTCCAATCAGCACTCAACCTCCTACTGTATACGGGGCTGTGTTACCGGCAATGTGTTATAAAAGAGTGGGTCAAAGAGGGGGTCAGAGGGGGCTGCCTGCACTTCCTCATTCTCCCCTGTGTGCGGTTGCTGGGTTCGTAGCAGCAAGTTGAGACATTAATTCCACATTGCGTGGGTATATGAACAATAATTGTCCTCTAAAATTAAAAAAGACAATACGGATGTTATACAAGCCACCTTACACACCGTCACAATCGTATTCAATTATATGAAAGGATCCACATCATGAATCTACTCCAGCCAATATGAAGCTACCATTGTTATGCTGTTATAGAACATACTGTACATTGTCCTCCAGTGCTCCTGTTTTGACCCTTTTTTGCAAGATTTGTGGCCCAGTGATAAAAGCTGTCGGATGTGGGGTGATGGTTTGGGCAATTTGTTAACAATTAAATATAATTAATATATTTTTTTAGATGCATTGCATTTGTGCATGCTGCAGTAATATAGCTGTAGATGTTGCACAAGGCTTTTGACTGTAGAGCCTTGAGTTTCTTTTTAAACAGATGGGGCTGTCTGGGCAAAAGCTTGTGGATGATCATGTAACCCCTGAGTTACTGAATTAGAAGAAAATGCTTAATCTTCTCATCTCAGAGAGCAGAGGTTTTTGTCTAGCTTAAGGACTAGTACTATTGTTTACTAGTTGTGTGTCACTATGTGTTGGCATTGTTAGGAAGAACTGCATGCATTTTTTGAGCAAAAACGCAGTGTGTTCCCAGACCATGAGACCAACCTATAACATCTTGTCCCAAATCTATAAATGTGTACTACAGCAGATAGGGAACATTAAAAAGACATTGAGGTATATTTTGTACTTCAAAACTATTAAGCCGGATTATTCTTCCTTAGTTAATATACAGCAATCAGGAATTTAATGTTTTCAAAGAGCTGCATAATGACAGCATGCAGTGATCTTACAAAATATTTTCCTACCTGATGTAACTCATCTTCTGTTAGAGATTTTGCTATTGATAGGGCTGTGTCAAACAGTTTAATATTTGTATAATAGTTTAATAATTTATAAATAGTTTTCTTCATTGACTAACAAATTTCCAATGCATGACAAACATTTAGAGATAAGACTAATCTTCTCATCTGATCCAATACTTGCCCGTATGTCCTGCATGGCTCTTTGCCTGCATGTGGGACCTGACCTGACAGCAGGACCATGGTCAGTTAACCAGGAATCTGGTGAAGAATGGAAAAAATAAGATAAGATCACTTTATTGGCCATATACAAGTTCTTGCATTAGGAATTTGTCTTTTTGCATACCCCAGCTTACTCTCCATGACACACAGGCACACAGACAGAAGAGAGAAGCTTGGGGTCAGCCATTTACACAGTGCCCCTGGAGCAGCTGGGGTTAAATGCCTTGCTCAGGAGCCCAACAGAGTAGGATTCCTCTGCCGGCCACAGGATTTGAACCAGCAACCTTCCAGCCACAGGCGCAGATCCTTAACCACAGAGCCACTGCCCCACCACAGAGCAGACATGTTGGCCTGACATGGAGGTAGGAAGCCAAGAGGATCTCTCATTCTCTCTTCTCTTTCCATGACTTCTCATATCTTTTTAACTCCGTCAGTCCTCCAACGTTCCGCTTTTTCTTCCACTAAGAGGGATCTGTCCTATATCTCTGGGTCTCCTCCTATATCTCTGCCTGTGCATCTCCCCGCAGGTGCCCTCCCTCCCTCCATCTTAAGCTCAGCCTCTCAAAGCCTACTCTTTTCTCCCTGTCTTCTGCCTCCTTGTCTGTGGACCTCTCTGCTTGTCTTGATTCACTACCCTCTCTCCCTCCTCCCCTGTCAAGATCTCCAGGAGCCTGACTCCTGTCCTTGTCTCTCCTGTTCCCAACAGTCGCCTGCTCTTGAGCAACATTTCCAGAATACGCCCCTCCCCTACCAACCATATCATTCAACTGTGATTGTGTTGGCCTTCTTTTTTACTTTTTATCTCATCTTGCCATACATGCACAATTGTTACTTATCAAATGTAAATTTAATGCATGTATTGTAATTGCCCCTGAATAAGGGCTTCTGCTGAGCAGATTAATTATTAATAATGATGATAATAAAAGGAGCTGTTTTTAAGCTCACTGACAGAGATAATGAAAGGATGATCATGACAAAGAATTGCAAACTGCCCATCCTAGGCTGTAAAAGCCCAGCCTTTTTATTAATGATTGGGTATTATAGACCAATGAATTACTCAGTCTTTTGATCTCTTTTGTTTTACATTGCCTTTCTTCCTACTTCGTGAAGAAAGAAAATGTTGTGGGCATTATATACTGAACCTTTAGCTAATTGGTTTTAAACCTAACAGTTAATCCTGGTAGATCTGTAATATGTGGTGCAAAAAGTAGCCTTTTAAATGTATGGGTATTTACAGAGGATGAAATTACATCAATGACTAGGAGCCCTTGAGAACAGGCCCACACCCACCCACCCATCCCCCACAGCTGCCACTCTCCAACACCTCCGCCATTAACACCTGCAGCACTGAAAGCACTATGAGCACCATCCCCCAGTCCAGGCTGACCATCACAGCTGACCAGGTGAAGAAGGAGCTGAAGAGGCTGCACGAGGGTAAGGCCGCAGGACCAGATAACATCTGTCCCAGAGTTCTGAGGGCCTGTGCTGATCAGCTGAGCGGAGTGCTCGAGCGACTGTTCAACCTGAGCCTGCGCTTGGAGAGAGTCCCGGTGCTCTGGAAGACATCATGCCTGGTCCCGGTACCAAAGAAAGGGCGCCCCTCTGTCCTCAACGACTACAGACCAGTTGCACTGACTTCTCACGTCATGAAGACACTGGAGAGGCTGGTCTTATCCCACCTGAGACCCCTGGTCAGCTCATCACTGGACACCCTACAGTTTGCCTACCAGCCCAGTGTTGGTGTGGAGGATGCGATCATCTACATGCTGCAAAGGGCCTACTCACACCTGGACAGGGCTGGCAACACTGTAAGGATCATGTTTTTCGACTTCTCCAGTGCCTTCAATACCATCCAGCCCTTACTTCTAAGGAGGAAGCTGGAGGAGATGCTAGTCGATGCCTCCACGACCTCGTGGATCACTGACTACCTGACAGGCAGACCACAGTCTGTGAGACTTCAGAACTGTGTGTCTGAACAGGTAGTGGGTAACACAGGGGCACCTCAAGGGACAGTTCTTTCTCCATTCCTCTTCACCCTCTATACTTCGGACTTTAAGTACAACTCAAAGTCATGCCACCTGCAGAAGTTCTCAGATGACTCTGCAATTGTGGGATGTATCAAGGGTGAGCAGGAGGAGGAGTACAGAGGACTGGTCAGCAGCTTTGTGGAGTGGTGTGGGGTGAACCACTTGGAACTGAATGTTACAAAGACAAAGGAACTGGTGGTAGATTTCAGGAGGAAAAAGGTCAAACCTACTCCTGTCTACATCCATGGGAGTGGCGTGGAGATGGTGGACTCGTACAAGTACCTGGGAGTGCACATCGACGATAGACTGGAATGGTCTAAGAACATCGAGGCCATCTATAAGAAGGGACAGAGCCGACTTTACTTCTTGAGGAGGCTCAGGTCCTTCAATGTGTGTAGTAAGATGCTACACATGTTCTATCAGTCGGTGGTAGCGAGTGCCATTTTCTACGCAGTGGTGTGCTGGGGCTCTGGGATTAGAGCAGTAGATTCCAAAAGGCTGAACAAGCTCATCAGGAGAGCAAGCTCTGTCATTGGGTCTGACCTGGACTCCTTGGAGGTAGTGGCTGAGAGGAGAATGATGTCCAAACTAGAGGCCATCATGGACAACTTCTCCCATCCCCTCTATGACAGGCTTGCAGGAATGAAGAGCACGTTCAGCAATAGACTGATTCATCCACGGTGCGACAGGGAGCGCTACAGGAGGTCATTCTTGCCGTCTGCCATAAGACTGTACAACGCATCCACCTTGCGTCTTGGCAGAGGCAACATCGACAGTGACCTATTTCTGGACTAAACACATCTACACATCTACTGCTACATCTGTTCTCTTTCTTTTTCTTTTTCCCGTTTACAACCACTTTTTGTGCAATATATGCCAGGGACCTGTGCAATACATTTATATTTATATCTATAGCTACATCTATATTTATATTCATATGTGTGATACGATTTTCTGTGTACTGTTCTGTTCTAGTTTGTTCTTGTGTGTCCGGACTGTGAGTAACTCTTGTATTGTATTGTATGTATTGTACTATTATTATATAATTCGTTACACTGTGGCTGTGTTGTGTGTGTTAAGCTGCTGTTGCACTGCAATTTCCCTCACGGGATCAATAAAGTATCTATCTATCTATTATATTATTATTGGATTCATAAATTCAACTATAACACCTCTTATTAGCTGCTCAGTTTACCTCAAGTTGCTGTGCTGTGTGTTTATGATTCTGGTCAATGATAACGAAAGATTGCGAAATGTCAAGCTTGGATTCTTCTCACCAAACTACTATTATTGTTATTATTATATAAACTATTATGTATTAATAAGAGTCAAAGCTATTGTAATGGTAGAAAATAATAGTGAAGTATATGAGTAAAAATGTTGACACTAATAGCATACATACTGTACATGGATTAGCAGTAAAAACACAACACTTTTGTTGTATTTTAGGGCCTCTCAGTGTGCACTGTAGCTCCTACATGTGCCTCAGATGTCTGAGACATTCGCACAGCTGTATTTGAAATATAGCTTCAGATTTGTGGGAAGTAAATAAATGTTGTCACAAGTGAATGAAGTTTCAACATTCTGAAGTGGGCCAAGTGTAACCTGTTTTTTCAGACAGTGTTCTTTTAAGCTAGTGGAGCTACTCCCCATTTTAATAAACCATCAGTGACACTATTGCTCTTTACTCTCAACATTGTTTTCCACAAGGAACCTCTCCTTCCTATTCTATTGCATGAAGCACAAACACAACTGGTTAAACAACCTCACACAGAATTGAAAAAAAGAGGTAAAATACATAAATCAGTACTCGAAAAAAGCTAGTGGTGTAGTATCCCACATACATTTGCCTAGACGTTTTTAAGACAAATAGCTTATTTTGCTTAGGTATACAGAGAAAGAAGTTGATTAGGATGTAATCTACCTTGCTTTATTGCACATACAGTGTGGCCTACATGATGTTCAATCTGTTAACTCAAACATTGTTTTTTTAAGGCCGACAAAGATAATTTGAAATGCTGAAAACCTGTAGGAACAAAGTGGGAATGAAGAGTGTGCTTTAGAAATGCTTCATTCATGCAGTAGGTATCTACAGTGATGTAACCTGGAGCTGAAACTCTTGACTGCCTTTACTGCAATCCAGTCAGAGGGAGTACGTTCAACATACATGACCTTGTGGCACCCTGAGAAACCTGTCTCTCTCCAGAGATAGCCATTTCTGTTTGCATAAAGGAAACAGGACTGTTCTGCATTGTGTGTCCCGGGCAGTTCAAAAGCACACTGCACTGCAGCGAACTTCTCCTCAGAAATCCAGCCCAGGTTTTTGTTCCTGCCTTCCTTGAGAGTGGTTGAGCCATGTTTGCTGTACCTGCAGAGCAGTTAGTCAGCCAGTGCGGAGGGGGTGTGTGTGTGGTGTGGGCGCTCAGAGGAGGGGTATCCTGGGTGTGGGGTGTGCGGTACAGCAGACAGGGATGTAGCCGTAGGCTGTACAGGAACATTCCTTGGTCAGCCGCACCCTGAAGGCCCCGCCTCCTACCTGTGCAGTTGCTAAGTCAGTTAAAAACAAACCCTATAGCTGCTGAAACACACCTCACCAGACAGGCACCTTGAGCTGGCCACAGCTTAACTCTCTCAGCGCCACACACTGCAGGGGCCAAGACCGTTTTTAACACACCTTCGCTGGAGGACTTTATGAAAAGTTGACTTAAAACAAATCCGGATTTGTGCATGCACGTACTGTTTATGTGCAAAGCCTTGCCATATTAAACTGAGCACCACTGAGTACTATGGCACTTTGGCAAAACACCAAGCAAAAAAAACGAGCAAGCACAAACACATCTATTTCTGCTAGCTTGTAGCTAAAGTAGCATGCAGATAGGCCTCATGTCGAAATAATGTATCATAAATACAGTGCCTCTGTGTGAAAATGTGTTAATTTTGAATAATTTCATTATTTGCCGCCGAAGAGGAAGAGGGTTAATTCTATATGGCCTCTATACGTACATGAAAAAATATAATGGAAATCAATACAGGCTGATATCATCTAATAAGGGAATATCATGTTGCAGACTTGGTTGATGAGAGCACAACTCCATCATCAGTCTTTATTGCTCCTGCAGCGCTGCAGTAGTGGGTTGTAATAATACATCTATGATACAAAATGCATTAATCCAGATCTAAAACTGGTGCCATGAATTAATATGGTGACAAGGTGAGTCTCTGGAGGTGGAAATATTGACAGTGTGTTTGAGCAGCTTAACAGAACCTAAAGGGGCAGAATGGGGAAGTAGCCAACAGGAGCTGCATGAGTCAGAGCTGCCTATTGGCTTGTGTCACTGAAGGTAATGAAGTGAGGCAGGGTGGAGCCCAGGCTGAGACAGCAGTCCTGCTTCTTTGTTACAGGAAATTCAGAGTTCACTGCATAGCACAGCAGGATTGACTGGCTTTTCCCATGAAGTGGGTGAGGTGGTTTGGGCATCTCTGTTTTCTGTTGTTTGAGGCATCTACTGTGTCACCAGACCGGAAATCATTTGTGCAGAGGGCATCCTTAAAGAAACTCTAAAATTTGCAGGATTTTGCTCATAGGACCAAAACTATCCAATTTACGTGTTTGGAACCGTGACAATAGAACCGTTTGGGCGTTTTGGTGTCTGCTGTTTCTGTGCAGAGCAGCACGACACCACAAGCACCCCTGCCCCCACATTCAGCCCAGCTCCTGAACGAAGCTCTGAACCAGTGCGTCCTTATCAGCCGCTGGTCACCACTTCTAAATGGTGCAATGTGAGGATACAAGGTCTTGGGGTTAATATATATAATATCTTATATTCATATATAATATATGCTATTATTATATATGACATATTATGTTTAATTTCTGAGGGGCCAGACGAAGAATGATCCACTGGGACACCACTCCTGGAGCTGGGCCTGGGGGTGGTGTTTGCTGGTCTCAGCCCGGTGATGTGGACCCGTTGTGGGGGTAACATTTTTACTCACCACCCACAAAACGAAGGATGTGGGGTGCGATGGCAGCTGGGTGACAGCCATGAGCAGCACAGATCTAGATGGACTAGGATATCTTCCAGTGTCAAATCTGTGACTAATTCCCGTCTCTTATTTCGGGCAAGAGTGGGTAAGCAGTTGTAGACGTGTGCAATGAAAGGAAAGGGCAGATTTCTCACAGAGTACTGCGCTTGGCCCGATCAGTGCTGCCTGGAAATGTACTCTTCCTACCAAATATCTCCCTTTGCTTTGTAACGCTCTAATGTAACCTACCCTTTTTATGACCACAGTAAATTCACATGAGTATAAGACAGTAATTCTATAGAATAAGGTAGTAAAAGTAATTTTTAACTTAAAACTACTATTTTTCCTTGCTAAACACATACAGTATAATGTTGTTGTGAACAGGCTTCCTGTTCAAAGCTGAACTTGTGAAACCCAGTCTGCAACGCCAGGCACCCTCGGAGACTCCTGTCTAGTTTAACCTCAGCAGTCAGTGTGTACACCCCGCACTGCTTGTCGAGCTTGATAAGCAGCCGGAATTGTACTCTCTTAATTGTCTCTCAGTCATTTCAGTAAATATTCCCACTTCATCACTGCACTGGGTTCAGGATTCCAATATGAACCCTGTATGTAGAACAAAATAATGAGCTGGCTTTTTTGTATGTGACGGGAGTGAATGTCTAATGTTCAAGGCGCGTCAGGAAGGATCTGTTTAATTACGACTTCAAAGGAAGAAAAGTGCTTTTGGTATACGAACTCAAATTTGTGTATATTCCTTTAATACTGTGATTCAGGCAGTTCTGGCGCTGATACCGTCTGTAATCTCACACAGGCAAAACGAGACTTGCCCTGGCTGCTGTGGAACGAAATTTTTCATCGAGAATCCAGTACAAGTTGCGAATCCAGTGCCGCAATGAAAAAGTTAAGAAACAGCTGGAACATGGCCTGGTCACAGTGACAGTACGAGCGGTCTTGAGCACCGCTGTGGTTGTGGTGGTCACTTTGTGAAATATATGCACTGCTTCACCTTTCCCCCCTCAAAGCTTGCTTTTACTGTAACAGCTGATGTGTAGCACTCCGGCTCGACTTGGAAATGAGAGCTGCAGTAGGCGGGGAGGGGTGGCCCGAGGAATCCCCGGCAGCCAGGCCGCAGTCCTTATCTCCGGGTGCTCTCGCTTTCCACAGCGCACTCTGGGCGGACAGCAAAAACGCAAACAGGTTCTGCCGGAGTTTGTCTCCGACTCGCAGCTAAACTGCGTGGGTGGAGTCTCAGTCGGAATTAGGAATGTAGCTCGGCACAGCCGACCAAGGGAGAGTAAAGGGTAAGGACGAAAAGGAAAGAAGAACAGGAAAATAACAGAGAAATTTATACAGAAGAAAAAGCAAGAGGAACATACCTGGAAAGGTGAGAGTGAACTAACTTCGCAATGGGATTTTTTTGTGTGTGCTTTCGGACTGGACAAAACTACAGATGAAGAGTAAAGACGAAAGACATCGATCCCTACTGTATGTTAAAAGTCTTGCTCTGTTATAACTTGTTCAGTTACTTCATGAATTCTGATATGAGATTAAGCAGATTTTCGATGGGTTGGCTGCATGTTCCGTAACACCTAGATTAGTGTATAGTGTAGAAGTTTCCTCAGGTGCGATGAGACGATAGTTCAATGATTGCCTTGTCCACTGTGAGAGGTGCTTTATAAACAGCCATCCCTGTTGGGTCATTTATAAGGTGTTTTCATATTTCATACATGGAATTGTGGAGTATTCTATCAGTAAAAGAAAGAAAACCATAGGATAACTTCGGGTGCTCAGTCTCCTGACATTTTTCCCAACATGCGAACTACGCTCCTAGCAGTTTATATAGCTACTTTGCAGTAACACTTAAATGAGGGTGGTTAGGAGCCGCTGGCAGGGTCGCTGGGTGTGCAGAGTTCACTTTTCGCTAATGGTATTATCGGCCCTGGAGATTTTTAGACTGTATAAAGTGAGGGTGTGAGGGGGACGCTGCCTGTTACCTCATACCTGTGCGCCCAGCCCCGCGGGCCGCGGAGTGTGGACTCGCCATGGCGCTCTCGCCTTCCCCGTGTGCATGCTGGAACCCACCGACGCGACGTCAAGACGTGTAAGGGCTCCCAGAAGAGTATTATCGAGATTGGGCACAAGTTCACATCTCAGCAAAGCAATTATTTATTGCCCCCATCACCTACCCCCAAATACTGTGCCTTAAATGAAGAAATGCCTTTCAGAGTGGTTACATATTATGTTTATCCTGTAGTTGTACCGTGGGTTATATTAGGCTATTTAGTTTGACAAATTAGGACCTAAAAATCTGTTAGGAGTCAATTTCAGATTTGGCCTTTGCTGGGGGAAATCGTGTGATTTAAGACTTTAATTGTAATAATAAAACATGATAATAGGTGTAAACTGTTCAGTTTTGTTCGATGCGTCTGTTATTGTTTTTGGTACATATAACAAATATATACAACAAAAATGATCAAAAAACTTTCCCTGTTCTCACAGGATGTTAAAAGTTTTCAAATATGATGAAAAGATAAGGAAATATCTTGCTTCATGTTACAAAGTATATTGAGAGATTGAATGCTGTTTGTGCTTTGCTTTGCCATGTTATGTTAAGGGCTCATATTGTATTCACTCTTTGGTCTGTTTGTAAAAATACAGTAGCGTAAAATTGATGAGAGTACTCTTTTTGTTTTTGTTTGATTTGAACAATTTTAAAGGGTCATGAAAAACCAGAATAAAATGTTCTATTTCTCCTGATACTATCAGTGTTTGAATGCTGTCCTGTAAGTGCAAAGTGAGGCCTTTACTTCCTTGTGCATCGTTTTAATATTTCACCAGAAAAGACCACTCTAGAGGTGTGAGAAATAACACGGCGAGAAGCAGCAATGGAATTTTTCATTCTGGATGAGGACACCTAGAAAGCAAATCTTTTCTGTTTTCAGGACATTTCCCCTTTTTTAATTGGAAAGAGTGTACTGTATGCTCAGACACATGCGAAGCAATCACAAATGAACGTCTGTAGTTTCTTTGGATCTGGTAACCCAGATATGTAAAACAGATTGGATAAAAATACCGAGTGGCTCTTAAGGAATACATTTCCTGCTCCAGGTTCGATGAGGAATGCGGATCAACAATTTCTCCTCTTATGGAGGGGGTTCAAGATGTTTCACTCCCAAGTCAAATGTCCTGAATGCAGGTCTGGCCTGACCTAAAACTGAAATTAAGTGCAAATCTGAGAGTTCATATAGCCATGGGAAAAGCGAAATTGAATTTTGTTTTCATGTAAGCTATGTTCTGGAAAGCCCGTTGTAATTTTATGGGGATTTTTGAAATAAAAACAGCCTGTATGTTAGAGGATCTGTAGAGAACCCCTTTAAACGTGGGCCTTGGTGTATTGCTACTGTATGTTGCGTCGCCCGATATCTTTTGAGATTTGTAAGAGGCGTCTCCTCTGCGCCCATAACCAAGGTTGTCTCCAGCTTCAGTGTAAACATGAATTTGAATATATACGTACAGTTCTGCACTTTTGGAAAGAATTCTGTCTGCATGCAGTGAGATAAACATCGATCAAAGTACTGCCAGCAGGAAGACGAGGGGTTTTCTTGGAGTGCCTTTACTACTAAACTGTTGCTGCATGAATCCTACCCTTAGGTTTATTATTGTTTACTTATCTGCTCTTAATGTCCTCTAGGCTTCTTTGTTTCATTCTGCTGCATCGTAGACAGCACAATACTCAGTTGTGTGACTTCAAGGCTTTAAATCCAGGGTTTTCTCTGTGTTTCAGTCGTTTTATTTTAACCAGCTTTTCACTAGGTGGGGGAAGAGTTCATGAGCAGGGCGTGCTGCTGAATTGTTTTGTGAGAGTGTGCGTCCATCCACATTTTAGGTACGCATGCTTTGTTTTGTGCCTTAGTTATTCAAATTGTCATTTTAGACCTCCTCCCAGGGTAAACAATGAAATGAAATGGAAGATTTGCTGCAGGAATTTGAATTTGCGTGATTCATCTGTGATTGCGTTGAAATGAAGAAATGAGAGGTAAACCTCTGCTTTCATCCGGCAGCCTCCTCGCTGGTCTGAATCAAGCTTTTTTTTCCCAATTGGATTTGTTGTTTTAATTAGGTCATGTATTTGGGATAACCCAATTCCAAATACACAGGGATTATCCATGCATTAACTTTCGCCAGTGGATTGCTTTTCAGGTTCTTGGATTCCTGGACACAGAAAGTGATTTGTTGGGGCGTGTTTTTAAGGGCAGCAGCAGCAGTTGGAAGGTGTAGTGACCTCTTGCAGAGTCGGCCAATACTCAAGTGCTTGAGGGAATGGCTGGTGCCCTTAAGTTGCAAGTTGCGAGATGGAAGTTCTTTGCACTTGCCTGTGTCTGCATGTGTCAGAGGAACCGAACCGCCTAGGGACTGTTTGAGGTTTTTGTCTGTCCCTGACCTGCTGGTGTGTGTTGGGCCTGTTGTGCCTGCAGCGAAGAGCCAGGGGACAGATGACACAGGGGAATTATCCTGGACAGTGTGCTCACTTCCTAGTAGGCAGGAATAGGATCTTAGCTATGTGTTAAATGTGCGCAGTATGTATATCTCAACCACGAACATTATTGCAAAAACACAGGGTTGCCAGTTTTTCCAGTTCTTTCTTCTGAACTAATTTCCAATTCCAATTCCAATTCCTGTTTTTCCATTTGCACAATGGGAACTGGTTTGAAGGAGAGAAATAAAACTGGGTTCATCTTCAGCCCCCCCCCCCCACCAAACCTGCACTTTTAATCCACTTGGATGTGGTTAAATCTATACATACAGTGTTAACTAATTTGGATCAAATTAAAAGTAGCTATTATACTGAGGCAAATTTTATTTCCTGAGAGCTCCACTGAACCTTGATGAACTTAAATATTTCACTGCATGTCTATGAAAGTTGGCATATTGTAGCAGGAGCCCAGAGGGGAAAATGGATTGTTAGTGCTGCACGGCAGGCTGTGTAAGAGGAGGGTGTGCCAGGTGATTTGAGAAAAGAAGAGCCCTGAAGGGTCTGACCCTTTTGTGATGGCAGTGAGATATTTCCCCAAGGAGACCAGGGTTCGATAACCAGCACTGTTTTATCCTTTGTGGAGAACCCAGCTGACACCTGTCACCTTTGCAGCTCTGCTTGCAACCACGAAACTCGCAACCGCACACGGGGGAGTGAGGAAGCCGCAGAGTGTTTCTCTCGCAGCGAAATAGGCCAGCGTGATCCGGCCCCAGGCAGGCGATTGTGTGTCCTGCTCATACAAAGACAGAGCGTCTCCTTTCTGGAATAGTACCTAAGCGGAGTGTAGGAGGAGTTCAGAATAAAAATTCCATTTAAAAGCCCAGGCGTGCTGATTATCCGAGAGGTGCTGAGGAAAAAGCAGCAGATCCCTGCTGCTGATCTTGGAAGTCTGGAAGATCAAGATCTGTTTGCAGCTCGTCTGAGCTGTTCGCCCAGAGTTTGGCTGCAGTGGAAGACTGGGCCCCAAGTGTCATTGGTGGGATGTGTTGACAGCTCTTTCTCTCCAAGTGCAGTGGGGTCGGAGGTGAAGAGAATCAGAAAGGACTTGCGATTTGAAGGTGACAAGTGTGTTGTCTTGTAGGCAAGTGGTGGAACTGTGTTTGTGGTGTCGGTGATTGGTAACTGCTTTTCTACATGGTTAGGGGTGTGAGCAGTGAGAAAAGAACTAAGGATTCTACAAGCTGAAGAAGGAAGCCTTCTAGATGTAGGTGAAAAAAGTTAATGCAGTTGATATTTTGGGTCCATCCCTTTAAATTTTCACTGTAGTTTTGTTGTGAGTTTTTCTCTCTTTGTGGCCTGGAAGGATAATGATGGTATTCTACAAGAGAAATGGGTAAACCTCTAGTACCTGTACTTCTGGTTAATATATTCAAGATGGTGGATATTAAGTACAGCTTTCACACTTTGCTTTGAAACCTGGATTTAAAAAGCTTTGCTAAAACCTGGATTAGTACAGGGTCAGGGTGCGCTCTGTTTCATGGGTAAAATACCTTTTTTGTTCAGGTTTTGACTCTTCGGGTCCTGATTGATTCGTGATCCCCTGCAGGTAGCGGGTGAAACAGACGGGGGTCTCCCAGTAGCGGCCCTGCGTTCGTACCTCCCCTGCCGCTGCACAGACACAGGGTACGTGAGGGTGGAGGGGAACAGTGAAGCAAAGGGTTCCCACTGCAGTGCTCTGGACTGTCTCGGCCTTGCGAAGCTGCCCCGCGCCCTCTGAACACGGATCTTTCAGTGCAGACCCAGAGCTCCTGCTGCTGCTCCTGCTGCAGTCTATCTCTGCATCCAGGTAGAGAGTGGTATTGAGGAACAAGCTGCCTCTGGCGCCACCCCCGAGGGCAGATCCAGAGAACGTTGCCTCCTCCAGTTATTTTGCGAGTCAAGAAGCGCCGTACTCCGATGAGACTCCCTCTCTTGCCTCTTCCTTGGTTTGTTTTCTCTCATTCCTAAGGCGCCCGGTCTTGTCGGTGTCAGTGATTCAGCGGTTTGTCAGCTTGGAGTGCTGCAGCGGACGTCCAGGCATGATGAGTCCTGGTGGGAGAGGGGAACAAGACCCTGCCTGTACCTCCTAACCCTTGACTGCACATCTCACACAGTGAGGAGAGGCTTTCAGATATGCAAGTCTAGTAAAATTAGGTTGAGAAGCATTGAAACCGAAATGTCCTGTGTGACTGACAGGACTGAAGTGCAGAAATTGGAATTCGAAGTTGAAATATTAATGGCAAAGGTGCAGTATGTGCTGGGAGAAGCGACCTCTTGGGCTGAAGGAAGAAGAATGGGGATGTTATTTCGTGACATTTTTGCGGACTAGGGTTTCCTGCTTCCTTTGTGGTTGATGTGAAAATAGGTTCATTTCCAAGTAAACAGACCCTGATCTGCCGGGGTCCCCATGTGTCTACTTCATGGTACCTGAGAGCAGTGTTTACTCTCTAGACTCCAGAGTCTGGAGACTAGAGACTCTGGTGTCTAGGGTGTCTAGGAATGTGGTAGCTCACTGAAACAGGCCCTGTAACCGGCACTCTGAGTAAAGGGGCGTATTAAGAAGCTTTGTGCTGACTAAGCACAGTCTGGAAATCTGCTGCCTCTATTGGAAGTTGGAACTTTTGAAGGCGATGCAAGTTAATGTTTTTGTCTTTTAATTTTATTTCTTCATCTTTCTGCTTAAAGCTACAAGGGCTAGTTCAGTTAAATATCCAGCCGGTTAGACGAGGCGAAATTTCCGCACAACTCCGCACAGAGCTGCTGAAAGATGTCCCCTTTCAGACAAGTCGAACGGTCGCTCACCCTCGCAATACAAATGTGTTCTTTTATTTGTTGTTTTGGGTTTTTTTCCCTGCTGGTTAGAGCCTTTGGAAACAGGCCGGGTGTTTTAAACATAAGACCTGGTATTTTATAAATGTGAAGTGTTGATTAGTTTGACTTCCAGTGTCTGATTTTAACATCGCACATCCCCACACTTTAAAAATAAAAAAAACGTTGCGGATTTTTGTTCGATTTGACATTTTCTCACTGGGACTTTTTCCTTGAAAGAAAAATAAACCCTGTGATTATTTGTAGCAGAATCTCAGGAAAGAGAAAGAAGCAGGAGAGTAGTTCAGGTGGGGAGCTGCGTCAGCATGCGTAGGCTGCAAAGGAACAAGTAATAGGTTTATTCCATGCTGAAAAAAAGAAGAAAGAAAACACAACGTTTCGGCCATGGGGCCTTCTTCAGGTGTGAGCAGGAGAGGTAGAGATAACAGGACTGAGTCCCAGAGCTGCGATTTCTAACAGGAGCCAGGGCTGTGTCGGGGGGGGATCAGCAGTACCGTGTGTGACTGTCAGGACTGAAGTGTAGAAATTGGAATTCGAAGTTGAAATATTCATGGCAAAGGTGCAGTATGTGCTGGGAGAAGCGACCTCTTGGGCTGAAGGAAGAAGAATGGGGATGTTATTTCGTGACATTTTTGCGGACTAGGGTTTCCTGCTTCCTTTGTGGTTGATGTGAAAATAGGTTCATTTCCAAGTAAACAGACCCTGATCTGCCGGCGTCCCCATGTGTCTACTTCATGGTACCTGAGAGCAGTGTTTACTCTCTAGACTCCAGAGTCTGGAGACTAGAGACTCTGGTGTCTAGGGTGTCTCCAGACAGCTGTTGCTTCCGAGTGGCCAGTTGCTTCCTCCAGAGGGACAGAGGCTGAGAGAGTCTGTCTCTCCTGCTGCAGGGAGGGCAGCACGCAGCTTCAGGAGGTACTGCACCTCGCAGGGTTGCGGGAGACCCTTGACGTGGCAGGAGTGCGCTATGCAGGAACTGTTCTTATTGTGGGTGGCGGGTGGCTTCCAGCATCGCGGGACAAAGGTTTCTTTCTCGGGGAATTTGCGGGATGCAGGGATTGCCGGCCCAAGACCGCAGGGGGCCAAAGGGAAACGTTGATTGAGTGAACATGAAGACGGCTCGGTAATTGGTAAAGGAGATGAACTGTTAAAGTATGTAATTTAACTTCATGTCATTTAGCTTCATTTAGTGCTAGTCAAATTGTTCTGCTGTGTCTCAGAAGGGAGCGCAGTCTGCTGAGCTAGCTCAGTGTTTGACCTTGAGCAGCACGAGTAATCTGGGAGGCCGGCCTATTCTACCACCTTGCCTTCGGTTTCTCAAACCAGCACTGGTGAAGAGCTGCTGAAACATTTGTGACCCGACTGTATAAGTATATATACACTATCTTTGTTGTTTTTTTAAAATGCCAGAAATCCATCCTGGTACTCTAACTGGTCAGTATAGGTGTTGGGCTGAGGAGAATGGATTTGTCAAGTGGTATGAATTCTCTATGATTGTACAGCCCAGCTCAGCCTCAGTCCATTCCTGTAGCAGGACGCACCTTCAGTGCAGCCGGTCATGAGGTCGTTGGTGTGCAGGTTGGAACTGCATGTTGCATTGGTTTTCACCAGGTGATTAAAGTCAGTGACTGAGATTGGGTGACTCTGATGAGTTGGGTGAACTGGGAGTTAGTAATATTTTGACCAGTGTGAAGACATCTGGGTCTGGATAGCACCCTAGGAACAGCAGCGCCACCTTTAATCTGAACCCGCCCAGTATATTTAGTAACACTTAACAACTGGTCATAGGAGACACATATATGAAAGCAGCTATTACTAAAAATTACTGTGGTGTCACAGACCCTTATTAGCACTATTCTTGGACTACCTAATATAAATTATAGTCTTCGAGAACAGCCAATCATGAGACTAGCTCATGACCAGCCCCGCCATGAAACCAACCCCTCATGTCACATTCAGAAACTGTTTTTCAGATGACCCAGTTCAGAGCTCTTGCATAGTACAGGGAAAAGATGCACTAATGTCCCAAAACTAATGAGAAATAATGATAGCTTTAAGATTTAATCTTTTAGATTTAATGATAGCTTCCTGGTGGATTTCTGTAAAGCTGTGCTATCTTAACGTGGGTTCTGTGCGTGGGGGAATTAAAATCTGTGTTCAACAGCTTTCACCCCTGGTCATTCGATGGTCTGTAAGAATAAGAATTTTACATCTTGCATCCTGTTTTCCAGCAGATCTTTAGACTTTGAAAGAAAAAGGCGTGCTTGAATTCATATAATCTGAAGTATATAAATGCAGTATGTGGAGGCTGTGTTTTTTTAAATTTTATTGATACCATATGAGGTAATGTGTTTGAACTAAGACCTTAATGTCAGTTTTTGTACACCGGGCATCCAAGTGTTCTGAATGAAAACCTCCCTGGTGCTTTGCCACAACACTGGTCTGACTATTATACAGTACCAAGCAAGAGTGCTCACCTTGAGATGAAAAATGAGCCTGACTCTTGTGAAGAAGCTCCTCAATTCAGCTTCCAATATTGGTTCCCTACTGGTAAAGACCCAAAGCTTTCTGTGGTGTTTCAGCCAGATTCAGACTAGTTTCCAGCAGTGAAGGCTGACATCCTGTCTTTATCTAGTCAGGTAGATTCCTGCTTGCCTTCAGGATACAGAATCATGGGTGTGAATCGTGGCTACAATGAAGGTCTGTAGTCGGGCTCTAAAAGAGTTGTCAGATCTGCTGAGATTTATAGCTATAATATTGTTGCATATCATTAACTTGTTGATGCCACGTCGAGCTAGTCATGTACCTGCTGGTTTTTTTTATACCAAAGAAATAGCCCTGTATACCCCAGGCAGACAGCTGTAGGCAAGCACATTGTTTCAGAAGGTCATTGTGAGTCCCTACACAGAGTGACTCATAATGCTGAATCAACAGGCCTGTGTTTTAGAACTGCCTAGTGTGTACAAATAAACACGCACCTTGGCAATTCTCGCAGACTCATACACACACACCCTAGTGCTCGTGGAATGACAAACAGGGATGCACACGCAGGCAGCCTGATGTGGATTGCAGGCGATAGGGATCTGATTGCCCAATGGTTGGAACTTTGCGAGAGGCTTTCACAGTGGAGACGGATTTGAATGTTTCCATAGTGATGTATACAAGGAAAACACAGCTGTGCGGTGCCAGGATTCAGGCCTGCCGGGCTTGTCTGTTCAGAGTGCTCTTTTACCCCACAGGCACAGCACTGAGATTCAGGGTCCCTGATACAAGCAAGGGTTTTTGAAAGACGACAAGTGAGGACAATTAAAGGAACAGCACAGAGGCTTCCTGCCAACTTAGGAAATCCCCAGATCGGGAATGTTTCCTCAAGCTTGTTTTAGAACTTTCCATTTCTATCAAGGTACTGAGATGGAAAGATACATGCTGTAACAATACCTACAGAGTCTACGTAACAGGAGTAGGAAGGGCAGCAATGTAGGGTCCAGTTTACAAGAAGGGGGGGATGTTGCACCCCCCCGGTGCAAAGCTTTTGGAGACTTGTCCAGAAAGATGGAATTGCCGATCTAAGTGTTTCCACCAACTATTGGTGCGAATACTTACCAGTTTATTTTAGCTTTTGAGTTTTCATTGTAGGTTTTGCTGACACTTCACTTCTTTCACACAGATGAGTTTTCAGCCTGAGCAGTCAGGTTCTGATTTGGAATATTCACTTCAATCAAGTGTATATATACATGGTTTGTCATTAAATGAGATGGGACCTTGTACATTTACTGGAACTTGAGACTGAAAGATTTAAAGGAAGATCTTGGATAACAGTGGGCTTGCTTTTAGGACTGACTGAAGCAATCGGAGTTTGTTAGGCGCAGGACACTTCTAATCGTACCTCATTGACAGTATTTCTGATATCTCTGCTTTTTAAAAGCACCTATCAGGCCTATTCTAAATACCACAAGCGTAAATATTATGCCATATAGGAATTTTTAGGTGTGTGTTACTCAATATTCTTGGAAATTGTCCCTTTGAGATTGCAATGTGTAAAAAATGCTTTTGATTAGTTTGCCATATTTACCTGTTCAACAGGTGATTAATCAGTGAAATCAAGATCTTCTGAGCAGATCAGCAAGTTTGACTGTCCTAACATGATAAAACACCAGGGAATATTTCCACTTTCCTCCAGCTGCAGGGCACTGTGTTTATCTGCCGTATCTTTTGATACCTATGAAACTATTTAAAACGCATACTGGGGATTCACAGAAATGCAGGTCATCACAAACATTTCCTGTCCTCTTGTTTTGGAGAGAAAAAAAATACTGGCATTAAGTTATGCACCTGGCCTCTCAAGCGCAAACGTTTGTGGGTTTATTTTCCAGTCTGGAGTTTCTGGGTTTATTTTCCAGTCTGGAGTATGTGGGTTTATTTTCCAGTTTGTCACAGACAGAGGCTTAGATGAGTTGCTGGAGGATTTCATTCACTTCAGAGGAATACATTAAAATTGTGATCTGCTGTGATCATAACTATCGTTGCTTTACTAATAAAAGACACTATCTGTTCCAAAGACTACATTTGTACTTTTACGTAATTTTGAACCCACAGCCTTTCCATAAAGCAGTGTCTGTAGTTAAGCAATGTTTACAATCACAGCTGAGTTGTAAATATCAGGATGCCTTCATCTTCGCCGACTGTGTGTCTGGACTCTTGGAGTAAAGAACAGTGAATAAAGTCGAGGACCTGACTGTGTGGGAGCAACATGCTGCAGAACCAGAGATGTATTTTTCTTACACTTGGGGGGAAAAAGGAAATCTTTGGCTATTCTAAATCTATAAAGAATTTGTTAGATCCACCTGGTTTAGAAAAGCAGATTGTGTTTCATGTCTTGGCTCTCAGCATCAACCCCATGACCACATATAGGAGACGATAAGGAAGAGGCAACAGATGCCTCCAGTCCCTCCACCTTCGCCACCACTTGTTTTTTAAGACGTTACAGGTTACACAGCCCCACACTGGAGGCCTAGTGCCGAAAAGAGGAAGCTCGATTGTGATTGTGTCGCATCCAGGAGGCTGTGTCTCCAAGAGCAGCGAAATCCTTCACTAACTAACCCTTTGCCCTCCCCTGAGTGGCAACTGTGCACTGCCAATTGGGGAATCCCAGTCGCAGTCGGCTAGTAACTTGATCACAGAGCTCAGCCTGCTCTCCAGAGAAGTCTAATCCACTTGGGAGACCTGTATGTGTGATGGCTTTGTCAGGGTCTGTGTTTCGATAAGCACAGAGCTTTCTGCAGCCCTTGCTGTGCTGCAGTGTAGCTGTGTCACTTCCTGAAGTGAAGCCATGCAGAGCCAGTGTTGGGTGGACTCGAGGTGGAAAGTTTATCCAAGGACTAGCTGTACAAAAGCTGCATCTCCCCTCTCTGTTGCCTTGCTCTGTGTAGAATAGCTAACCTTTCTGACAAGTGCATGTTGGGTAGGAAAGTGTTACACCCACCCCCCACCCACACAGGAACAAGGGTTATAACAATGATCTGCCTTGTTTAACAGCTGGTGATTCCAGTTTTAAGAGATTATCAATTGGGATTGCTCTGATTACAATCACTTAAAAACACAAAGCAGATATTCTGCTCCTGGTGCTGTGTAGTGTAGGATTGTGGGGAATTTTGGAACAAAAGTTAGTTAGACAAACTACTAGAAACCTCTAATGAGTTTGCATACTGTCTTGTTTAGCTTGTCACTACGTAGTTTGGAACTATGCAATTCGGCTTATTAGTAGTTTCACTGGACCAATTTACAAATGCACTTCACAAGGTGTTGGTAATTTAAAGAGACCTATAAAAAAACAGTTGTGCTCTTCTGATTATCAACTTCATCTCCAGGCAAAAGAATGAGCTAAAACTGTAAATGAGCCAAGGTGTTTTTTTTCCTCAGCTGATTTCTGGGAATTTAAGTTGGGTTATGTAGGTGACATTTTAATTAAATCTTTTGTGCTTTGAACTCTACCATCGTGGAGTCTTTGCGTTTCTTGCAATTATCTTTAAATAGTCACACACCCATTGGAAGAGTCATTTGGAGACAGAAACACACCCAAAGCTGTGTTCCGGGACAGGACGAAAACCCGAGATGGAGTTTCCTTGTGCTTTAGACACCCTTCTCACAAGACAGCCTAAACCTTTTTACCCTTCTCTGCCTTACATTAAGAGCACATTGTGACTATCCCTGAAACGCATTCCTTATTACAGTCTTGATCCCAGACAGCCTGTGTCAGTACAGGTTTTCATTCCTTCTCATTTAACAATTTGGCTCTTAAAAAGCTCGATCCGCTCATTACTGGGACACATTTCACAGCTTCTTCCAACTCTGAGGTGCTGCTTTGAAGAGACCTAGAAAGCCTGCAGAGACAGGTCTGGGATTACTCTCCCCTGCTTTCGGAGGTGTTTGAAGGTTGTTGTTTTCAGTTCTCTGTGGCTTGGGTTCCCAAACCTAGACGCCCAGGCACTTTCTGGTTTTCAGTCCAGCAGAGCTTCATTACTTAATTGAAGCCTCAACAAGTGGCTCAATTGAAACTTGACTTTATTTCCCACTCAAAGATTTGGAATTTTATTATGAAATGTAATCGATAAAGGCAACCGCTACAAAGAGTCAAACCATTCAAATACATTTTTTTATGAAGTCAGTTACCCATTTTGTTTTGTCACCGAGAGCTGGGCTGGAACAAAATACCAACAGGTGTGTGGGCATCGGGGAAAAGGACTATGATTCCTTGGTCTAGACCACAACAATTCCAGCAATTACCACATTAATGGATCCAAGGATCTAATCCAACTTGTTCCACGCTTCCACAACTCTTTGTGTAAAGACGTGCTTCCTGTTCTCCATTTTAAATGGGCTTAGTTTCTACTTGTGTTCTCTGGTTCTCCAGTAAGTAAAATAACCTCTAGTTAGTAAACTACAGAAATGCCAGTTAAATGGGCCCTGGAATAAGTGTAACCAGTAGTATTTGCTTAAGAAGATGGTGTGGTAAAACTCACTGCAGCTGAGACATGCAGTTCAAAGAGTGAAAAGCTCCCTGTTCAGAATTAGCGTAGTCTTAATGTTAATGACTGGGAAACGAAATTGGCAGAACGCAAGGTTGAAGGCATGTAGCATAATGAAAACTGAACCCCGAAAACACGGAACCCTGGCAGTACTGACCCAGATCTATTCCCTTATTTTCCATTTGCAGGTCAGCTCAGCCTCACGGACGAATAAGGAACCCAAGAAGATCTGTTTTTCACAGTTTATGTAGGTAACCTTGAATGGCATTTTTTACATTTTTTCGTGCCGAATACTTGAAGCAGCTATGTCCATCTGGGGAAAAAAAGCTGTCCATAGGGCAGGAGTATGGTGCAGCAGGTAGGGCTCTGGACTGCCAGCACTGGTGGTCACGGGTTCGAATCCCAGGTTGGAAGCTGATGAAGAAGGTACTACCATTCACATTACTTGAGCAAATTCCCTGAATATAGTCTTGGGAATGGCCTACAGGTCATCATTGCAAAGCAGAATTTATTTGCAGTTGATTTAGCTGGTTAAATAAAAGATCAGCTTTTTAAGGGTGTATATACAGTAGGTGTTTTGAAACCTGCGACACCTTGAGAGCTCAGAAAACCTGTTACCTGTTCCAGGTCGGCCAGTTGTTCATCTGGCAGGGTCATTGAGAGCTGAGCTGTAATACAGGCCCGCAGAGACTGGTGCCCACAAGGAGTTCAGTGCGGCTTCCCTGACCCACCTGTTTAAAATTCCATTGGATTTCTTTTTGCTCAGCTGTCAGGAGAGCAAATCACTTATTGTACAACCTCAGAGAGCGTCCCGCAGCTTGCGGGACTGCATTTCGCAAAAGAGTGAGAGCCTAGGTCATTGCAGTCACATCCAGAACAGTTGTCTGTACAGCAGGCTGTAGTGCAGAACTTAATCCGTGTGTAAAGTGTAGAGGTGTTGAGAAATAGACTTATTTGTAAATGAACAATGATTCAAATCTGTATGTCACAGAGAAGCACAAAGGGCTAATGCAGAGAAGTAGGATATTTGACCAAAGTCATTTTGTTTGTTTTAGTGGCGACAGCAATAGGACCTACAGGTGCACCAAGCCTGAGTGCTATAGTGTGTTACATAAAACACCCATATGACATTTACTATCATTTGCATGTAATTCTGTAGAATAAACACGGTGACAGTGGTGCAAATGGATGTTGCATTTCTTATACCATGGTTAGATCTGAAGACATTAGCGTCTGTGTGTGCCATCTGTGAAGGGTGTTTTTATCCCCAGAGGTCGGAGGTAATGTTTATCTCCTGCTTATATGTGGTTTCAGTCTGGATATATATCTGCTCTCTGTGAGATCCGTTGGGAAGCAAAGTGTTTGGAGGCAATTGTACACAGATCATGTTACCCAGGTGTGCATCAATTTCTGGGTGTCCATGTCAGTGAGTGGTGCCACCTTTGGTACCTGTCTGTGTGGAGTTTGCATGTTCTCCTCAGGTTTGTGTGGGTGTGTGCTGTGTGGTCCAGTTCCCTCCCTCAGTTAAAGTTTGACTGGCAATGCTACAAACTATGCCTGGGATTTCCTCTAAGGTAAGTGCAGCTAGCCTCTCCACTACCTTAGGGCCAGATGTGGTTTGGTAGAACACGCAGGCCAGGAGAATAATGCAGGGAGTGAAAAACAGTAAAGAGGACAGTGTGAGCCCCCCTTTTGTCTGCACTCAGGTTTCATATACATTTTTGCTAAGGTTCGTTATTTCCAGCTGCTCCTCAAACAGAACTTTGAGTGGTCTCAACTTGATAGTTAAGAATTTGTTCCCTTATTATGAGCTGTTTTGTGGGAAATAGATTTTCAACACATGATAAACAGACACAGGTGGAGATGACACTCACCTGTACGAGGAGTGAGCAGTTTAAAATGTTGCGTTTTTCGCATTAAAAACATGTCAGAGATATTCATGGAGGTGAACCGTTGCGCGACTCCATTAAAACTGACCTTTTGTGTTTTTATTTGTTTTATTGACTCTTCCTATGCGGTGTGGAGCACCTTTAATCTGGTCTTTGTGTTCGAACTCTTTTCCTTGATGGACGCAGAGCTGCGCAGACACTCAAGAGCTGCAGCAGTGACTCTTCTCCGGACAGACTTATTTTTCCTTTCCAAAACGCTCCTCGTCTTTCCAGTGGGCCTTTTGTGGTTTTAGCAGGGAGCCCCCATCCTGCGGCGAGCGGGACTGGAGACGGGTGCCCCAGCTCCTCGTCCGAGCGCAGCCCCGCTCAGGAGAGGACAGCCCTGCTCGAGCAAGGCCTCGCCGAACCCCAGCCCAGGGCTGGTCATCTTCACTGCGGAGACAGAGGCGGGGAAAAACAGTGCATCTTCCTGCTTCTGTCTGGGGGACCTCTGTGGAGCTAATGACATGTCATATCGTAGTGAGGGGGAATTGTGTTCATATAAAAATGCAAGAGTGGACGTTTGCTAGGGGAATTGTTGTGCAGACTTTGTCCTTGAAGGCTGTTGTCAGTGCTCTGGTTCAGCTGTCTGCGTTGTCATCTGAAAGTGGTTTGCAGGCAGGAGACGTGGCCAGGAATGAAATTCCATGCGGACCCCAGTAGGTGCTGGTGTTGTTTTGGTCAATTACAGAAGGCAGGGCAATCTTGCATAAAGCCAGACAAAAGAGGGGCAAAAGAACTGTTTGGGACGCACAGACATTTTGCTATGAAGCCCAGGCATATAGAAACAATTTTGGAGGTACTGGCCAATAAAAAGGGAGGAATGTGACTCGGGGAGAGCCTAGAAAAGCACGAGGAAGAATCACCACGTCAGTCGCTGAGGATTTTGTTTGTAGTGGCAGCCTCATGCTCTGCCTGTTCAAAAGACCACACTGCACAAAGTAGGCATTTGATGGGGAAAACAAGTATTTTCTTAAATTTCTTTTCCTTGGAAATATAAAAAGTAAAATCACTGGGGCAAGTGAAAACAAGCTAAATGCTCTCTACAAGCAAGAGGCTTCTAGAGAAGGCCAAGAGCCCTCTGGAGTGTGTGGCACACCCCCCTCCACTGTAAATCTGCATTACACCCATCTGGGAGACGCCCCTGTGTCCCCAGGAGTAATGGAAATAGACTCAGGAAATCTTTCACCTCCTCTGCAACTCATTCTCAATGTAAAATAACCCCCTTATCTCCAGTAAGAATGTTCGAATCTTTGTTTGTGATGTTTGTCTGTTTTTGTGGTATTGTTTTGTTGAACCCTGCTGTAAAATACGTTTCCCATGGAGGATAAGAAAGCTTGAACTGAAGTGAAAAACGTTGACTATTTTTTCCATTGTTCCATTTTTCCAAAACTATTGTTTTCTAGCACCAAGGCACGTCCTGGTGTTCCTCTGTTGTGCGTCCTCACACGGCTCCTCCATTCCTCCTGTCCCGCAGGCTGAGTCTCCTCCCCCCTCCCTGCTCCCCGCCCCCTCTGGCCTTGCCCTGCCATGGCCCGCCGCTCCCAGAGCTCCTCCCTGGGGGACAACCCCCTGGACCCCAGCTACCTGCCGCCCCACTACCGCGAGGAGTACCGGCTGGCCATCGACGCGCTGGTGGAGGATGACGTGGAGGGCTACTACGAGTTCCTGCACGGCCAGGATGTGGTGGACTTCCTGGCGCAGCCGGAGATCGAGCACATCAAGCGGACGGTGCTGGCGCCGCGCATGGCGACCCAGCCGGAGTTCTCCTACTTGGAGAGCGGGTTTGCAGATCCAGATGGCTCCTCCGATACCTACTGGCCTGTCCACTCGGATCTGGAGGCCCCGGGGCTGGACCTGGGCTGGCCGCACCTGCACAGCTTCATCGGCTCCACGGAGGTCACGACGCTGGTCAACCCCTCCGACCCCAGCATGCCCAGCATCAAGGAGCAGGCACGCCGCCTCATCAAGGAGGCGACGCAGGTGAGCAGGCGGGGAGTGAGGACATCCGTGTGGGCAGCCGAGCACAGGTCACAGGTCAAGGGTAATCACACATCTGTCACAGGTCACAGGTCAAGGGTAATCACACGTCGGTCACAGGTCAGTCACAGGTCAAGGGTAATCACACGTCTGTCGCAGGTCACAGGTCAGTCACAGGACAAGGGTAATCACACATCTGTCACAGGTCAGTCACAGGTAAAGGGTAATCACACGTCTGTCACAGGTCAGTCCCAGGTCAAGGGTAATCACACGTTTGCCAAAGGTCACATGTCACAGGTAATCACAGTCTGCCAAAGGTCATGTCACAGGTTGGGCACAGGTCACAGGTAATCACAGTCTGTCACACATCAGTCACAAGTACCATGTGGTCACATTCTGCCAAAGGTCACATCACAGGTCAGTCACAGCTCACAAGTAATCACAGTCTGCTGAAGGTCACCGTCTGTCACACATCAGTCACAAGTCTCATGTGGTCACAGTCTGTAACAGGTCATAGGTGGACACAGGTGACACACAGGTGGTCACAATCCGTCACAGCTCCCTGTCTCTCTCAGGTCAGTCGTCACAAGTGGTCGTAGGTCAGTCACGGGTCACAGGTAGTCATAGTCTTTCAAAGGTCACAGTCTGTCATAGGTCGGACACAGGTCAAAGGATGCTGTCTTACATTGAGTAATTGCAGTACATATCTTGAGTGCATCTTCAGCCTGAACTTTAATTTATGATCTTCTGTAATCACGCTGAGGAAAAGAGAGCTAAAGTGAAGTGCTTTCATGTCATCCTGAATGGTAATGATAAATTTGAATATTTTCCTATGAAGTGATGTACCCTGGAGGTTTTATTATATAGGTTTAAATTAAATTTTTTTACTTCTACAATTACATTTGACATTACATTTAGGGGCATTACAATTAGACTCCAGTCATAATCATGCCTGTGGTTCCTCTTGTTCCTCTCGTTACTGATGGGGATTCCAATTGCAACACATCAGTACAGTAAAAGTGACCTTTCTCACGATGAACCCTGAACCCAGCTCTCATTCCCTATCGGGGGGAGAATAATGCAGTACTTAGAGGCACGATGTGACGTTTGTGAAGCTTACAGTTATAAGGGATGTTCTTTTATAGGGCTCAGAGTAACAGATGGTTAGTCATTAAACATTAAACTTTGAACGTAATCATTTTCTCTGTGCTGTTATTTCTAAATTTCTCCTTTACAATGGTTAATGCCAACAGGTATCCTTTAATTAGATGAGTTTGAATGTGTAATTGTTATACACTATTTTCTGTGCACAATCCATAATGAATGACACCCATTTTGAATACTACTGGTGCTTCATAAATCTACCCTGTATGAAGAAACATAAGATTTTTTATATTTTCAAAAAATATTTTTATGACCTTGCCATGGGTTTTATGAGGATGTGGGTCTGGTCTTATACCTCAGTGGGAATCTCTGTGTTGTTTGTACTCAAGGCCCGACACAGAGCCTGGGGCCGGGTTGGAAGAAGGCCTGACTTCAGTTGAGACAGTGAAAGGCTTTGCGTCAACGCTAGTGCCCCTGCTGCTGGAGGTGTGGGTAGAGGCCTCAACGAGTGAGCAGGGCAGCTCTGAGAGTGCATTTTTTTAAAAAACATTTTGAACCGTGCTATAAGCTAGTGCTCTTTGCCAGTAGCTACTTGGAATACAAAACTCTTATCAGTATCATCATTATTATTACAGAATTGTCAAAAAAATGTCAATATGCTGTACAGTACTTTGATAATAAAACTGTACGTATGCAGAGTATTTGTATGGCACTTTCTCACTATGCCAGCACCTTTCAACCATGATTAAAAGGCTGACTGTGAACACACAGAGGAGATTGTTCCAGACAAGGTGTATGTGAGAAAAAAGAAGCACATAAGGCAGTGCAGAACAGTACTGAGGACACAAGCAGTGCTTGATGTGAAATTGGATTTATGGAATCAGGGAGCATCTGTATATACTGTGAGAGTGTGGTTCCTAGTGGATACGGTCAGAGTAGTTAAGTGACTGGCTGCTGTGCTGTCTTGTCACAGGTCATCGCTGTGGTGATGGACATGTTCACCGATGTAGACATCTTCGCCGATCTCCTGGATGCAGCTATGCGCAGGGTACCGGTCTACATCCTGCTGGACGAGCTCAACTCCCACCACTTCATATCCATGGTGACCAACTGCAAGGTCAACCTGGACATGATCCACGTGAGTCCCTTCTGAAACCCCCGGGGGAGGGGAAACCAGTCGCAGGCCTGGTACTACGTGGGCACTGCGGGTGAACGATTTTCGTTTTCTACACCCAAACGGGGTAGGGAAATTAAAAACAAGTATTTTGTTGTTGATGCAAGAGGTTGATTTGAGAACGGACCAGATCTGCCACCCTGACGGCATTTTTCTGTTGGCACAGGTCAGGTTTTGAAGCGTCGAGGTTGGTCTCTCCGTTGTCTTGGGTCACGCACCTCTGTAGAAACAGCTCCGAGTGCACGCTCAGTGATGTTTACCGTCTCGCGAGTTGTAGAGCGGCTGGTGTGAAGGGGGAGTGGTGCCCAGGCTGACCGGCCCCGTGTCTGTGTCTGTGTCTGTGTTGTAGTCCATGCGGGTGCGGACGGTGGCTGGCACCACTTATTTCTGCCGCACTGGCAAGTCCTTCAAGGGCCAGGTGATGAACCGCTTCCTGCTGGCGGACTGCAGGGCTGTGCTCAGTGGGAACTACAGGTGAGGACGGCTGCTTTTACTTACCTGTGTGTGTGTGTGTGTGTGTGTGTGTGTGTGTGTGTGTTAAAATCCAGTCAGGGTTCTGAAGTCCTCACGAGGGGAGGCGCTGTTAAACCAGACAGCACTTGGTGTCACACGCAGCCTGTTGACTGTCCAGAAAGGGTCTCAGACTGTTGGGACTATTGAGAAGAACCTGTCAATCTGGGTTCCTGGCTTGGTGGGATTTCAGCTACCTGTACATTTTGTTGTATGGCAATGCAAACTGTATTTTTTTTATCAAAGCAATTATCCCAACAATACAGCACTAATTTATTTTAAAAATTAAGACCGTAAAGGGCCGAATGGGGTGGTACAAAGGAAAAAGAGAAATGGAATTCTAGCTCATCCCCAGAGTGGGCCAGTAGGGTGTATTTTGGGAGTACTTGTGTAATCATTGTGATGTGAAGAATTACAACAATGTGCCCACTCCTGTGCTCACGGTTCTTCCTGGTGTCCTTATCTACACCAACACCCTGCTGAGCTTTACACCAGCGATTCACCAGGAGCTTTGAACCCTTTGTGGATACTACAAATGTTTGTTCAGTTTCCTACTCAGTTTCTTTATGATGGAAATGGTTGTTAATGCTTTCTTCCGTTAAAAAAAACATCCTCCCATTAATTTTGGAAATCACTTCTAGATTAAACAGTGAGGTTGCGGGTGCCATTAGCAACATAATTGATACCCATAGCTGTAAAACAGAACTAGCCTGCAAGACGATAGATATATAGCTGTTTCTTATGAGTGTTTTTTTAATTTTGTGTGCTGAATTCATAATGACATCTAGTGGTTAATGAAAGAAACGGGTCTTTTTAAACCACATGATCAAAACTTATTTACTCCAAGTATTTCCAGTCTTCCGAAGACATCCCTGCTAGATAGAGATGCCAATAACCAATTAAATTGTCAGTGTGAGAGTGCACATGCCCTGCTGTGGTCTGGTGTGTGGTCTAGGGTACAGAAGACCCAGTGCCTGTAGCAGGTGCTCAGGTCCTTACTAAAAATAAGCTGCTTCTCTGGTAATTAATGGAAAACTGCAACAGGAGAAAAATATTACATTGAATCTGTATTTTCACAGATCTTCACAATATTTTTCCACATCATTACTGCATATACATGGCTTCGCAAAAGTATCCACACCTTTTAAAAGTTTTCAAATGTTGCTCGATTACAAATGATACTTGTAAATGATACACCTTTTTCCAATCTGTATTTTTATTGCAAACTCACATGCCCAAATAGAAAATTTTAAAGACAAAACCAGTTATTTGTCAGCAGATACCTTAAAGACAGTCAAAAACTGAAATATGCTTCTCTCTTGCTCTCTGCAGCTTCATGTGGTCGTTTGAGAAAATTCACCGCTGCATTGCCCACCTCTTCCTGGGGGAGCTAGTAACCACATTTGATGAGGAGTTCCGAATCCTGTATGCCCAGTCCCAACCACTGGTACTGGAAAAGGCTCTGGTGCCTATTTCAGGGGACAGTGGTTACTCCACCTCCCAGTATGGCAATAACAGGGTGCCATCATTCCGAAATCCAAGAGGCTTTCTGCACGTGGAGAGCTCCCGGCACTCTGAGCGTTCGGGATATTCCGATCGGATGGACCTGGACCGGGACATGGCGCCGTTCAGGCGGGAAGACTCTTTCCGCCACCCCCCGGAGCTTGGCCCCATGCAAAACTACAGCAAGAAGTACTCCCAGGCATTAGAGATGGAGAGGTCTTACATGGACCAGGGCAGGTCTTTGATGACCTCCATGAAGATGGAGATGAATGCTTATAAGAGGCACAGCTACGCAGAGGGCACCCATGAGAACTATTCGTCTGCCCGGCAGTTCATGAAGCACCGTGTTATGAACAACCTGGAGGAGATGGAGACTCAGAGCGGCCAGTTCCAGAGGGAGCAGGCCTACCATTGGGGGGGAGGTCCAGGGTCGGGACACGGCATCTATGAGAAGATTCGAAGCAGAGGGTACCAGCACATGGAAGAGTATTCTGATGACCCTCGATACCCCCACGAAATGAGTGAGCATGAACCGCCTGGCATGGGCAGCTACAACCCCATGTTGGATTACATGTCTTCTAACTCCTCTAAGGAGGTTAAGCATGGTTCTGGCAATGTGTTGGCTCCTGGGGAGGGTCCTTATGGTCAACTGACGAGAAGACAGAATACAGGTCAGCCGTACGTCTGTCAGAGCTCCCCCACACAGCTGCACCCCCCTGACCAGAAACACATGTTCCATGAATCTAGCCTAGACCGGCAGCCACAGGACCCGACTGTCAAGCAGGGCTTGCGGAAATGGAGGGTCACCTCCTATCTCAGTGGCATTGAGGACCCCGCAGAGCAGGGTCTGCAGCAGCCCATTGGGTCTGATGCCTTTGATGAGCCCCCACAAACATCAGAAGGGCCACTGCATGGTCCAGAATCCTCATTGCCAAGGTTCACTACAAGAGAGTTCCCTAAGATACCGAGTTTCAAGACTGAGCTCCCACGATATGGCAAGCCGCTCCTGCCCGAAGCTTCACACGGTCCCCAGTCCGGAGAATCAACCTCCACGACAGCAGTCTCGAAAAATACTACAATATCACCAGCCACAGCAGCCGAAGAGACAGAGAGCAGAGAACCCAAAGAAATCAGTATTACTAAGCATGAGTCCTTCCGCAGTAGAATGAACCCCTTGATTCAGAGGAGCTCCAGATTGCGCTCTTCACTCATCTTTAGTTCCTCTAAGTTAGAGCAGCACAGCTCCTTAATGCTGAAAAGTGGACTTAGCCAGAAGGACAACCAGACAGAAGAGGAGGAGACTGATAACCTAAAGACATCTATTGTTGCTCAGATCCTAGAGAAAAGGCGATCTCTCACAAGGGAACCTTTTGAATTTAACTTGACTGGCAAAGACAGAGACAGACAAAAGACAGAAGCAAAAGATCCTCCTCTAGCTGAAGCAGCTAAAGCAGAAGAGCCACCAAAGGTTGCTGCAGTTAAAGAAATGCCAAAGGTTCCTGTACCAGAGAATCCACCAAAGATCACCCTGCCAGTGGAACTTAAACCATCACTCAGCCCAATCCCCCCAACTGACATGAATGATCCAGACAGTAGGCTCAGATATTTTAAAGAACTAGCTGCCAAACGAAAGGTTTCCAAAATGGCTGCAGATCTTGCCTCTAGGGGTCCAGAACCCGCAACCAAAAAGCCAGACCTCTCTTTGAAATCAGCAGAAACTGCCATCAAAATTCCAGAGATCTCCGTAGACCCGCCAGAACCCCAGGCCAAATTACCGGAGCCCCAGCCTCCAGCACCGCAAGAAGTCAAACCGGTGGCTGAGGTTTTGAATAAAGAACCTCCGTCTAAATCGCCCAAACCCTTCACCAATCCTTCACCCAAATTCTTCAGAAAAGATCCTTCAAAATCTTCCAAGACCCCTGTTCCTCGCATTGTGTCATGTTCTGAGGATATTCTAACAGATGCTACCGACTCTCAGAAGAGTGAGCTAAAGAAGGCGCGTAGTCTGAGTATCTCGGGCCTGAACACAGGTGAGTCAGTGGAAAAACTAAACAAGACCCATGGGTCCAATTCTTCCCTGAATATCCTGGATGGAGGTGAAGGGAAGCAGGACACCAAAGCGTTGGATTTCATCAAGAAGCAAACTCAAAAGCTCAAGGGACTTCTTGGACAAAAGAGCGATAAGAAGGGGATGCCCGCCACTTCAGAGGAGAAGGCAGCAGGCCAGACTATGAGGACAGTCCCAGAAGTGTCTGAGGAGCCAGCGGTCAAGACTTCCACGGAATCGGACAGCACAGGCGCGTCCACCCTGGGCGAGAGTGTAAAGGCTACAGAGAGCAAAGAGGAAAAATCCCCCCATAAGTCTCCACCATCGGCTCCACCTAAAACCAGCCAGACACGTTTCCAAACGTCCACTTCCAATGTGCTCTACAGCAGCAACCTGAGGGATGACACCAAAGTCATCCTGGAGCAGATCTCGGCCAACAGCCAGAAGAACAGGCTGGAGAAGCAGGCCACTAGCAGCACGGATGATTCCAAGGAGGAGCAAAGCGGCCAGGCTGCCGACAGCGCGGAGTCTTCCAGTCCCATTGGAGTGTATCAGATTAGGAACCGGTTCCAGCGGCCCCAGGCCAACCCCGAGGAGAGGGACAACCTGCTCAAGAAGATGGAGAGCATGCGGAAGGAGAAGAAGGTCTACAGCCGCTTTGAGGTGTTCTACAAAAACAAGGAGGAGGGGACCAAGGCCGCGGACTCAGAGGAGGACGGGAGCACAGGCAAAGCGAAACCGAAACTGGGGCTTTTCAAAAGCAAAAAATAGGGCTGGGGGCGAAAATCCCACAAGAATAGGAGCTCTTGTGGTATACCGATGAAAGGCAGAAGCATCAAAGGGAGGAAAAATTATGCTAGTGAAAAGAGTAATTTATGAAGTTACTTTTGCATTGTTTACATTGGATTTTGTAAAAAAGCAAAGAATTCAGTCAGCATGATGACATTGTCAGATCTCCCTGCTAAAGAGACTGCCATTAGGATTTGCTTTTAGGGTGACTTCCATGTATTTTGCTACATGATAACGACAGGCTGTCTGCTTTGCTCTCTTTGCACTGTGACCTTAGGTCTCTTAGGGAAAGCTGCAGGGTGGACTGTAGAGTCTAATTGGAGACTGGCCCACTCGGATTTTCGCCTTCTGTTTATTTCAATGTTATTAACTGGACCCTTGAGTAACAAGAATGGCAGAAAAGGTGCTTCTAACTGGCGTCTCGGACTGGAATCGGCCAGCTGAAAACTGCAGCATTCTCTTCTCTGTACAAGCACTGAACAAGCGATGTTTTCTGTTTTTTATATAATTCCGTATTTTAAACAAAGTAGTTGTGACACAGTCATTCTATTCTACATCGTTGCATCAAGTGGATGGAAAAAAGGGAGCAAGCTTTTTACCCTTTTATGGGTGGGAAAAACATGGATTTAGGTTCGGCAGCACAAGAAAATCAAGGCCAAACTGGAATTCATCCAGCATGTCTGTCTAACTACTTTATTAGAATGTTTGTCAGTGGAATGTGAATGCGATTTTATTCCAGAAAGATATTTATACCCCTGACTTCTTGTTGTTTCCAAAGGGATCATCAGCACGATTTATTCTTGCAATGATTTTTTTAAATTCTAACTTTGTTTTCCAAATTGTCTTTTTATTCTTGCCCTCCATTCTGCACATGGAGTGATATTTGTTCCACTTTTAGAAAATGTGATCAAGAAAAAAATCCTTTAGGATAGATGACAAAGGGCACACACCTTTGTGAACTGAAGAAAAGTAGCATTTTCCTTACGTGGGCTCTGTTTCAGGCTTTTCAGGTGTCTGTTAATATTGTAGTCTTGAATTCAACTTTTGCTAATGTGCAAGGAGCAAGCCCTTAACGCAGCAAGCAGAGCCAGGGGTCTCAAGCAGATTTCAGATGGCTTCTGTAGAGGTTCACAAATGCAAGCTGCTTTTGCCTCTGCTGATTGGAGGTTTATTGTCCCGCAGGACTGCACGTTTAACACCTGCACTTGTTAAACTGCACTTCCCTGACTATATTCAGCCTTGTTCATCTCAATAGGCAGATTAGCTACACATACAGTAATAAAATAATTTCCCTTGTATGTGTAATGAAATACAGTATCCTTTGTAAACTTCCTCCAGCACCATCAATATAGAACTATCTTTTCCAGTTGCTTTCAAACTTAGGATTAAAGCTACAATACGGTGAACAGAAAATTCATTAAAACAAGTTTGGAGAGTTTGCAGAATAAAGATCAGAAAAATGGAGGAGACACAGTTGCTCCTGCCTGCTTCCAGCATTTCAGATGCATATTTAGTAGTAAGCAGTGGCCAAATATCAGATCCTTGCAGAATAGTATTTTATTTTGCCCGTCACTTTTTGTTAGGTACTTTAACACAATTCATTAAGTCTCATCCAAAATGTTTGCTGTATATCTTTTACCGTTTATAACCAAGGTGCTCCGTTCAGGAGATTTATGGGGATTCGGGAAACATTTTCCGTTTTAAACCAAAGACCTTAATATCGATTTGTTACATGGTATTTGTTCTTCTTGCACTCTACCTTATGTACAAATGCCAAAAGATAGGAATATTATTGATCAACTATTATTGAAATACAGCAAAACCTGGAGTGATAGTTCCCTTTTCTTAAGTTAGCCACATTTTGGGAACTTATTCTAGATTGTTAGACACAAAAGATCTTGATTTTCCTAAATTGCACAGTTTCATCAACTATTTGAAAAAAACTTAGTAGTCTAGGACTAACTATTTTAAGTTAAGCTTATTACTGTATGTCATCTGGGACTAACTACAAATATATACTGTATAATTTGTTTTATCTTTCGTGTGCCTTACTATACCACTTTTAATGTCTTTTTATTGTGTGTATATAATGTAAAAAAGACTCTTGTGCCTTATTGTGAGTTACTCCTTTCTATGGCTCTCATGTTTTACAATGCCTGGTACATACTAATTGCCAGAAAGTAATACCAGCGTCCCTCAGACACTGTAAAGCCCAGCAGAGGAAGATCAACGTGTTACTATTTTATAAACCATGGTTTTAACAGGTTGTTTGTTTGCATATAAACATTTACTCTGTATATGGGTTATCATATATAATAAGAATTGCATATAAAATACCTTCTTACATGTCCTTCAATGGCTTTGTTTTACGTTACAGAATGTTATACTGTAATTATTGTATGCAAACTGTAAAAGTGGGATGAAACACCACCATCGTTCTTAAACAGTCTATTGCATGTGTGTTCTGTAATATAGGCACTACCATTCCTTTTTAAATCCAGTTGTTTGGCTAAATTAATTTTAGGACCAATGTTTAAGTACCTGATCAGTAATCACTGCATCTGCTTGTATTAACTTTGAGAAAAGTTGTTATAGAACTAAAAAGTAAAGCAAATATAGTGATTTAAAAAGTTATCAAGATACCATAGGATATAAATAAAAGGATCGTGTAGCCTTTAAGGTTCTCCACTGCACTAAAGCTCGAAAAATGTTTCCTTTAGGTGATTTGATTCCAGTGGAAATAGACTACTTGAGGTTGTTAGCTCAAGCCATAATACTGTATATGTGCCATATTTAGTTACTGTTCATTTTTATTAATAAACCAGGAAGGAAATGATCTGTACAACACCATTTTTAATTCCCATTGGAGTTTAGTGGTGTTGAGGGCACAACGCATCTGTGGTACCATATTAAGGAATAATGAATGGTGTTTCAATAACTGTGAACTTGAACTGTTTCTATGAAAGCAAAGATTTTATTTGGACTTACCTTCATTTTATTTATTGTCCAACTAAGCAATAAAACCATAAACACTGTATTAAATTGCAGGGAATTGGTCATTTCCTTACAAGAACCTTGACACAACTTCAACCTGAACCCAGTTTGCCAAGGCTTTATGTTAAGAATATTGAGACAAGACCAGCATCAGAACCTTTAAGCTTGACTCTTGCTTCACCAAGTAAAAACAGCTGAACTGTACACTTATACCGCATTTCCTGGTTGACTTATGATGTATGATGTTCTCTAACCGCAATGACTCCGTAAATGCCATGGTTTAAATGTAAGTGGGAGAGTTGTATCTAAAAGCACTGTTCTAAAAACGATGAACTGCAATAACTTTGCAGTGGTTTTTGTTTGAATAAAATTGTAAATACTGTAGAAGTAAAAATAAATGTGTGATATTAAGACTATGGGTGCAGGGATTTAGCCAACTCTGTGCAAAACTGAAGCCAGAGCTGCCAAGGTGAACACAAGTGTCATGTTAGAATAAAACATTCTTATTAAAAAAAAACCTCTACCTTGTGACTTATTTGAAGTACTGCTAAGTGTTAGACTAAAGTAGGGGCTGTACATTTGTAGTTCGGTGGAGAGAATTATGGTGAATAGCAAAATCACTTATAACCATGTCCATCCCAATATTATAGCATTATGTACTACAGTATATAACATAACTGATTAAAAGACATAAGTAACCCTTACATGATGGGTTCTAATACATTGGCTTTAAGTTCATTTAAATAACATTGATGAACTAAAAGAAACAACAGTAATCACAAAACTTAATATCATCAGTTAAATAACATTCATTCTGCCTTTGTGATTAGCATGCACCACTGTAATGAAACGGGTAATAAAACTATACGATCTCTGACAGTCTGCTTCAGCCTGTCATTCCCCACACAGCCAACACCAGAACCAGGAGTTTTTATTCAATATAAAAACAAGACTGGTGAGATGCAGGTGCTGGGTAGGGGGTACTTGGGCAGGTGGCAGGGTAAGCCTCTCTCACTAGCTAGATACGTCTCCTGATTCTAGTCAGTGGCACAGTTAATTTGAAAGCTGCGGTTAAAAGCCTCTGGTTTAATTTGAACCTGCTCTGCTCTTCTTTTCATCCATAACCATATTAACCAGATTGAAACACGGATTTGGGAATGTTAAATGTGCAGATGTCAAGACTCTACTGTTGTATATAATGTATTTGTTTTTAAAAAGTGTTAAAGTTTAAATGTGAGGTAAGCTCAATCAGTTTAAGATGGGTCACTATTTGTCTGGAAAGGATTCATTTTATTATTGGATGCCTGTCCACCTGATAGAGGAGATCTGATTTAATATGATAAAACCTCCAAGCTATATATTTTACACATTTCCAGCAGCACGGCTAGAGTTCCCCAGCAGAATTAAATACAAACAGGTTTCTACAACATGTACAGTAGCACAGTTCATCTCCAAGCCACATACTTCTGCTGTACTCGCTCATGTACAGAGAACAGTTTATATGTTCAACAAAAGGAGACTTGATTATGGATGCATCTTCACTCCCCTAGGACTGGATTTGTATTTCACAATGCAGAGATACTGAATATATCCAATAAAATATATCTTAAGTTCTAAATAAGCAGAGCTGAAAATAATTTATTACTCCAATTTTATTTAATATGGCAAAGAACACAAAAGGTGTCATTTAACAATATAGTGAGGGGAAAGGCAGTGAATAGGTGATGAACTCTTAAACAGAAAAAAACATTTTAAGTTTATGTAACAACACTAATACTAGCAACATAAGTACCTAAATAAAGTACACAAAGTATCTGGATTAATTCAGCTATGTTCTGTTCAAACGAGAAAAAAACACATTCCTGTTGCTGCATCTCATCTACATAAAATTAGTTTCCCTCATTTTTGCTGGTTTTCTCTGCAGGACCCCTTGCTCTGCTGATCTCCTCTTCAAGGATTTTCAGCTGCATTAACTTGATCTGTTCTAGAGCATAAAAAATAACCAAGATGATATTTTGCACATTTTTTAGCATAGAGATCTTAACTGTTACATCTATGTTCTGCATGATAGGACATACTTTACTTATCTTAAGGAGTTAAAATGACACTGCAGCATCACATTTTGCCACTGACTGCAGATACGCTTATCCGGTTTGAAATCCCTGTTTAGGGTATCCACTTAAGTTTTACTTAACGTGTATAGTGCATGTTCAAATGCACTGTACAGAGGATCAGAGCACACTCACCAGAATGCAACAAAGTCAAGTTGTAAGGGATAAACCATGGACTGTTGAATCAGTGTTAATCCACAGGTGATCTATCTCTTAGTATGGTTTTTTGTACTAAGAGCTCTGGAACTATTCAAAATATTACAAATAAATACATTTAAACTCTATCTTTGGAAGTGTATGTTAATTTCAGCCTCGTGTTGAAGCCTATACACTGCTGAGCTGAATGATTAACAATCTGAATATCTGCTGTCCTTCTGTGCCATTACCATGAACCAAATGTGCCACAGTGAAAACAGAAGAAAAACAAAACCTACCAGCTTTTAATAACTGGGCATTGGCATTTTCAGCATTCTCTATCTCCACTGGAAGTCTTTCTGGAGACTATAAAAATGTTAAATGTTAATGTTAAAATGTTAATGTTAAAAACATACAAGTTTTTAAAAGTCACAGGTACAGGTGAAGGATCATGTGTTTCATGTGAGTGAATGGGGTGCTTCCTTGTAAGAAACCCCAGTCCTAACAGTAAATACTCCCCGGAAAGTTTTGACAACTTGTTTGGTGTGCTTTCATGACAGTTTAAAAAACTATGAGGAAAGCTGCCACGTTCTAAATAAAAAAAGCAACAGGAATGGGAACAGTCACACTTTTAAAGTGAAATAAAGCTAAAAGTATAACAGCTTACATAAATGGAATACATATTCTTATGATCTTCCAACAGCTGCTGAAGCTGATTTTCAAACTTCATCCTGTTAAAAAAATAGTATGTACACATTAATTTTTCATTAATTGTAACATCCTCACCCAGTCTATCTAAGCAGTGATAATGAAAAGTTTGTCTATATGACTGTCATATATAATGATATAATTGGTGATTTTTGTCAGTGAACATCTAATATTATATTGAACATTATTTAAACTTTCTGTGCACATTGGTGACATACTGTACAATGCAGTTTGTATGATAAGCATGTCTATTTAAATTAATGATACATTTATACCATTATAATACAGTTCCTTGTATTATTAACTACATCTTCTTCTTCAAAACTGTGGTATATTCTTTAAAAAATCTTTTACAAAAGGACAAATGGTAAATGATAAAATATAATGTTTTTGCAAGTCTTAACACCTATTTTTCTCAGTCACAATTTGCAGGCTTTCCATTTTAGACTTCAGAACAATAAGGCTCTCATTTATAGAACTGCACTGAAACTGATGCAAGTCCTTACCTAATGAGTAGTGGGAGTCTGTAACAAGATACAGAGCCATGCTATTGTAAGGCAAGACCCTGGCTTCTTTTGAGAAATCCTTTTGAGATTCTAGGATTAACTGCCAAATGGTCTAGATGGGCCAAACTGCGTCACCTTAACAACTGTGCTTAATGTTCTAAGCATTTAAAACTTATACTGTATATCTAAACAACATGAAGAAGATGAATCTGCACCTTTGTTTCCTGTGTTTTAACTTGGTCTCCTGAATTTTGAAGGTGTACTCTTCTAGCAGCTGCTCATGTTCACTGTTTAACTGATGTTCCCTAAATAATAAACAAAAATGTACACACAAAACCTGTGTCACATGTTAGCCATGTCCAAATCCATCTACATGTTTGTTTACCTACATACTTAAATGATGAGGGCAGCATAAAGGGGTGTTGTAGATTTCTCAGGACATTCAGAAAACGAGTCAGAAAAATGATGGCATTGCATTTTAAACTCTTTCACAACAATCCTGACTCGCTCAGACTTTATTTCAGAAGTAAACGCCATTGTTAATTTTTTACCTGTTTGTGTCCTCTTTGAGCTCACACTGGTACTGCAGAGTCTTACAGGCATCTGCAGAGGAGGAAAGAAAAACTGTAGGACTGTACATGTAAGTCTAGGCTTGGTCTGTAATACACAGTAAACAATATGAGAGTCTTGGTTTTAAATCAATAACTGGCAACTCTCCATCTGCTGTCAGTTTAATATTGCAAGTCTATTTAAAAGCTTTACCTTCTTTTTCTCTGTAAACCTTCTCCAGCTGTGAACGCTCTGTGTGCACTAGAGGAAAGGAAAATATAATGAAAGCCGAGTTGCATGTGCTATTACATGGGGGGAATATTAAAATTGCAACAGCGGAATTTTAGCAGAAGTTAAAATATTATTAGGTAGGCATGAATGTGTGCATTATATACACAATGAATGACTATCATTTCAATTGACCACAAATTCTGACTGTAAACACTAAAGTTCCAATATTCAGCAGTCTATATTCTTCATGAGGGGTGGCACAGTGGTTAGAATTGCTGCCTTATAACATGGGGCCCAGGGTTCAATTCCAGAGCTGGGGTGCTATTTGTGTGGAGTTTGTATGTTCTCCCCGTGTTCACATTTCCTCTGGGTTCTCTGGTTTCCTCCCAATGTCTAAAGACATACTGGTTGGTTAACTGGCTTCTGGGAAAACTGGCCCGGGTGTGAGTGTGCGCGCGTCTATGTTGGTGTCTGTTCTGCAATGGACTGGCGTCCCGTCCAGGGTGTACCCCGCCTTGCGCCTTGTTGTCTGCCTGAAATTCCAGCTCCCACGCGACCTTGAATTGGACCAAGCGGTTAGAAAATGGATATCCTTCAAGAGAAAATTCAAATTTTAATATTTACATGGTATTATTCTGTCAGAATGTCATAACTGTGAATACAAATTCTAAATAGTTCAAGTAGGTATATGCGTCAGCATGTGTAGGTTGCAAAGGAACAAGTAATAGGTTTATTCCATGCTGAAAAGAGAAACACAACGTTTCGGCCTTGGAGCCTTGTGACACCCAAGAAGTTTCTTTTCTTCTCTTTTCAGCACAGAATAAACCTTTACTTGTTCCAAATTCTAAATTACCATTTATTCTTACATTGATATCCATTTGCAAAGAAAAATTATTACAGAACAAGACACACTTACAGGCATCTAATTCTTCCTTCAGGGTCTTTTTCTGGGACTCGCCCTCTTTCAACTCTTCTTCTAAAGTTGTTTTCCCTGGGTGGGGGGAAGACATATGTAAGACTTGGGTTTTAGCCCACCAAAGGGACGTGAAATTTTTAAAGCTCAAGTTTTGAGTTTTTTGGTCTAAAATCCATAACATACAAAAGTCCAGGAAACGTTACTAAACTTTGCGGTTACTTTTTTTTCCTCCAAATGAAACGCAGAACAATTGTCATAGCGGCAATATAACACACGAAAGGCACTAAGTTTTTTTTTTTACTGAACGTCGAAAATGAACTTCTGGCTTGTGCACCTTTTTGCAGTTTCCTTAATTTATTCATTAGGTCTTCCATCTTGAGTTCCGCCTTATCGCCTAAAACCGAATAAAAACACACTTGTTATGTAATCTCTTTTGAAGTAATGGCAGCACAGTTCTCCCAAGAAAAGCAGTACTCTTGAATCTGTTTGCATCAGTAAAAAGCAGGTACTGTGTAGAAATAAGCCTGTCGAATAAGTTCGATATTAAGAAACTGCGCTTTCGTAATTGATCTGAAAATCTGAATATTTGACTGTGGGCCACGTCAGATGTACACACCAAGCATTTTTATTTAGACTGAAAATGGCTTTTTAAGCAAGCAAACAACAATGATTAGAGTAACATACGGCGCCTTGTTCTTTTACAATTTCATACCGTGTTTCAGCTCTTCCGTATTTTGTAGGATATCTTCCATATCTAAACTTCAACCTGGAAAACGAAACGGACAGAAATACAGCATTAATTCAGCCGATTTCTGTCTACCTACATTTTGAGATGAGGAATATAATTTAATCTATTAGTCTCCCTGGACAGCCTTCACCATTTATTAATGATAAATAACATCTAAGAAGCAGAGGAAGAATTTGTCTGAAATTACTGAATATTTGAATAAAGGCCAGCGCAGGAAAACCAGAGACTGAACGATAACTACTAGATTACAGAACCGACACGGTAACAATTCAGTCTAACCTAGGTAAGGATTTCAGTTTTGCCGTTGATGTTTTTTTGGTATTTCATACAAATATGAAAGCGATTAAAAACGCGCTCCCGGAGCGTTACATTCAGCGCGACCCGTCTCCAAGGCCGCTTGAAGCCGGTGACCTCGTGCTCTGTTCGTTGAAAACCGCTCTCACGAATTTGGTTAATGGCTTTGAAACTCTTATGTCTTCAAAACGTTTCACTTAATACATAAATAAAATATCCTTAGCTGGATCATACCTACAAGAGTGAAACTACGTATTCACATGTCCCTCCTAAAGACGGAAAACCTACTGAGTTTAGGAACAATATAAAATGTTACTTTTTACTTGAATGATCCTTTTCTTCAAAAGGTGACTATACTTTTTGCCTGCCCCGCTTGTGACTACGATCACATCAAGTACCTTGTTCTACTACATTTATTGCTCAACTTTTGTAGATCAATAGACTCCTTTCATCTTAATAAAGTGAAAGGTTTAAATAAAATGTCCTGATTCAATGAGCTGCTCTTAATTTACGCCATGCTACTTTATGTACCAGGTCTTAGAACAGGGTTTGCTATTTGTCTCCTGAAAAAAAAAATATTTAAAAGCTACTGGTTTGCATAATACTTTACTCTTTATTTGGCTTACACCTTTATCCAATCAACTACAAAGCCCTGAGCTTGAAACCTCAAGGTTTCCTCCTATAGCTTCCTCAGCCAGTCAAGTGCTGCTCAGGGAATCTCAGTACTCTTGCACACTCTTCTCCTGGATAAATCCTAGTTCATACAGGGGTTGTCAAGACATTGCACTACAAAACACAGTTCAGTTCCTTGATACCCTGTGTACCAGCAGAGAAGCCCACAATTCCCAATTTAAACACCAGTCATCTTACAACAGTACTTAATCAATGAGGTGGTTCTGATGACATCTTTAAACATTTCATGAACATCAGGCCTTTAAAACCGCATAAAGAAAAACACACATTCCATCGGTTACTGTACAATAAACGTTTTATTGGAAAAAATACCAGTCTTAATAGACATCTATATTAAAGAATGCATGCACATTTTTTTAATTGTGCTATACACAGATTAAAAGAATATTGTACAGATGTATGAACAGAAATGAAGTTGTTTAAGGTTGGAATTTCACTCATACAAAAAATATATCAAGTTTTTTCTTGATCTCCTGAATTTTAGACAAATGCGAAGATGAAAGGATCAGGTACAAGCCCGTACTGTTGGATCGTAGCATTTTATCCTGGGAACAATTGGAAAAGGCAGACTGCAGAGAAAGATTTCAGGACTGGCAAACTAAAGCACAGCTCAGGGGCCCTACCTGAATACTGAAATAAGTTCCTCATACAAGAACAATGCAGTTTCAGCGACCAAGTGAAACATTTGGGATACACGCGCAAAAAAATAAACAAACATGAATGAACCGAGGACACTCCTTGGAAACCTTCCATATACCCCAGCTATAACAAAGCACTTCACTCAGAGACCCCCAGTACTCACAAACAAGTGTTATCTGAGTTCAACATCATTCTCGAGGGCATACCTGTGAGTACCGACACTTGACTTTGAAATATGAAACATCTGTAACAACAGGTTCCATTCTTTGAGCCACCCCCACTCTCGTTATCAAAACTGCCAGCCGTTTAGTAGGTGGAAGGTTGTCCTCTTCCTAGGATGAAGGGAAAACAAACGGGACACGATTCAATGTTTTCCAGGGATCAGTAGTAATTTTTTCACATTAGTGTTTTTCAGTTCTCAAGTGTCTGTGATGTGTAAATTTGGCAGTACGAGCTCAGAGTCGCTGCATTCAGCTCCTGTACTGGACTAATACTGGCAAACTGGTCACAAACCAGGAACACTGAGAACATCAGCAATGCTCTTCTGTGGCAGTTTTGGATAATAGTCAACTGTCTTTGTGGTTTATGTGACACATACACGTACGGGAATTCTCTTCTTCTGGACTGCTCTCGGCTTTGTGGTGCTGTAGCTATGCGTACAGAGTCAGTGGCCCAGAGATGCATCTATCGTTCTGCCATCCTGGATCCAGCAACACTGAGACTTTACAAGACCAAGCAAGTCTCACTCCCCAGGCAATGCACTGCTTCTGGTTAGTAGTGCAACTTCAGAGAGCACAGAGAAGAAGGGACCTGCGTTTCAGCTGTAGTGTCAAAACGATAGTATAAAAAAAGAGACGCCAAGGTTGTGTTTTTGACTCTAAAGACTAATTATTTTCAATGACGATGACGATAATATACAATGAACGTCTCTAATGACAAATGACGCACTGCTCATGCGTTTCTGGTAATATTCTTAGTTTTTCTCCCAATAGGTTCGCTTGTGTTATTAAAATACGCAGCAACGTGATAAAAAATACAATTTCGCACAGCTCTCCTCCTTCAAACTGTGTACCCTAACCCAGAATTTCAATGGCAATTTGAAAATCGTTCATAAATGATCTCATTCTAAAGCTGACCGCTCACCATGAAAGGGTATTCCTTAAAAACACATTAAACACAAAACTATTAAGTTTTACTCAGGATTATAAATATAAATAAAAATACCAAGAACAATTCAACTGCTAGACTATGACATGCCTCTCTTTTGTGATTGTAAGTAACCATTCAGTATTATACCTTATTATGCGGTTACGATGTACAATTTTATGAACAATTTGACATCAGTTTGAATGAGGAATAGGACAGAGGGTGGCACAGTGGTCAGCACTGCTTCCTCACAGGGCGGCGACCCTGGGTTCAATTCCTGACCTGCGATGTTATCTACAGGAAGGTTTATAGGTTATCTCTGTGTTTCCCAATGACCCTGAATTGGAAAAAGTGGTGCAAAGGACTGGTGTTGTGTCCACGATGTAGTCCTGCCTTGCTGCTTGTACTTCAGGGTTACTGATTCCTTACTAGGAATAATCAGACAATTTCTGACAACTAACAGATGAATATAACCAGGTGGTATAAGGTGCAATAAAGGTAGTAGGTGGAGCTCACCCTGTGGTCAGTGTAGGTCCAATACCCCAGTATAGTGTTGGGGACACTATACTATAAAAAGGTGCTATTATTTGGATGAGATATAAAATTGAGGTGCTGACTCTCTGTGGTCATTAAAAATCCCAGGCGAATTCCTGGTGAAATTGCCCCCTGGCCTTTACCAGTCATGATCTCCTAATAATCCCCAGCTATGAACTGGTTTCTTCACTTTGTTCTCCTGATGTGTGGTGAGTGTACTGATGCACTATGGCTGCTTGCACATCATCCAGGTGGGGCTGCACGTTGGTGGTGGTGGAGGGGAGTCCCCATTACCTGTAAAGCACTTTGAGTGGAGTGTCCAGTGTACAGAACGGTGCCCCACAGATAGATCTTCTCCTGCTTTCCCATTCCTGAGAAAGAGAAAGCATGCATTTGTTTCAGTAGGTGCTAAAAATGCTTTTTAAAGGAAGACTCTTACCTGGGCTGCATCTCAGCCTGGTTCTGCAGAACCCCTCACTGAGAGGTCACTGACATTGAGCGAGAGGAGCAGTAAGAGTTGCTTAGACCACATCTCCCCAGTCACAGAACAGAGTGCTGTATAGGAGGCTGGATAAAGGTGGTGGTGCCATTACAGTCCTGTGACACAAGAACTCAGCCTTAGGGCCACTGCTTTCAAAAAGCTCCAGGCCAGTTCCACACACTGGTGCTGTGCAGGATACATAATTAAAAAGTTGGATTTACACTGTTACACCCTACTGCTCTTTCAAGGATTATGGATTTGAGTTAGTATGGTTAAAGAATCTTGGAAACTAACAGCCAATGTGAAACACAAGGGGCAGTTTATTCAAGGTGCTGATTCGCAACAGGCCCTGACAACTGCAAATAAAGGAGCGGTAAGAGGATGGTGTAGGTACTTGGATAGCTCTGTCACCTCCACATCTCCAAGGGTTTACTACATACGTCTTCTAGACTGTGCGAGTCTTTTAGTTAATTTCAAGATTTGGGAAATGTTAGTTCAGTCCTAATAGCTAAATGAACTGATCTTAAGTAAAAAAAAAAAAGAACAGAAGCCCTTACCCTTGTAAGATAGCTGGAGATTGGGAATTCAAGAGCCATGCTTACTTCACTAAATAAAATTCCATACAGTATCTTAGTCCAGCATGTCGCTCAGTCTCAGAGCCGAGCTCTCTACCGAAAGAAAGGAGGTCCTGCACAGCAACACGGGCGGTGATGGCGACGCAAGGCGCTGAGCAAGTCTGTGAAGCAGATCGTCAAGGTCAGCTGTTTCATCTTTTACAGATGCGAGACGAGCCCGACTTTCCCCTTATACTTTGTTCGCATAGTGCCGATGTTAATAATGACATATCATTCATTACCTGAGCCACATTCATCCACTTTGCACGGATAAAAAAAAAAGTGTTCAGAAAGCGTTGTCACTGGGAAATCACGGACACGCGTTTCACTGTGTTTTTTACACCGAAAGTTGCCCCACGCACGCTGCACTCGGGCAAACTACGCGAGTGAGGCTGGAATATTAAGTGGAATCAGATGCTTAATTTCCGTAGATTTTATCGCTACCTTGGATTGATTAATTTGTCCAACCCTTAACCTCCTTGGGCTAGATGTACACAAGAGGTTTTAAAAAGGATAGATGGGCAATATTGTGTCCAGAATTCTGCCAATACTTGCCGTCATCGATAAATGCATCGATTCCCAGTAAATGTTGTCTTTTAATGTAGTAAAACCATTAGTAAACAAATGTACATCACTCGGTTATGCTTGTTTCTTCCTCCTTTTGTTAGGAATTAGTAGTGAGGACCGTATGCAGAAAACCAGGGCGATCTCCAGAGGCATAGTCGATAGAACAGTCCGAGGTCTGAAAGCCGAAGGTAGACAAGCCGGTGCAAAAGTACAAACCAGAAGCGAAGCCGTAAACCGAGAGTCGAAACCAGATTGGGAATCAAAGTACCAAATCCAAAAACCAGGAGACGTAATCGAAAAACAAGCCAGGATTAGGAAGCCAAAAAAACATGTGGTAAGTAATTGCGAGAATCGAGGTGGCTCTAGCCAGGAAGATCCCTAATACTGAGCACAGTGGAGTGTGAAGCAGCATTAAATAGGCAGGGGTAAAAGGGCTAATTGGGAACAGAGCTGGAATGCGAGGTGGGGTGTGGCGTAACACCTTTTAGCTTCTTGCATTATTAGTGACTACATATCACACTTCTGAGTTTCTGAAAAAGCACTCAAAATTTTATTCAACAGGAAGCAAAGTTCTTCGATTTAATCAGGCTTACTCGCCTAAGAGGTTGAAGGCTTATTGGCAGTGCACATCTTGGCATTTACAGAGGACATTATTAATTTGGGTGTATATTAAACTCTTACCTGAGCAATTTTAAAGATATATATATATAAAGTCATGTGTATCATGTCTTTCCTCTATAGAGTTACAATACATGCCTGTGGTCCACAGAAAAACCTTTAATAACCCAAGTTGTTGTATAGTAGAGACAACGATAGTCTTTGGATAGAAGTCAAATGGATGACATTTTTTTTCTATCTGAAGGTCTTACAAATATATATATTTATAGCTCAGTTTCTACTGTATATTAAGGTTACCATCAAAAAGTCCAAAACATCTAGACTGAGCACAGAGAAAAGACTGCCCGAGTGGTCCAGCTTGTAGTTGTGTTTGCCCAAGTGCAGGTTGAGCTGTACGATCAGGGGTTCGAGCCTGGATCATGGCTCTAGGCAGCTGTGACCGCGATTCCCAAAGCAGTAGCGCACAACTGGTTGAGCGCCAAGGAAGACAGAGTGAGATAAGCCGGAGTCTGTGGCCTCCCAGGTGCTTGCAGGCTTGCCATACTGCTGTTGAGAGACACGCCTCTTGTCCAGTGGGTGCTGGACCTCTGCCTGTGAGATTAAAGACGAGAGACTCAAAGGAGGGCAGGTCGCAGGAGTCAGCCAATCTTGTTTTCTCCCTTGTGCGGTTGCGGGGTTTGTCGCCACGAGCTGAGACGTGAAGAACACAGAAACCAAAATTGGGTGGGTATAACCAATAATAATAAGGCTTATGGGCAGCTTATTACTGCTGTCTTGAAGAAGAAACAGAACAGTTATTTCAACTGATGTGCAAGAATGCTTAGTGTGCAACATGATGCTGAGCCCAAACTCGTTTTTTTCAATTATAAACGTTAAATAGAGAAAAAAAACATTAACAAAATGATAGTCTAATTAATTCAAATGCAAACCTTGTTCCAAAGTATGGAGATGATTTTCACAGTATTGAAGCCCAAATCCATAGGAGGGATGATCATATAAAGCCAAGATGGCTTGATGTTCATATTTCCTCCAAGCCAGAAGAGTTTTTCCTACACATTTTGCGATTTCTTACAGAATTCTCGAACACATCTAATAAAGCCACACTTGCACATGGGTATGTACAATGTGGCAAAGCCACCATTAGAAAAAAAGGACGTCACTTTTTGTCAAAATACTAATATTTATTAACCAATGGCTATAAACACAAAAGGTAAAACATCAGTATTTTAAACATCTTACAGAACCTAGATTAAACACAACCCATGTCCCCCCAATCTGGGTGTCCTCCCAGTTCTTTGTCCAACATCAACAACCGAGAAGAGCTAATTTACTGTATCTTCACATTTTTCTTGGAATCAAGACTTGGTTTTAAGTCTGAAAAAATAAAAAGGAAAAGAACAAACATCCTTAACGAATGCACAATCTCATAAAATTGAAGGAACACTTCCATAGGCAATGAGAGTGGAAATTGCTGCAGACTGCTAGACAGATAGATGGACAATTTTATGTGAGAACTAGAGGGGACCTGAGAACCACAGGGCACTTGTTAAAAAAGGCAATCTGCAGCACTTTCACCCAAGATCTTTTGACAAGTGCTTGCTATAGTCATCTCTGTGCCAATATTCCTGAGCATCCTGGTGTCTTCAGGAATTTCTGTGTGTCATTGTGCATAAAAGAGAAAAGATGCTATGCTCCTTAGTCCCTTCTTCCTCCTCTGAGCCCAACTACCATGTATCCTCAGATTCTCTGTTCAAAGAGCACGTAGGCGTCTGGGAGAAAGATCAAGGCTACACTGGGCCATCCAGGATCACCTTGTGAGGAAAACATGGCTGTTCTACTATGTTTGTGGTGCAAGAGACAGACTGGAGATGCATCTTTTCTCTTTTATGCCTAAGACCCCTTGCTTTTGCTTCAGATTTTGTTTTCAGTACAAAAATATTTTAAAATGTACTGTTCAAAGCATCACTAAACGAATAAGTTTTTTTTAAAAAAAAGAGCTTTAAATTGGGTTCTTTCTTACAATTTACAACAAAATCTACACGTTCTCCAAAAGCTTTAAATATTGCACACTGCAAGGCTTGGAAAGCCAAAATATTTTGGGACGCATGTCCTTATTATTGTATCATATTCATGAACTTGCTGTCCATAAAAAGAATCTAGATCCATGTCACTAGTCAATTGACCAGGATTTCCCCAAGCAGTACTGAACACCTGGGTGAGTGCTGTCGACTGTAGGCTGGGATGAGTAAGCCAGGGCTCACTCAGCTCTCGATAATACTGCGACCCCCCCAGGAACATGAAGGCTCTGTGGTGCTGTCCGGGAAGGAGGTGCTTCTCTTCCAATCGGCATTGAGCACCCTGTGCAGACTGCGTGGCTTGAGAAGTGTTAGAAAACGACTGGTTACAAGGTGGGCGGGCTGGAGGAATTTGCATTACACTTCCTCATTCTCTCCTGTGTGCGGATGCAGGGTTCACAGCCATCAGCCAAGACATGAAAAACATACAATTGGTGAAATGAATCACTTGAAGGTGCAAACTCCTTATAGGATTACAGCCAGGTTTCAATGCAGAATCTTTTTCATATACTTCCCCCCATCAAGTGGTTATTCTCCTACACGTAGGTCCTAAAGCACAACACACTTGTTTTACCATTAACTGACTTCAGACGCCAAGTTATGATTAACTAGAACTTCAGAGGAATTACTTTAATCACTGTTGATTGGCTCAGCACCACCGTTCATTAACACAGAACAGCGGTTTGGCACACTGCCCATAAACACAATTATCTGACAATTTTTTCTTGGACATTCCTTGGTTCCTTCTTGGCATCTGCATGTTGACTCAACAGCTGGGTCGATTCACCAGAAGTTAATTCACATGTGCATATACATCACTATATACAGACATCGTGCTAATCATATACCGTACCACTAAGTGGGTATATGAACTGGCCACAAGGGCTGCTGGAGGGAAAGCAGACAGGACAGAGAGTGCACAAATAAAGGTTTCCTCCTACAAAACAAAAACCATAAGATGCGTTCTGACTTCTGCTCCAGGATAAGAGGCCTCAGTTTCCACTACTAGAATTACCTCTCTCAGGCTGCCAGACAAGGCCTCTCCATTAAAGGCCTGATGAAGCTGAGGGTCTCTGGCCACTGGATCGAGGCTGGAATCAGAATCAGAACAGAGGCTGTCAGTGAAGGTTGAACCTCCACAGGACTTACTCATGAACTTTTATACATACTGATATACAGTACATAATGGTACTCTTTATTATTTGAGTTTGTAACAGCCTTTTCAAATATTCTTCTTTTAAAGACAGTAAGATTTCTACTAAAGTGCCACACTACATTTAATTTCAGATTATATCAGAAGCCAGGATGTACTGTAGGGCATGCATTGTTATGCAATCAGCTTAGTCCACTAGGAGAAGCAAGAAAGGTTCTGAATCTGCATTCTATATAAATCTTACCGTACTTATTAATATTTATACATTCTTTGGAGAAGAGACGTTTTTAGGAGCACATGTGATAGTGACCATGGATCATGATGTTCAAGATGCAAAGGTACAAAGCCTACCCTTACACACCCTTGGCACACACATCAAAAAGTCTGGGAGTAAAGCCGTGCACCTGCTTTTACAATTTGTACAAACCAGGGAATCACTGGAACAGTTCAAATTTGTCATGGGAACATCCAAACATACAGCAAATGGACTGATCACAGCACTACATCTGCATGGAAAATCTGAAATGTGAATGTTGGTCATCAGGAAAAAACTTTTTTACAACACTACACAAAGCACGAGCTCACACAGCCGGTAAGTCTTATAAGGAGTAGTAGATGGGGTCTCATCACACAGATGGCTTTCTAGAAACATTTCCTCAAAATTGTCACGGATGTCGGAAGAGACAAACCGTGGAGAGGCAGGAGAGCGAAAAAGACCCTATGCGAAGTGGAGGAACGGGGAGTTAGCCCGGGCTCGATAGTGCAAAGAGTTCTGGAGTGCCGTATAGAAACCTATGCCCTCAGGCCACGGACGGAGCGTAGACCTGGTGCTAGGCAGGTCTCAGGACATCTGAACGTCAATGCTGAGCGAAGCAGAATAAGTGACCCGGAAATATATAGCCCCAGAGAGAGAGACACTGGAAGGAGACCAAGCACAGGAAACTAGGGACAGGACAGAGACGGGGCGCCCCCTGGCTACAGAGGGCATGACAAAAATAACCACTACAATGGTCTTCTACAGTTTCGAAATATCCTGCAAAGCTCAGAATTGAAGGCTCCCCCATAGTGTCTGACACTGAAGCCATCTAGTTCTACCATCATTGTTTCAATAGTGTCCAAAGTCGTGTCCCAAAGGCTTCACCTACCTGTACCATTAAAATTTGCTCCAACACTTGCAGTACTCTAGCTGTACGTGTTGTTACAGTTGCTGGGACACTGTCGCCCTGAAATCAATCAAAGCCCATTTTAAAAAGTGCCTTTTCATGGCCAGAACCACCTCAAAGCACTTTAGAAAGATTGCAACATACAGTACGTTAATTTTGAAATTCTGCACTCACAGCTCTTCTGTTGCTGTTGAGCTGGTCTCATGCCAACTGTTTTTAATTCAGGATACCATAAATGCAGCTTTATTTTTATTTCTAAGGGGTAAATCAAACTTTCTATTGGACCTAGCAAGGAAACAACTTCTGCACAGCACTGCGAGTTAAAAACAATTCATATTGGAACAGGGATTTATAAGTAGGCAAAAGAAAAAACAAAAGAACGAGAACACAAATGATTAGAAAAAACACAAAATGCTACTGTATACATCCCGGAGCACAGAAAATACAAGAACAATACTACAACCCTCCCCATTGTCCAAGAACCTACCCTTATCCATAAGACAACATTGTTCTGATCTAAACTTGGCCAAAGAAAGGACAGAAGTAATACAAACACAGGGGAAGGGATTCAAGAATACAGGAGCAACAGATCTCCTACTGCGACTCATACACAGTCATCAGATCTTTCATGGCCTTTTTTGCTTTTTCAGACCCTACGAGTATTATTTTTTATGAAGCATTTTAGTATTATTTCTTATTCATATTCTTTTATTTGGCACTGTACTGTATCGTGAATGATGGTGAAGATTTTGTTTCTGGCAAGATTACACAGTTGCAAAACTTGAGCATTCCTCTCTAAAGCCAAGAATGGAAAATGCCTCCCAGCTATTATACTAAATCCTGTCAGCACAGCAATGTGCTCCGATCCCTCTGTCAATGTCTGTGCGTGTCCAGGCCTTACCTGCTCTGAGGAAATGCAATCCAAGCCGGGTATACTGACTGTGGGAGAGTCTTGGCTGCAGGTGACAAGAATGAGCGAGTCAGAGTTGAATCTATTAAGGGCTGAGAGTGCAAGAACCGTGTTGACCAGCTGCACTCACTGCTCAAACTACGCAGACTGCTGTCGAGAACCTGGATGCAGAGCAGTGTAGGCTCTGCATAAGGGACCAAAGAGGCTATGTCCACTCAAAACAGAATACACAGACATACATTTCAGGAACTGAACAACTGTTTTAAAACTAAAAGATAACCTTAAGGGCTCAAAACCTTACCTGTGGGACAGAGACAGACTCACCTTCTCAATTGTCCAGCACCATGCTGTCTGGGACTGAAGGCTGCAGGGTTGCTGGATCTGCCTCCTAAAGTAAAAGCTCTTTCTGGCTCTTGTGATCTCTGGGTACAAGACTGGTAGACGACAGACATTTGGGCCTTCAGGGGTTGTGTTCCCAATTGTGTGTCACTGTGAGGGAACCAGCATGGCTCTTCGGCCCTTCTGCCTTCCTCATTGTCCCTTCTCCCTGGGGCCCCAGCATGGGATGCTCCCCCCACTGGCTTTCCTCTGGGTTGGCCTACCCCAGGCCCGCCCCTGCCGACACTCTGTGCGGAGTACCTTATACCTCGGAGGTACTCACTCACTACCTGGCCCTGGACGTCACAGGCCATAGCTTTGTCTCGAGCCCCAAAGCTTGGTCTCGAGCAAGTTCCACCATCTTCTGACAGGTTCTGCCTCTGAGTGCCGGTGGAAAGTGTGTGTGTCTGAGCATAGGAAGGATAACTCCTCCCTGCCCTGCTCTCAGTGCACCACACACCGGCAGCATCTGCACTCTCTGCTGGGCTTTCTTGGTGGGTGTTCCCTGCAAGGTAGCTGGAAGGAGGACCCTCACGCATTCCCCACCTCTCAAAATCTTTACTTGGCAAACCCATTGGGGATTTGCTGGAGAGCCTGCTGGCAGAGGTATCTCCCACAAATCTGTACCGTTCAATACCTGCAGTACTCTTTATTCCCAAGTCATCCTCTGGTAACCTGTATCGTTCATAGCCCAGACCCTGTACTGGCCTAGGCTCTGACGTATCCTCACTGTATCTTCTGTCTTGAGATGGTTGCTCTGTGTAACCTGAAGCAAATTCTTTAAAACCAGCACCTGGTGGAAGCTTTCTACTGCTGCTGTCTTCAACTTGACAGGGTCCTGGAATGTCTTCTTTTAATCTGTCTCCCCAGACAGCCGCAGGCTGATTCCTGCCCGTGTAGTCCTCAGGGTACCTTTGACCCGGAAGATCTTCAGGTAACCTTCTTCTTTCAATACCAGTTTCTGAGTAGAAATTACTGTGGCATTTGGATTGGAGGTTTTCCACCCTTTCTTCTTGGGGATTTACAGAGTAATGTCCCCCACTTGTGTCCTCAGAGGATCTCTGGCCCGCAGGATTTCCATCTGAGCTCCAAACACACAGAGAAAATTTTGCCACCGAGACGTATTCTCTTAATTTTGTATGGCCCCTCTCTATTCTGCTGTCAGGGCACCCATTATCCGTAGGTTCCTCCAATATTCTGTTCCTTGCGATACTGGGATAGGGAGTGCCTGTTTCTTCATTCAGACTATACCTAGAAGCTGATAATCTAGGTCTTTTATAGTCCAACTGGTATTTATCCTCTTTAACACCTCTAATGTATCTATAACCTGCTCTGTCATCAGAATACTTCCATCCAGAATGATCTTCACCTCTTAAGCCTTCATCATCAGGTTCTGAGAACCTGTCTTCCGGGATGTCCTCCCACTGTCTTTGCCTTTTACGACGCAAAAAGTATTTGTCATCAGCATCTGAAGGATGCCTTTCCTTTGAGAGACTAGGCAGATCGTCAGAATATTTCTGCCTTTCATAAGTTGTAATGAAATCCTGTGCTTTATGGCTCCTGGGGTACCTTGGATCAGGGCTCCCCCCATGCGAGGTGTATGGGTCAAAGTCAGTGAAGTAAGATTTGTCTCTGTGTGCTGGAAAGCCTGCAGAACTGTATCTTCCTCTTGGCTTCTGTTTTAAATGATCTACAGGCTCTCTGCACGCACCATAGTGATTCCCCTGCTCATCTCCAGGAGACCTTCTTCTAGAGTGATATTCTGGGTACCTGGTCAAGCCTTTTTCAGAACCCTCTCTCCTCGGCCAGTAGTCACGATCTATATCCAGAGCCCTTCTCCCAGGATGCCTCTGGCTGGGAAAGTCCATACACCTCTCTTCCCTCGTCTGCACTTCTGACGATCTTCTGCAATCACTGTCATCCGGACCCCTTTCATCTGTGACGAGCCCAGAATAACAATTAGGACGGCTTGTCCAACATTTTTGTAAATAGGTCACAAGCACATTTTCATTAAAAGGTAAAAAGACAACATGAAATCACTGTTGTCCCAAGCTGACTTGTACACCTCGCCTTCATTGCATTCATGTGATGACACTAAAATGTGAATCACCAAACAGATGTTACACTTATCAAATCTACTAAATGACCCTGGCATCTTCTCAGAACTGTAGGAACTGGGAAAAAGAAAGCAAGTGCAGAGACAGATGTACACTGACCATCTAACAGATGATTAGAAGTCCTCTTGCCCTTCTTTTGACTCCTGTTTTGCAGGAGTTTCAGAGCTGTGTGCGAAAAGAAGATCAAAAAGGGATTTTACTTTATCTGAGGAAAATGAAACACAGAGTGAAAGGGAAAATGTCAAACGTCCACAGTGCATTTACATTCCAGGCCAAACTATGGATTGTGTTCAAACAATTATCCAATCGAAAGGTTCTAGAATGTTGAACTGTTAAGGGAACCGTAGATTACATGCATACTGATAATTCAGAGCTGTGTTAAAGAGCACAGCCACTTCTCATATATGGTATTATTCCATCCATCCATTTTTTAACTGTTTCATCCAATTCGGGGTCACACTGGAGCCGGAGCCTATCACGACAAGCAAAGGGCGCAAGGCAGGATACAGTCAGGACAGGACACCAGTCCATCCCAGGACACATACATACTCACACGTGAACACGGAGATAACATACGAACTCCACACAGACGGCACCCCAGATCCAGAATTGAATCCATCGCCCCAATGCTGTGAGGTTGCAATGTGAAGCACTGCCCCAACATACTGCCCATGTGTTGTTATTATATTTGATATATTGTCATGTTCTTTATACAAGCAGGAAAGCAGGAATCTTCATTCAATGAATCACATTGCCTGTTTGAATTCTGAAGACACTGATGAATTATAGATTTGTGTGTGCATGCACAGACATTAGTATTATGTTTCAGTCAAAATGATACATTATAAGTAATACTGTGGAATATATAGGTAGTACAAAATAATACAAATATTAACTGATATATCTGTGACTTACCTTCATCATAGTTCAAGGTCTTGAGTTTTTGGTCATCACCTTCTGGTAGTACTTCTACCTAAATTTCAAACAGCTTTGTTAATGCACTCACTATATTGCAAAAGGAAAGAACTGTGGACATGTGTCAACTATAAGCAATATTTCAGTTTCGTATCTTGTAGACATGACAAATATATGACATAAAATGCATTTGTGTTCTAAATGGCGGTTTGTCATTTTTAACCTAAGGCTAAGGTTTTAAACTAAGGTACTGCAATACGAGTAGAAATCTAGAATATGCAGTTTCATAAAGAATGGAAGAGCATGGAATAAACAAGGAAAAAAGGGACACAAACTGTATTAATATTTGAATATTATATCAAACTCAACAGTATACTATACCAATATTTGTCTTTAATCATATTCATAACTGCATTTAATCATTTGAAATTAAAATGATTTCTATAGAAATGTAATTTGATTGTATCATTACCATTTTATCACTCTCTTTTCAGCACAACATGTAATCTGTTTCATGCAGAAATTTAAATAGAAAAGGCTACCATGCAGTCAAGGAAACACTACTCAGCCTTTGCAGTGAGCTCTTCACTGCTTCACAGCTTGAGGTGAGCTCTTCTTTTCTACAGCTCTTCGTGCAATGAAATACAACAAAATATTTCATAGCTAGGTATTGTGAGGTTTGTGATAAACCCTGACCTGTGATGTGTTGAAAATAAGAAAAGCTCTGTCAGTAGCTGGATGGGAGACCTCCTGGGAAAGCTAAGGTTGCTGCTGAAAGAGGTGTTAGTGGGGCCAGCAGGGGGCGCTCACCCTGCAGTCTGTGTGGATCCTAATACTCCAGTATAGTGACGGGGATACTATACTGTAAAAAGGTGCTGTCCTTCGGATGAGACGTAAAACCGAGGTCCTTACTCTCTGTGGTCATTAAAAATCCCAGGGCGTTTCTCGAAAAGAGTAGGGGTGTTACCCCAGTGTCCTGGCTAAATTTCCCATTGGCCTTTACCAATCATGGCCTCCTAATAATCCCCATCCATGAACTGGCTTCATCACTCTGTTCTCCTACCCACTGATAGCTGGTGTGTGGTGAGTGTTCTGGTGCACTATGGCTGCCATCACATCATCCAGGTGGGGCTGCACACTGGTGGTGGTGGAGGGGAGTCCCCATTACCTGTAAAGCGCTTTGAGTGGAGTGTCCAGAAAAGTGCTATATACAGTATGTATAAGCTATTATTATTATTATTATTATTATTATTATTATTAGTGTGGGACCTGTCACAGTAGCCTTTTAAACTTTGTGTACGCCAGCCCTTGCCAGCAACTTCTCTTTAGACACGAGGCTCAACACTTCTGCACCAATCAGTTCAGTTTCCTGCCCATTTCATCAGAACTCTGCATTACCAGGTATTCGCCATGTCCAAAGGTCTTCTCCAGGATCTCTGCCTTTTCCCTCAGGAAGGAGCTTATCTTAGGAATTTGATCTTGGTTCAAATCGAATGGCAGTGAATCGGGATGCAGTTGTTTCTAGGGAAAAAGACATATTATAACGTCAGTCCCCAATGGGGAGAAAGGCAGTGGTCAACTAGGAGGGGAAGGGGATAGAGTGTAATTATGAACCACAAATGATGAAATTGTGTCACTTTTTGGTGTAAATTGCCAACATTATTATCTTGATAGGCGGCGCAACAAAATTTATAGTGAGGATTCAATTATGAAGCCAGGATTAAACAGGCAGATACTTAATATGGAATATAGACATATACAATGAAATGGTAAAATAATTAAAAACAAAGTGTCTGGCAAATCAAGGGGAATCATACAGCACTCATGAAAATTACAACAACACTGTTTGTTAACATTATCGAAACACGAACCACAAATAAAAAACAAAATGGAGGTCTTATGATCAGATTGGGTGTATACATGTGTGAATTCTAAATCGAAAACTTCAGTCCCACAGACAGCAGTACACTAAGTAACTCAAAATCTAATCTTCACCCCCATCTATTGAATTAATTTTTAAAAATCACTAATTCATGTTTCTTTGCCTGTCATAAAACACTGCAATCATTCCTACACCTGGGAAAACTTTCCTTCATTGAGACAAGAAAAACCCAATGAGAGGTAAGCACTAACTATTTAATCCCTTCACTACCCACCCAGGTTCCCACAGAAATTTCGCTTTTAACCTATAAAACCAGCAATTCCTCAAACTGAGGCACGAGCCGACAGCTTTTCTTACTTACCATGTAGATGAAGCGATGCTTCCGGCTCGTGACGTGAGATGTAATACCTGTTTTCATCTTGATTTTGCACAGGCTGCACAAGTAATAAGGAACTTGGTTTTCATCTGGGAAGCGATATTCTGTCACGTATTTCAGGCCTGCTCATGAAAAGACAACCAACATTCCTTCAGCACATGGCCAGACTGTGCTGGTCTTTGTGTAAGTTTAATTCACATTAACGTGTCCATTCACTGCCTGTTCCAATTCAGGGTCACAGGGGTGCCAGAGCCTATCCCGGTAAGCAATGGGCGCAAGGCAGGGTACGCCCTGGACAGGACGCCAGTCTACTGCCAACTAGCTTACCAGTGAGGTTTTTTTTTAGATCAAGGAAACTGGAGCACCCAAAGAAAACTTGCACAAACACAAAGAGAACATGCAGACTCCACATAGATAGAACTCCAGATCCAAAATTAAACCCAGGGGCCTAGTGCTGTGAGGCAGAAATGCTAACCACTGTGCCACCATAATTAACTTTACATAGAATTTAAGCAAGATTTCAGATATTAAAGCACAAGTTCTAAATTTAACACAGAATACACAGCTTTTCTACTTCTCAGGTTATACAACAAAACAGGTTAAGAACTGTGGAATCTTAAGAACAATGACTATAACATTCAAAAACATCCAAATCCAAACAAAGACACAGACATGGAGCCCTTGCTTTAATAACTGTCAGTCACAGCACGACCAGAAGTTAATTACACATTCAAAGATACTTGGAAAACAAACATATAAGGGTTTCCTTGTTTTAACCCAGCAGCAGCAGTCTATGTTGTTGGCATAATAATTAGTATATGTCTGCCTACGTTGTAAGTCTGAATTGGTCTAAGGGCTTAGAAAAGTTTTCCCAGATTTGAAGCAGGAAGATATTATCTAAGTGGACGCTGTACTCACCCACCACCGGTTCAGACCTCTTGGGGTTTTCAACATAGTTTTTTAAGGTCCCCACACTTTCTGTAGTCCAGTTTTCTACAAAGCCCAGAATTAATTAAGGATTAAACGAATGCAACCTTAATAAAACTCTCAACTTTAATTCCATTTCTCTTGACACTTTTGTCACACAGATACACACAGTCAATGCACTAACCTTTGCATTGAACAGTTTTCAGTTTCTTTCCAAGTGCACCGGATGACCACCAACAAAAACAAAAGAACGACCAGTGAATTAGTAAAATAGTCGATGCAACAGAACGTTTCTCATCTCGCTCTGCCCGCACAATGTGTACTTTATGGTGCAGATGATAAAACTGCCCACAAAGACTTGAACAGTCAGGGTGTATAGTAAAATGTGTAAATAAAAATTGTTTCACAAAAATTTCGAAATACATCACAACCTTCATGTCTCATGTTCTCTATCAAGTCACCGAAATGTCTTAATTTCTTTCATCAAAGGTGTTATATTTATTTTTATAGTTTTCCTTTTTGATGAAGAATTAAACCTGAACAGAACTGCCCAATTCAGGGATGTCTACCTATGGCAAATCCATCTTCTTCTGGATCAGTTGAAGTTAACTGATGATCAGCATACACAATTCTGAGCACTTTGTTAGAAGAAATATCCTTACTGTAAAACCACATTTCACAACAGGACAGGCAAAGAACTGCTTCAGCCAAAGTGGACTGATATCTGAATGGACTGATAGCACCATCAACTAAGGTTGAATGGTGCTATAGAAAAAAAAGGTGACCATCAGAATGTGGGTAATTTTAGTATTCTTCCACGGTTCAGATGGTTCTTAGGAGCTTTACAGATTAAAAAAAGAGTATTAAGCATTGGATGATGTCTCTTAACACTGACAGATTTTGAATGAGGGACACTTACCAATTTGTGCTTCTTTCCATTCAAGTGCATGTTTAACTGTATCTCACTGCTGCAAACCACTTCACAGATCTACACAAAGACATACAGAGGAGATAACAGATTTCAAAGCCAGGCAAGAAACAAAATCAATCTAGAAATTGAAAACACGAGCAATGATGGATTTCAAATCATAAAGACTGTTTTGAGCCTGTTATTACATGTTCAGTCCAATATTGTTTTAGAATTCTCTTAATGTTAATCAAGGAGCAAACAAGTTGTATCACAATACAAGACAGACTGGCCATACACATTTTTACCTCAGCGGCTGTACAACGGCACCCCCAAAACTGTGCTCATCGATTAATAATGTCTCAACAGCTTAACTATAACAAGGAGGGATAAATCAAGAATATACTAAAAAGACTAAAAAGCTTCGCTGTCAATAGCTTGTGCCTCAAATGGTAAAGATATCACTGGTCTGATCCTGGGAACAGAGGTCAGAGATATCACTGGTCTGATTTTGGGAACAGAGTGACTCCAGCGGCGTGCCGCTGGACACCTGCAGGACTGCAATGACGTCACCAGGAGATGTGCTGGGCCTGGAGCCAGCCCTAGATCAAAGATCAAGCAGTTCTGACAGGTGGAGTGTCTGAGGAAAATGTGTACAAAATGTGTACAAGTCTTCCTCCTCCCCGGGTGGGAACAGGAGCTGTTCCTAGAATGCCCAGTCTCAAATAACTGGTGATTCCACCCTTTTTTTTTTTTAAAACAAAAAATGGCACGGCAGCCTCAAATCCTGAAAAGGATTTTGAAACAGGATTTGTTAAAACATCGGATCAGAATATTCAAGTCGGGGATGTAAAACTTTGTGCATCTTAATTTGATCGAATCTCTCAGGTTACAGGGCACTGTGACACCAGCTGCCCGATTTCAACAACTGGACTGGGAAAGACTCACTTCTGAGCATGGACAGTTTTGCTCACATACAAATAGGACAATGGTCAGCAGCAGTTCGCACCAGACAGCACTAGATCAGAAGAGAGTGCGTGCAGTCTCAGCTGAATACTGGCCATGTGACAATTCGTCCACTGTGCACGGTCGTTGTCCATGGTAACATGTTTCCCATGGTCTTATTTGGACTGATTCAAGACCCCACACAAGCAAAGACTAAAACATCCTGCAAATGGAGTGATTTTCCCAAAAATTCCCTCCCCCCCCAACAATCTCTCTCGCACCTCACAGCAGGGAAATTTCCGTTCCTTGTCTTCTTTCTGTGCGTTGGGCTTCTCTACTTTCTTATTCTTTTCAAAAGGCAAAGCTTCTGTAAGAGAGATGGGTGTCAAAAGGCTGAGGCCCTTGGGAGGAGGAGATGGAAGCAGTCACAAAGATGGGTAAGTGTTAACCCTACAGTCCTTCTGTGCAAAAAAATAAAATAAAATCACTAGTCTGGACTAGTCTCCAACTAGACCTCAATTTCCAACTTTCTAAGGCCTTAGTTTCAAACTGCACATAAACGTACATCTCTTTAACAGGCCTGTCATGACTCTCATTCTTCAACCTTTCGTTTAAATTAAGTGCGCAGACACAGGTTGAACAGGTTTTGTGAAAAGGAAAACAGTATACAGTGCCTGCATGTAAAAGATGTTCAGCGAGAGCTGCAAAAAAGAAATGCAGGTAAATATACAGACCAACTGGGAGGTCGCTCTGGCACTTTTCTGAATCGCCACTGGGGAGGTTCTTGGAGAACGCTGCCACCTGATACTTCTCCATAACTGCGGACAGAAACACAAGAACCAGGGCTTGGGGCCAGACCCTTGACTGAGGTCTACAGAAAATACTTTTCTACTCCACGGCAATACACTCCACTTGTGGCCAGACTCTAAGAATAAATCAGACTTCTGTTTTTCTCGCCCAGTTTTATACAGCAAGATGTACAGTATAAGGTACATTTATGCATTCACGTCTCATACAGTCAAAAAAAAAACCTTGCACACAGGACTGTGCCATACATCTTTAAAGCACTGTTAGGAATCTTCACCACAAAGATGACAGAAACTTACTCTCTTCCAGGCTCATTGTTTTAAATTTAGACCAGTCGTCAGGAGACAAGGTCTGCACCTAGAAACAAAATGAAACAACAAAGACCTTCAGTGACTAAAAAAAAAAGATTAAATTTCACAGTAGACAAAAAACTAATAAAAAACAGGTAAAATAGGGTTTTCTTTCTTTCCTCTTTTTCCTTTGCTTATCTCTTCCAAATCTCTGCTTTCCTTTTTTGTACTACTTTTGTACACTTATTCCTGTTTTCATAATATTCTTGGATTTACACAGTTTGTTTAGGTACCAGGTTTTTTACATTCAATAATGATTGTTCACATTTGTTCAATATTACATATGGTACCATGCAATATTATTTCTTTTAACTGTAAAACCAAAAAACAAACTGAAAATAAAAACAGGTAAATAATAGACCAGGTATGACCTACTGCTGTGGTACAACAATTGAGATGTTTCAAGAAAGATATCTTTCCAAACGCATATCTGTTGCACCCTGTAGTCTATCACCCACTCCACACTATTTTCAAACAGGAGCAATTTTAAAAAGATACATGGCATATTGTGAAAGGCTTGTAGCTTCCATCATACATTTTAATGTGAAAGATGGACAGATTATTTGTTAGAAAATCTCTTTTTCATCTAGAGAGCTAATACAGTGCTCTAAAATAAAATAGTTAATATGCATAGGAGCTAACTTAACAAAGATAAGAGACAAAAAGCCTTTGAGAAATTCTGAAAAACTCTAGAACACCTACTGTAGAGAATATATATGTATGCTGTTGCTGAAGAGTAAAACAAACACAAAAGATTCCAAACATTCCCAACAAATGATGCAAAGAGACTGGACAACATTCCCTAAAAACTGGAAATCAGTGTAGTTAAAATAAAGTCCTGTGCAAAGTGTTTTTTCCAACAGGTCTCCAGAAGCAGTTATAGAAACATCTTGTTCTGGTGAAAGGTATTGTGTTTAACTGGAAACCTCTTTTCTACTCTACATGTCCTTCCTCCATGGCCCCCTAAAATGGGAACTGAGTTTTGCTCTGGAGCAGACAAACTTTATAAAGCCTCTGTTTTGAGACCTCCTTGAATAATGAGCTGTACCACGTGTGACACAGCTGGGTGGGTTGTGAAGTAGGGTTTATGAAATGGTTCAACCCAGCAGAGCCGTGAGTCACCTGAACCTCCCCCATGCCCTCCTTCGTCTCCAGTGTCTGCGCGATGGGTTTCAGGAGGTGAATCACCCCAGGGTTTTTCAAATTCGGAGGCAGCATGTCTGGATGAATTTCTTTCTAAAAGTGAAAAAACACCGGCATGTCAACGGCTTGCATTTCTCATTATGTTTCCAGAACGGGTCCCGGTTTACATATGGGGAGAATATGATGAATTAAAAACCATCTGCACAGGAAAGATGCAATTCATCAGATACAGAAGAGTCTATAAGATGATTCCCTGGGGGCTGGGTGGGGGAATGGTTAGGGCTGCTGTCTCGTGGTTCCAGGCTCTGGGGCGTCTTGTTGTGTAGGATCCTCAAGTTCTCATTGTGCTCTTGTAGGTTTTCTTCAGATAACTGCTGTTTCCTCTCCCTTCCGAAAGACATGTTCGTAACGTTGACTGCCAACTCTAAACTCCAAATTAAGAAATAAAGATGCGACCCCTTCCTCACTGATCTATTCTGTGTGGGGTAACTCTGGGAAACGGCCAACCCAACACAGCAGAGACGAGATTCTGACGAAGATACATAGGATGTGTCCCCGCACGTCTTTGGTCATTCAGTGTAGATCGTGGACAGTCACAATATGCTGCTGTTGCCCACTACTGCAGCTCTCACGCTGCTGTTACAGAAGAGAAACGTCAAGTGTCTGTAGACCTGCCTCCTCAAAGAGATTCATGTGGGCAATGTAACAAAGCAGCCACAGCAAGCAGCGGGAGAGGTGCTATTTCCGACCATACAGCAGGCAGTCTGTAAATGGGACCCCTTGTGTGGCACAGCACCACTGAGGGGCTGGGTGAGCTGAAGGCCAGGGACACCTGTGGGCGTCGTACAGCTTCACTTCACCTGGTGGCATTTTCTTTATATAACAGGTTTCTATGATAACCTGGAGCATCGCTTTGCTTTGTATCGCAGAGGAATGTTTGACACATTACCTGACAGATGCCTGAGCTCTTGGCTAAATGCAGCACAGCTCAGTCTGAGCGGTCTTTCCAACTTCAGAAGTACTTCGTGACTTGTCTGTCATGCTAAACTTTGCTTTAAATCAACATAAGATATTTAACCTGCTCTTGTCCTCAGACCTTCACATTAACTCACTACCTTCGCCTTGGCTTTGACATGAGGAGCCTAATAATACAACATTGCAGCTCGCAAGCCTGAATGAGGGCAGTCCTGAAACTCACTACTGAGCGCACAGTTCGTACCGATTCATTCAGCTTTCTTAGCGCTGGAAGCAAGTTTTAAATAAGGCCTCAAACAGAAAACTGAAATTGCAATGGCTAATTTCTTGAATACTCAGCTGGAGCAAAAACCAGACAACACAGGCGAGACCCAGGATCAGGAAAAGAGAAAGGAAAGAAAACTACCAGGTCGACGACTGGCAGCAATTTGTACCGCTGAATAAGGGCTGAGCTGCAATGAAAGCAGCAGACATGCTGTGCTCCAGGAGATCCACTGTTTTAGCCTATAACACAATGCAGTGCAGCACCGACATGGGCTACCCTTATCCCAATGCATGAAAAAAAGAAGCAGCAACCAGACACTTACTCGTGCTTGCCTAGAGTAAGAAAATGAAATGCCCACCCTGGAACTGAAGTATCGCCACGGTAACTCCTCATGGTGAGAAGTCCAGCGTTATGGGATTGGAGATACTGAAGACTACCAAACAAGGTGATGAAACCTTCCTTCAATCACACTGAGAACACACTTGTCTCCACTGGTGCAAAAGAATTATTTTGTCAGGTGATAAATCGCACCACACTCAGTGAGAATAGACCTTAAGTCAGTCATGCGTGTCACTGTTCGCTGTAGACAAATATCCCATGTACAGTGCCTAGTCTGTCATGTCTTCACTCAGAGTCTGAGTGCTGCGGTCATGGCTCGAGTTGATTAAACCTCCTTCTGAATCAGGGAGCTGAAAGAAAGGCCAGAGGAAACTTGGACGAGTATTTTCCTGCATGCATCTGTAATTCGGACTGGGTACTTATAGAGAAAAGACAAAAATGGAGTCGGGTCCTCCCCAAGAAAATCTAAGGAGTCAAAGGCAGGTGACTCCCTTCTCCTTTATAATTAGTCTAATTATTGAATGAGCTGCAGGGGAACTCTGATGTGTTGTCAACAAACATCCTATATGTCATTTAGGAGATAATTAGGTTAATTGTGTAACTGACTATTCAAGTTGGACCAAACACCACAGGGCCCTGCAGGAAGTGGGTTTTAAGAGCACTGCAACAGATTAAAAAACCACTCCTGCCTGCACAGATCAGCCCACGCGGGGCTCCCTGCCACTGCCTTTGGCTGCTTCCCAGGGTCTTTTAAAACTCAGCTGCTCCCAGAAATAAAGTACAGGTAACTGTCCCTTTAATGAATGTCTTGTATATTCAACTGGAAAAGACCTTAAGAAAAACGGTTTGATTATTGATTTGAAAACTCAGGCTGGAACAAAAACCAAGAAGACACCAGACCCTCCAGGAACTGGGCCTGAGACCCTGCTCGAAGTGAAGCTGGAAGCTCCTCTTACTCACAATGTAAGTAAAGCGATGCGTACGGCTGGCAACGTGGCTGATAGCGTCGTTCTGACACAGGACTTTGCACAGCTGGCAGAAGTAATATGGATGATCCGAGTCCCCCGTGCTCTTGAACTGGACCAGAAACTGCAAGCCTGCAGGCAGACAAGGGGCAAAACACAATGAGGCTGACCCACAACCGGCGCAAGACATCTTTTAAGAGGCTACCCTCGGGAACTCAGCAAAAAGGTGAACATCAGACCTCCCCGTTGAATCAAGTCACGGAAGAATCGGTTGAAAAAGAGAACAAGTCAGGGATGATATCATATCGTATACACGACTGCTAACAATGTCAATTACAAACCTTTTTTCCATGCAGGAAACGTGAAAGCAGGCAGAAGCATTTCTACACCAACCCAGCCAAAAAGAAAGTAAGAGAATTCTTGAGGTACAAGAACGTGTCATTTCAAGCAACAGATCAATTTAATCTGGTGTTTCTTTTTCTCCTGATCCTGACCAGAACGACATGGTCTGTGCAGACCAATCGAAGGTGTGCTATCCAACCTCAGGGATAGTAATTTAACAAACTACTCAGAGACTGTGCCTTTTCTATCTTATCGGTATTCGTTACAGTGGCGACACTTACCAATAATTGGTTCCTTACGGTTCTGCATCTCCATATAGACATGCAGAACTCCTTTCTTTAGTAAACTTGCTTCTGAATCAGGAACTGAGAGAAAAATCGGAGAAAACTGATTGAAATATTTTCCTGCACGCTGTTCTCCAAAATGACTGCAGCAAGACTGATCACAACTGTATCACACCCATAGCCCCCCTACCATCCCACCACAGATCCTGTGTAAATACTTCACTTCTCACTCTGCTGTGCAACCACCCTCCCCCCCCACCAGGACAGGAGCTGATGCGGCTCCATGCTATGTCAGTGTCATGTGATCTCACTGATCTGATGGCATGATACTGCACGCCATTGATCAATCGATCACACCAGATGAAACAACAAGCCACAGATGAGCTGCTGTTGCACCAGATATTTCTCAAAGTGGGAAATATGAAGTGGGATTGTGTTCAAGGGAGAGAGAGAAGGTGGCAAGTGTTTTTAAAAGAGCTATTTCTTTTGTTTTATGAAACACCCATTTCAGGTATATAGTTTGGTTGGAAATAAAATAATTGTAAAATATATAAGAACAGACTACATTTTCATGTGTGATCTACATTGGTATATTTACAAATTTATAAAAATGTATATTGGCATTATAAAAGAACTGTTGAGTAATGTCATCTGTATTTAAAATAGTTTTATCCGTTCTCTAAAACAATAAATAAAAAGCACCTTTTTCAGGTTCTACACAGTTACTTCAGTACACAATCCACCATCTGTAGTTAATCGTGTTACTTTTGTCTTAATGTAGGCAGCATGCTGACATGAATTGGATTTTTTTTTAGGCCCATATACGAAATCACCAACTTTTACTTTGCTAAGCACACTGTAAAAATATTTTGGTTGCGGAGATCTGTGCTACCACAGTTGCCAGAGTATCACACAGTCACAGTACTGTTGCATGAGGGTACCACAGCAGCTCTACGAGTTATTTTAGGGCTATTGAGGTAGGAACCCAGATGGGAACCCCACTGAATAGTGCTAGGGGAAGCGAGGAGGTGATTAGTGTAGGGTGAGAAATTGTTCTTTTTATTTTGGTATTACATTATGTTGGGAAAAACAAGGAGAAACCGAAACATTCACTATTATTAAGAACAAAGAGACTGCATTTCAGCAGAAGTCACAAACCTTGACACCCTGTGCAAAATATTATTTCTAAAACTTAACCCCTATATAAATTCCACTGTCCATGCAAATACATGATATATAAACCTCTGAATGCTATGTACAAGATATATACAGTAGAGCTATCTGACAATGCTATATACTGTAATAAGGAACAATTAATAGGTTTATTCCATTCCTGAAGAAGGCTCCACTGCCGAAATGTTGTGTTCTCTTGCTTCTTTTTTTCAGCATGGAATAAACCTATTACTTGTTCCTTTGCAGCCTACACCTGCTGACGCAGCTACCCACCTGAATTATATTGTAATAAGTCAGATAAAATAGTGTGAGTAGAAACTTAAACTGAACTGACAAAAAAAAAACATTTTCAGCTGCCATTGGGTGACAGTGAGATCAGTAAAGCTAACTGTACCGGGCCTCAACGTGTGCAAGACAGCACGGCAGATTCGCTCACCTGTCAGGCCTTCCTGGCGCAACCTCTTTCGATGCAGAAGGAAAATGTAACACAAAGAGGGACAAAGGTGAGTTTTGAGTTTAACGAACTTTATTTTCAGTGCTGTGCAGCAGTGAAACGTATAAGGCACATACTGCAGAAGTGTCAGTACAAACACACACATTTCACTCAACACAGATCTTAATTTGGCTCTCGGTGATGAGCTGAACACGTGAGACATTCCATCCAGATCATTTTTCCAAATAAACATGCAAGTAATTAATGAATCAAATACATTTCAAATGCACGCCATTTAACCAAGACATACATCAAATAACCACCAAATAAGTTGAGCAGTTTTGCCAAATACATTATAATTGCTCATTCATAGCTACTTATATACTGGAAACGCTTAAGTTCGATCAAATTCAGTTTTCAACCCATTTCTGGAATCTGGTTTCAATCCAACACAAAGAAAAAAAGACAGAAAATTAAGAATCCTTAGTGTTCTGTAGTACCTATTAATTCCAGAATCTTTAATCCATCACTTTAGTTGCACTGAAGCAAAATGCAAAATACCAAAAATGCAATTAATTTTAACATTTTAAACTTTAGTTTTGCACTAATCTTTATTCTTTCATTGCAGGTGGGAGCATTCAGAACTGCTGAACTTTACCTCCGGTTGCTCATGTACTCAAATTATCGAGTATACATTGCCTTTTGCTTTTTTTGTGTTGCAGTTTCTTTTCTGTTTGGAATGAGATCATATAATTCTTATTCTCATATGATCTCATTGTGTTCTCTTTCTTCTTTTTTTCAGCATGGAACAAATCTATTACTTGTTCCTTTGCAGCCTACGCATGCTGACGCAGCTCCCCACCTGAACTAATTCTTAATAAGCAGTTTACAGCTTTTTAGGATTCAAGGGTTGGCTTTTTAATTTTCTAACCGCGTGTTGCAAGGAATTGCTTTACAAGGAAAAAAATGTGCTTGTACCTGTCTGTGCTTTCCTCCCACAAGATGCATGTAGTACTGTAAAATATTGACATCTTTCACGCCGCAAAGCTGAAAAAAGAAATGGATAAAAAACATGAAAACAGGAAAATGTAAGCAAAGGGTCTTCTGTCAAAGAACAGCCGAAGGTAGTACTGCAGATCTACACATTTTGCCTCTTCAAAAAGTTCTCGATTTCTCTCACCTTACAGGAGTGAGATTTAGGCTCCTTCGCACACAGCTCATTGCTTTTATTCTCGCTGTCGAGAAAAATAAAGAACAATGAAAAAACAAGCCTGAACACTTAACCTCTGCAACTACACATACACATTTAATATGAATGTTCCAAGACGTCACTACAAATCCTTTCTCCTGTAGTGAGTCCTTAAACAATCCAAGGAGTGGTCAAAAAGGGATCACAACATTTTACTGACAGATGTCAACATGTACAAGAGTTAAGTCTGCACCCGATAAGGTACAAACAATTCACTCGCTGATGACATTTGGGTTAGGGTAGATTTTGATTCAGGGGCTCTCAAACATTGTCAAGGCATCCTCAGAAAATTAGGGAAAATCTTTACTCCAAATCAAGTGCTGCGTCAAGACCATAAAAAAAGTTTCAAAAGAGAGGCATTCAGTCCATGCAACCCATCTGGTATTGAGCAGATAACTGATTACGGGAATAATCCCATCCAGCCTATTCTTGAAAAAAGTCAGGGTATCGTTTTCAACAACATGTCGGGCTTGCCTGTTCCACACTCCCACAATCCTTTGTGTAAAGAGGAGCCTCCTGTTCTCAAGAGATCATACCAGAGATCTGCACTGGCTGCACTTAAGGTGGATCCGTTTATGGACATTGGGTTTTTAATTAAAAACAGCAGTACTGATATGAAAAATGCTTTTCAATTTGATTTTATTGTTAATTCATGAGTCTGAATGTCATTCATGTCGTACCTGTGCTCGGCACTGGGCAAGTGTGGAGCCTGGGCTCCGCATTCCTCACTTTTCTCTGTGGGAGAAAAGCACACATATGAACGTCGTGGTCTCGTAGTTCATATCAGATCTGCTCCATCGTTACTGGTTAAAGCCTTTGATTCTGGAAAAGTGTAAACTTAGAATAGAATCTATATAAAAATAGAATCTATTTCGGACGCTGTCAAGTCAGAAACATTACATGAACCTTAAAAACCAACAGATCCAGGTGGAGTATCTTTTAGATGTCATCTTTAATTCATTAAAGTGATTCAACACAAAGACGCAGTCAGTGGTTTACAGGCATTAAAAGGAACTTATCTCATGGAAACGAACTAAAAACAATTTAAACATACAAGCTCACCTTCCGATTCGAGCTGTTCCATTCTCCAATGATTTAAAGAAAACCAACTTCAATTATTTAATAACAGCTTAATCTCTGCTTTATGGTGTATTAAAATATATGAAAAAAACATAAACGCGTATAGGGGAAGACAATTTGTTTTTACACAAAAACTTCAGATGTAGCGAAGCAGCAAGTGGATATCACTGGGTAGATGCTGCAGCGATGTAAACACGGTGCTTCCGGTACTTCCTGGACGCGCAGAAGACGCTAATTTCCGCCGTTCTGGACGGCTTCAAGGAGTGTCCGACATTACGCAGATGTTTAAGAGCGAAAATAGGAAAATGTTATTCGATTTAATACAGGTTTTAAAGCCTGACAGATCTCGAAAAATCCCTGGGAATATAAGGTCTTTGTAAATTGTAAAATGACATTTATTTTCACGCTATATTCAAATTTATGGATTAAGTCATTACTGTGCGACGAAACCGGAAACCGGCTTCTTTTTTTTTCATGTGCGTTGCACTGTTGGTTATGTTTGTTTTTTTTTTAATTGAAAAGTACTTAGTAATCCGAAATACGAACGCGTTGGTATTGTGGTTTTCTTGTTTTTGTTTTACAACTTATATTCTCTTTAAAAGGTATTGGTAATAATTTAGCAAACGTATTCATAGTAAACCCCTTGCTGTTAGGACGTTTTTTTTCTGCAGTTGAAGTTAACATGCAAATCACAACTGCCTCAAATGAAGGTTTTCATCATGGTTACAGCCATGTCACAGCTCTTCGCTCAAATCCCTCTTCTCACATGTTCTGATCTTGAGACGTTCTTCTATCTAAAAATACCGAACTTCTAAATAGTTTCAGGACATTATAACTTATAAGCATAAGAGGCTGGAGTACCATTAGACCATTTTGTTGTGATATCTATGCAGTACTACTAAGATTAATTATAAATAAACGTATAATATAAGGTAGAAATGCAATATTACTTAAACTCCATTAACAACTTGAAAAATAACAAGAAACAACTCATGTATGTAAAACTTTAACTTATTGTGTTCAGATTTGTAATGTTCTCTGGTAGAGTATTATTTTGTGCTGTTTGTTTATTTTTCATTTTTGGATACCTTTTCTCCTTTGTGTTTTGATGTGCGTATTTTAAACTTTAAAATACGCACATAACTCTAACCCTCCGATTTTCGTCTTCTTCCTGTGACGTGAAGTTCTTTAATTTCAAAACCGGAAGCGGAAGTTTTTCCTTGCTGAAAGGTTTTTTTTGGCCCGGTTGAGTGTGTTACCTATTTTTCATGCTTTAGGTAAGTAGAGAGTTCATTTATAAAAACAGATCTAAGTCTAGATTGGTGGTGAATGTCACTTCTCTGTGCAGGGGTACAATAAACCTGACGTTTATATTTTCTGTAAGCCCGCAATGTTTGTTTTAGATCTGTACCGCGTCTTCTCCGGCGACTTCGATTTGCGCAGATTGCGTGGTTGATAGTTGATAGTGCATTTACACGAGGTTATAATTATTCGAATCCCTTTCATTTTTTTTGTGATTATGATGTGATCCGAGTTTTGCTACTTGGAATTAAACTTACTTGTTACGTTAGAACTCTCGTAGACTTTAATTTGTTGGGCGAAGTAAAGTTTGTGTTCTTTTTGGTGCCGAACGACGCGTTATGCATTCATAAAATCAAAATCTCTTAAAAACTTCGTTAGGCAGGAAATATAAGTACTATAGCTGCGTGAAAGGGTGTTTCTAATTTGTCTTCCGTTTCTTTTTCTTCACTGTATTTTAAGAAAGAAACATGTATTGCCGTGAATATTATGTATTGAGTTTGCTGTGTATTATCTCGTTCCTGCCATAAAGTGAAAATTAAGATGTTCTCTTTTAAAATGTATGATGAAAATGAAAACATAAAATTATGAATGTTTGAAGATCCTATCACAGGCGATGACTTTCCCCAGGCATTTTGTAAATGTTTATACATATACATTTTCGTATCATTTCCCAAATGTGTTCTGTTTACAGAATGGACGTGGATGTGAAGAGCAGTGTGATAAATAAAAAGCCTATCAAAGAAGCACATTTCTGTAAGGTGAGCATCTGGTAGCACTGCCTTTGCACGTACAACTTGATGGGGACAGTAGTCGTGTATTTAGTCTTGAATTCAGCAGCAAAAATGAATCTGGTATGTAGTGTTAGTTTAAATAATGCAAAATAAATGCAATTCAGCAGAGCTTTTTGGTGTTTGCCTTCCAATATATAACAATATTTTAGAGAAGTGGCAGATAGTGATTTGGTGTTTTATCCTCCTGACTGCTGTGCACCTGGGTGTCAGGTACTGTTTTTTTTTCTTCATGTTGGATTGAGGATAAAAATGACCTCATTGGCAAGTCACTTAATGTTCCGATGTCCATCTGTATCCGGGTGGTTTGAGATTTGTTTCGGTATTAAATTGAATGTGTTTAGCAATATGCTGTATAGTGAAATCTGGTTATTTTTCGCATTTCACTTGTTCAACGAGTTTGGTCAACACAGGACTTAAAGAATAATCGCATCTTGTCAAGTTAAATGCAGGTCTGTTATTTGATTTTGAGATGTCTAGTTCCTTAAATAAAAAAAGACTTGAAAATTGTGTGAAAATAGAAGATTCAGTTCTTTTCAGCACTTTTTTTTTCCCCTTTACTGTAGTTATGCCTTATATACTGCACATCAGCCCAGGCCTTACAGGAACATTGCAGGGGCGCTAAACACCAGAAGGTAAGTGAATATAATATTAATGCTGTCTGAACAAGCGTCGTGAATATTGTTTCGCTTCCCTGGCTGTGCAAGAGCGCAGTTAAGTTTTGAATTAGGCTGGTAAAGACTTATTAAAGCTGCTATGCCCCGAAGAGGCTCATGTGACCTTTAGGGCCTTGCGTATCCTTGTACTTGCGTTCTGCATCTGTTCTGGCAGTTGTTCTGTTGCAGTAGCGCGGAGATCATTGTGGTATCTACAGCCACTCCTCTGCCCGAGCGCCGAGTGGCAGACTGAGGCAGAATGGAGCCATCAGATGCCACGACTCGCTCGGCCCACCAGGCAACTATGCCACATCATGCACATGATGGTGGCAAGGTGTTCAGGAACCATGGTTCTCCTTGGTGTCCTAATTCCTGTCCAGCTGCGTTTACTGACCTGGACCACCAGGCAGTCTGCCCCTCAATTGTATATGATGTGCGGTTTCTGATATGATAGATATGTACAGGTAGTGGACAAAACAATTGGAAATCCTAAGGTTAATATGGCGTTGGGCCACCATGTGCAGCCAGCGAGGTCTGTGTGTGCTGTGGCGGAGAGTCTACCAGTCTGTGGAAATCTGCAAGAGGGATGCAGTTTTCCCCAAACAAGTCAGTTAACTTGTGCCGGGTTGGCGGAGGTGGAAAAACTTGCTGTCTTAGATGTCAGTACAAAATATCCCATCAATGCTTCACTGGGTTCAGATCTGGTGAATGATCAGGCTGTGATATATGGATAACCTCAGCGTCCGTCAAACAACTGGGTGACCACAGATGCTCTTCTTCCTGGAAGATACCATTCCTGACAGGAAAGAAAAGCTGTGACCCATCATGAAGTGAAGATTATCACTCGGCACCATTAAGTAGTGATTAGCACTGACCTTACTTTCTAAGGGAATGGACGTATCAAGCCATGCCAGAAAAAAATACCCCTCCTCCCAGCATTATGATCTTACTGTATCTATTTCTCCACTTCTCAGTAGTCCTTTGCCTTGGCTGTTTGCACCACAAGAGTCACAAACGTGCATTGCTGGTACGATGAGCAATTTATGCATGGTATCCTGACTGGTGTCTGGCTCTCGGGAGTTCTTGGTGGGCCAATTATGAGGAAGCTGGCTTCCTGTGCTCCAGGTTAACGTTTGCAATCTGCAGTTGCTCATCTGTGTTGTCTTGCACTTTGGATTAATGCAGGAACATCACGATCCTGGAGAGTGCTCTTCTGTCTGCTGTTGTGCTTTGCACCAGGCCTGCTCAGCGTTTTCCTTCGTGGCATTAGGCACCTCATATACAGGTGCTTCCATTTTTTTTTTGCCCACTACCTGTATGTTTTGGAAATTGATCAGAAATCTCAGTAATGACTCTTGTGGTGCCCCTCTGAGCGCTTCAGAGCTGAAATCATCCTCTCAGTTTCCTGCAGCCTGTTTTCTGTGTGTAATGTTTTTTTTTCACAACACACAAAGATATGTGTAGTGTAACATGAGCGAGAAGGCTCTGTACTTCTGGTGCGCACAGTCCTTCTGGCTAAACTGGAGCCATATTGCAGAAACTGATATAGACGTCTCTCATCTGCAAGATGAAGAGCTTCTCAGATGTTTTTTTTTTTAATTTATACTTTTATTACCCGTTGCACACTGTTGACCACAGATGTGTGGCGAGTGTCCTGATTCCATACTGCTTTTTCCTGTTCGGTCCATGATCATTGTGCTGAAAGAAGGACCGTTGCGTTCTAAGGCACACTTGGGCTAGCAGGAAAAGCTATGCTTCTAAGGAGGCCCTGTAGCTCCTATCAGCACATGACTCTGGAGAGTTTGAACCACTTGCTGTTGCACAGTTGTAGGGACGGGTTCCTGGAGTGGCTCAGTCCTTCACTGATGCAGCGTGCTTCAGTTCAGGTGATTGTGGTCTGCTTGTATAAAGCAACACCAGTCCACAAAGGGATGTTCATAGATAAGAAAATTCTGTCTGTCATGTTTCTATAACTGGTTAACTTGTGTTAGACCAGTTTAACTGATAAGTCTAGGTCATTGCGTCTCATTTCTTTAGGAATGGGAGCTGTCTTCACATAATTCTTTGAAGAGGCCCTGAGCTCCTAGAACCTGCTGGTCCAGAGAGCCTTTTTCTTTACTTAATCTCGTGATCTGGTGCAAAACAGTGGGTGCTGTCTTGCAGTGTTCAGTGAAGGGAGGCCTGTCCTACTTGTGTTGTGCTTTGTGATCCTTTGGGTTGAAAGCACTATGCATATCTTATTTCTGGCTGTGTTTAAAACTCCCAGCCAATTATATTCTCGTTCTGCGAGAGAGAAATGGACTCAAGATTTAAACGTTACTGCTAAATTCACTCTTGAAATAGAGCGAGCAGTTAAGTATACAAAACCAAGCTTCAAGTTTGTTACATGGTGTGTTGTAAGTCATGAAGTAACTCCTTATCCTTTGGTGTTTAAATGTAATATTCGAATCATTTGTAGTCTTATTTTCCAAGATGTCCCTGACAAAATGAGAGTGATGGAGTTTAGGTTCTCATCACGTTGACCTCTTGCAGAACAGAGAGGTGCAGGGTAAGATAAAGAGTTGTACGCTGTATGGGCTGAAGCCCCGCAGTCGCTGATGTTCTCTCCCAGTGAGAGGGGCTCGGCTCGCTGTTAATCTGTGTTGTTCACTAACAGCTGTCTTGTCTTTTTCTTCTCCCTGATGGTTAAAAACACATCCTTTGACAGAAAAAACAGCAGCTCGGTGAACCAGGTAAGTTCATGATAAGACCAAAATAATGTGCTCTGGAAGCTGCTGTCACACCTGCAGGTTCCTCTTGGAGAGGTGCTGTGGGTTTATGGCCCAGCTGGAAGAGTTTGTCCAGCTTGAGAGGGCCTGAAAGGCCTGCCATAAAAATATGGCTCGGAAGAGAGTGAGCAGGATTTTCGATGCCTCTCTTTGACAGTCTTGCCCTCTCGTGGGTTTGCTTCTGTTTCTTCTCGCGTATGGTAGATGAGGACTCCTCACAGATGCAGCTTTGAAAATGTTTTTTCCTCCCTGTAATACAGGGGACGTAAATGCTGCATATTTCAAGTTGGCATCCGGTTTTATCTAATGTGCTGCTGATAAAACTGGGCCTAAAACCTGCTGCTGAGAAAACAGGTTCAAAAATCAGTTTGACCTGAATGGATCACAAGGGTTCAGAGCTGAACCACTTTTGTGAAAGATGGCTTCGATTTTTGCCACATAATAGGGTTTCTTCCCTGAAAGACTTCTGCCCCGCAACCCACGTCTGATGTTCTTTAAGCTGAAGTGTACACTAAATAAACATTAGGAATCGCAAATCTGCTTTTTTAGAAACTTCCCAGTGTGCATTACGGATGTCCGTGATGTTCAAATGGGACTGCCTGTTCCTTCAGAGAAGATAGCTATCCTAATGCAGGACCACTGTAGCTCTGAAAAGCACCCGATCGTGGGCACAGCTGGATTTTGGTTGGCAAGGTCAGCCAGAGGCTGAGTGGCTTTGCTGATGCCAGGCGTGTTTCTGCCAGGACAGCCCCCTGCAGGCTTGGCGGCACGCAAGCAAGGTGCTCTTAAGTACTTTGCTTTCCTCACCATTAACCTGTCATTGTTGATGGTTGTCATCCTTCTACTTCGCAGGCTGTTTCTTGCTGTAATGTGATCTCTGTCGCTAAGTGGCATTGATGAGTGAATTCTGTGTGTGTTTCCTGACTCCCGGGCATTTCCAGGGCAGCTGAGAGATATACCAGCATATTCTGGATCTGCCTGGGATTTCTTCCCAGTGGGCTGTGCCCAGCACATCTCCAGCAGGAGGTGTCGGGGGGGCATCCTCAGCAAATGCCCAAGCCACTTCAGCTGGCTCCCCTTGATCTGGAGGAGCAGCGAGTCTAATGCGCAGTTCTCCTGGATTGCTGAGCTCCTCGCCCTGTCATGGAGAGTGAGCCCGGCACTCCAATTGAGAAATTTCAGTCCACGTGTACCCGTGATCTCATTCTTTCAGTCGCTACCCAAAGTGCGTGATCATGGGTGATAACTGTGACATAAATTGACCAGAAGAGGAGCTTTGTCTGAAAGCTCAGCTCCCACTTCACCCTGGTTCTGTACAGTTTCTGCATGATAACAGCTGCTGCACCGATCCACTGGTCAGTCTCGCGATCCTCTCTCCCCTCGCTTATGAACAAGTCTACCCTGAGATCCTCTCTCTCCAGGGGAGAACCATGACCTCAGATTGGGAGGTGCTGACCCTCCTCCTGGGTGCGTCACACTCGGCTGTGAACCTCTCCAGTGTGTGTCAGAGATCAAAGTCAGATGAGCCAAACAGGACAACATCAATCCATAAATGGTGTTATATTTTAAAATAAGAAAGAAAATAGGTTTCACAATCTCTCGACAATCTTAAAAATCTACTTTTGTAATGATTTCGATATTATTCCTTGTGGCGCACCGAGGCCCAGAGGTTAACATTGCTCTCTCTCAGCACTGGGTTCAATTCCAGACCCAGGGTGCTATCTGTGTGGATTTTGTATGTTCTCCCCACGTTTATGAGGGTTTCCTCCTCTCGCAGTCGCAAATCATACTGGTAGGTTAACTGGCTTCTGGGGAAAACTGGCCCTGGTGTGTGTGTGTGTGGCCTGTCCAGGGTGGACCCTGCCTTGCGCCAGTTGTTTGATGAGATAGGCTCTGGATCCCCTGCAGCCCTGAATATGAAGAAGCGTTTAGAAAATGTATGGACGGGTATCCTTAACACCCGTGACATCATTTCCATGCCATTCGGCAGCAACGTAACCTTTTCATGGAACGTTAAATGGGCTGTCAGGGCAACTATAGTAGCTGGAAGTCACAGGACAGTTGATGTGAAGGCTGCAGAGGCTTCTCGCTGAGTGGCTTTTTGTACCACCAACACTGCAAAGATGCACAATATGTGGGGATGGGACTGCAGACAGGGATACTGTTATACAAGGCATATGTGCGCGAGGCAAAGCAGAATCTACTAGGTCTCACTTTGCGTCAAGTGTTTCATGCTGTGTTGATGAGACGGTCACCTATGTGAAGGTACGATTCCTAGAAGGTGTTGAAGCTCCTGCTCTTCAGTTCAGATAGGCTAATTGACCGATTGTATCCCATAGTGCAGCAATGGAATTCAAGAGAGGCATTCCTGTTTTGCCGTCCTCTTCATGCAAACGGTGAAGAGCTTTTTTTAAACTAAGACGGTTTTGCGTAAGAGCGTGGCGACACGGGGATGTTTGCTGTGGTCTTTGCAGTGAAGGCGTAATGTGAAGGAGTGGACTTGTAACAAAAGGAGTGACTGGCACAGTAGCTCACCGTCCTCGTTGAATCCACACAAGTGGGTGCCAGAACAAATTCTGCTTGTTCTGCTTCAGAAAAACATGAACTGTATGAAGTTGTGCCACATTCGTGGAAGGGTTTTTGCCATGTTCATGCGAAATGATGGCGCAAGTGGTGGAAAGAGACCCCATTTACTCTTAAACTGAAATCCGCTGATCTGCTGCCTTCCAAGGAAAGTTGTAATGAGCTGTCGCACATTTTGCAGAGATTTTGCTGGTCGGAGACTCTTAATGATCAGTGGGATCCTAGTTTTGCAAGTTAACAAAGAGTGTCCTTAACGCCCTCATTCTTTTTCTGTCCACTTATCTATGCACATAAGGTTTTTGAGCATCAAATACAATTAAAACAAAGTAACCATACCTGTTTAATATTGAGCACGACTTCTCTTTCTCCTTTTCTGCACTTCAACTCCTAATTCCACTATTTTGTGCAGCAAGGAAACACCCCCTTTGAATTTAATACTTCTAGAACATATAATGATGGGGGATCAAATGTCTTATTTATAAAATTAATTGTAACTGTGGGGCTGCAATCATTTCTCTAGGTCTGGGAGATTCACTATAATTTGATGAAGTTGGAGAATGTAGGCTTTAAAAGATGCTCATGGTGAACGTAAACATGAAATGGAATATAGCTGCTATCTAAAATGTAATTATCTGACAGATCAGGTGTTGTGAAACCAAGAAAACCACAACACTCACTGAGGGTTCAGCTTTAACAGTCCTCCTCTTAAAAGCTTAACTTTATTTAACTACAGTTTTGTGTGGACACTGCATTGTCAACCATACATTCCTAAAACTGAAGCTGTCATGTGCCATACAGGTGATTAAATCCTGTGCTCACCTAGTGCAATGGTTGCAGGCCATTGAACTCCACATTGCTCCCTTCTGACTTCTCTCTGTATTACTCTTTCTGCCATTGCCCAGGCTCCACGCGCCCAGGAGTAAATGTGAAGTCCCTCCTGGACAAGATATTAGTGACCTGCACTGAACCCATAATAGGTGAGATATTGGAATGACTGGTGGGTGTGTGGAGCAGAGCAGGATTTTAGTATACTGTCAAGGAAAGTATCTGCAACAATATTTGTGGGCTGACTTTTTAGGCTTTTAAGTAGCATACTAACTGTGGTTCACTTGGAGAAGCTTGTAGTTTCTCTGTATAATTTAAAACTAGTGTTACTATGATGTGAAAATATTTAATCTGATTTCTCCTGAATTTGTCTTACATCAAGGCATCTGTTTTACACATGCAGAAACCTACAGAAGTTTTATACAGGTCCCACAGGTCTCAGGTAAATGTTACCTGAGAGCCATCTACCCATACATATTCGTTTTATACCACCCCTACAAGAGTCCAGACAACTATACCAGAGCCCTGTAAATGTACACCACCAGCCATCACACTCACATCACATAAAATTACACATTCATTTTTTATGAATTCAGTTATTGATTGAGTGGTTTGAATGTGGAATAAAAGTATTCCTCATTTTAAAACGTCTTCACTGACAAACTCTTAAACATCTGTTTGAAGGCATTATTTGATATTGATCATGAGAGGGATCAGTGGAGTTACTACCAGCTAGTCTCAATATACTCCGAATATAAGCACTTTGAAAACTCTTGCTGAAGTGCCTGCTATGTTTTAATGCACCGATCTTATTTAGCCTTGCGTTTTTTTTGCCATTGGCAGGCCTGCAGTATGTGTGGGAATACCGTAGTCCCAGCAGGACTGTGCAGCCGCATTACCAGTGCAGGCTGTGCAAAGTGCAGGTTCTGAAGAGCGAGATTATAGCGCACGTTAAAGGCTGGAAGCACTGCTACAGGTATATGGTAAGTGGTCTCCTTGAAAAGTCTTGTGCATAATCCATATTTTCTCCAAAATAGTATGTGGTGCTGTTTTCTCTCCATTCCACCAGAATACAACTCATGTCAAAGTTTTGTTAGGTATAAGTAGAGATGGGCACAATTCTGAGATATTTGAACAAATCCTTTCCTAGATGGATGCACATTCTGCAATAATGTTTACTGCAGCTTGCTTTCAATGTAAAACAGAACAATGACATGACCTTCTTTTAAGGCTGCTTTCGAACTGAAGAATATGTAGATAGAATTATTGTATTCTCGCAAACTAAACATAGTAAAAACACAATTCTGGCAATACAGAATTATGGAACAACTAATAGGTTTATTCCGTGCTGGAAAAAAAAGAAGAAAGAAAACACAACGTTTCGGTGTGTCACACCTGAAGAAGGCTCCACGGCCGAAACGTTGTGTTTTCTTTCTTCTTTTTTTCAGCATTGAATAAACCTGGCATTGAATAAAAGTAGGCTGCAAAGGAACCTACTTGTTCCTTTGGAGCCTACGCATGCTGACGCAGCGCCCCACCTGAACTAATATAGAATTATGTCCAGGTCTTCATTCAAGAATCATGATTTTTGTAGCATTAGGTATGTTGTCAGCTACTAATGAGTCCAATGTGAGTTTTGACCCATACAGCATTTTGGGAACTTGGTGGGTCTTATTCTGATACTGCACGAGTTTGATTTCAGTTTTGATCTTAACTGCCCAAGATCCTTGCGTTTCAGAGAATATGAAGTATTATTTTTCTTGCAGTCAGGAGGACTGGAAGTACTGTGTTTTTGTTCAGCTGGTATCTGAATGGTATAGTTTTTAACATAGCTATGTCAGTTGTGCATTCGCTATGATTTTTGAACCTTTGCAGGCCTAACCCATTTTCTTTTTTGACTAGATCTCGATGTGTTTGAATGGCACTGTATGGCAGAAAGCCTTATTATCCCATTTTTCCCACTTTTTTTTTTTCCTGTTTCAGAAAAAGGCGCACCCTGACGTGGTCCCGTTTGAGGAAGACAAAGCAGTGGAAGATCCTATGGTTCGCAAGACCATTAAAGAATCGGCTGGCGAAGTGGAGAAAGCTGAAGGAAGGGGGAAAATCAAGGTCACAGTCGCCACCTGCTGGTCAGATAGTGCAATCAGGGTTGTCGGCAATGAAGCTCGGTTTTGTGCTGTAAAAAGTTTCAGAGACGGTACACAAAATTCCTTTGAGAGCACCAGACTTCACCCCGTTCGTAACAGAGGAACAGCACAGTTGTCGTACTGGCTGCCGGTCTGTATCGGGTGTACTCCTCTGGCCTCATGGTTAGTTTCCAATCGGAAGGAATGCCACTTTTTTAGAATAAAATGGTAGGCAATCAAATTTCAGTGTCCTGTCAGAAATCCGCTGAAGTCCCGGTCACTGCGCTGAGGCTCTGCCGAGGCAGAGAGTTGTTCAGCCACAAGTGGGACTAGGTGTGCATTGGCTCCCTTGATTCTAAAATAAAGGCACTGTCACTGTAGTCCTTTAAACAGAAGGCATTTGTCAGCCTGTGAATTACCTCACAGTTCACTGCTGTTGACTGTGTCACTTGTGATTATTCAGGAAAATGCTTGGTTTTTCATTTCTTAAATGCATTTGTAATGGTTTGTTTTGTAGTTGAAATGCAGTAGAAAATGGGATTGGCATTATAAACAGTGATCCCTCAGGTGAAAGGTGGAATTTAGCTTCATTTTCAGATGAAACTCTTAACACTATGCTGACTGAGAGGGTGCTGTAAGCATTCCAGTTCTCTCTGCCTTTCTCTGTGTTGTACCTAGAATTTATTTGTACTTATTATTAAAAACTAGAAATATCCAGATAATGTATATTCCTCTCTCTGAGCCAATCGACTGCTGCACGGATGTAAGAGATCCCCATGTAAGCCTCACATACACCCGTATGCAGGTCCGTGTCCAGGTGCGTCTCAGCTGAGCAATAAGAACCGCAGCACTGAGTGTTAAAAGGTCATGTCCACTGGGACAGGAATGTCATTAACAAGGTATTTCCTTCAGGCTGTAGCCGTGTACTGAGAGAAAATCTGAAACACTGTCCAAAGCTGGAGTAATTTACATTTTTCTTCTGACTTGGCAGAATTTGTCCATTTTTTTTGTTTTCCAAAGCAGCATCTCCTAATCAGTCAAACTCACTCCACCTGGATCTCTTTTATAGGCTTCAAGTCTTAAATTTGGACTGTGAGGAACACAGTTGTAGTTCAAAAGTTACTTGACTAATAGAATTCAACTGTGTATTTCACTTTTTTATCCGGCTTTCTATTATCTAATATAATGAGGAGATGTGCCGACGTCTTTGCTTCTTCTGTTGATTCAAATGACCATGACTACATAACACCCTAAATACCGAGAGCACAAGCGCTTCTTAAGCCACCTCATTGGATTGGTTACTCTGCACTTATTACTCTGCATGTAATTTATTTCGGGATTGAACTTGCAAGTTGTTGGCAGCTGAATGGACTTTTTGTGTTGCAGGTCCTGATGAAGGAACCAAGTGAGGTGGCAGCTTTCCAGGGAATGCGTGAGTTTCTATTATTATTGCTGCTAACAGCTGTATTTTGGTATTCCTTGCACTTGTTTTTGTTGTTGATAGGTTGAAGAAAAACTGGAATAAATCCATTTGTGCCACCAAAGTAACAAGTCAGAGCAATAGACATCGTAACTGCATAACATTTATTGACAGACTAAGTAATTCTGAATAAAGATTCTCCCTTTACTCATACTAATGTTGTGATTGAAATAAACAAAGTAGCTTAATTTTCTCAGAACAAAAACATTGTTACCTTTTGTTGACCTAATTGATTTCCATGTTTTATTACCTGAGCAAAATACTGTTATTGATGATTCTTAAATATGCCAGTGTGAGTGCGTAAAGGGGTGATATTTGAAAAGTGTTTATTCCCTCCCACCCACCCACCATCTCGAATTTGATCTTTGGATTTTTTTTCCTCCCATCATGTGTTTTTGGTACAGTTTCTGCCGTGAAGCCAAGGTCAGCCAGACTAGGAGGCCAAAATCAAGGTCTGTAACTTGTTTTCAGAAAACGTTTGTGACAGCAACCGGGCAGAAACTGTGTGGGTTGGCATCCCCTGAGGGAGCTCGGCTACAGGAACAAACCAAACATGGGATCAGGCAGCGCTTTAATGTCATTAGAAATGAAGGAGAGACGAATCAGTACGTGTAATGTCTTGCGAGTGCTGAATTAGCCCAGCAAGCTGTTGGCCTCCATTTGCTTGCACAACATACTGTACCTGGGCACCTGTAAAGTGCACATGTGGCCACATAGCTGTTGACATCTGCTGTATGTAAGACCTTTCCAGAATTACATTTTTGTTCACTATTGGTGTATCAACTTCTTAAAGGAATGCAGTGTTTTCTCAGACATGTCTTGTGTATGGGATACTCTAGATTTAAGTTCTATCCACACTCTTAAAGGTGCCTAAAGTAATTGTCATCCACATTACCATATACAAGAACCAAACTAGTCTTAAATACCAGTTCCAAGTGTGGTTTGTCAAATGGGGAAATGCTGCAAAACTGACCTTTTGTTCATTGGCTCCTCAAGTTTCTGCATAGTCATTGCAAATGCTAGTAACGGGCACCTCAAGGAGATAAGTATCTTCTGCTTCAATTTATTGTTCATTATTTCAAGGAAGACTATAGAATGAAATGCTGAAATCAAGGTATTGATTAATGTGAGAGATCAAGCCCTTCAGCAGAGCTACAGAATTCAAAATGAAATGCTTTCAAACCTGGTCCTGGGTTTTTCAGAAAGCCATAAAAGTTACATCCATCTTTACGTGGCTGTAATGAAATGCCTGGAGGATGGTGGGATCTGAAGGACATTCCAGTGTCCAAAGCATCAACAGGAATGTGTCTCCGAAATATTTGAGCTAACAGTGCGCTTTAATCTTAACTGATTATGACATGGCTGCAGGATCACATAGTTTACGTTGTGGCCTCACCCCTCTGTGGCCCTGGCTTATGATTCTGAGCTTGGATCCCTTCTGTTTGGAGTTTGCATGGGTTTACAGCGGGTTAAGGTTCAGCAGAAGATTCCTCCAAAAGGAATGACATGACAAAACCTGGTTAAATTTAACCAGCACCTTTAAATTAAATTAAATTTAAAATGGGGTTTGATCCCTGGTTCCTACTGGCAGATAGAACCAGTTGAAATGCTGCATTCTAGTCACACTTGAGATCTACTAGATGTTGTGGGTTAAAAAGCCAGATGAGGTGTCAGTTAGGTATTTGGACTCGCTTGGTCTTGTGCTGTTCGTGGAAGTAATGCCATATGCAGTTCCTCAATCCCTGTTGTACTATTTGTGCTACTTTGAAAGATGGATGAGTTCCTGTGGAACAAGCGAGTGAACTGCTTTTCCAGAGAAAAGGGGAAAGGGCAAACAACACCATAGAATGAACAAATCTATTTGCAGATTGAAGTCCTGCAGATGTATAAACAGCTTGGCCGTGGTATCTCCTGTGTAAATCGGGGTGCTTGTGGTCACACTCAGTTCTCGCTGTCTTATTTTGTGGCAGGGGAAAGATACCCTCCTGCTTTTCCAGACCAGGGGTATCCTGCTGAAAACCCTCAAGGAATCTTTCCTGACTTTCCCGGGAGAATGTATTCGAATGACATGCCAATGGGAAATGATGATTTCCCGATGAGGGGGCATCTGGGCGACATGCCCCTGCAGGGGTACCCTGGTGACGGACGGATGTATGAGAGCGACCTTCCTTCACGAGAGCTCGGCGCTGGCCCCCAGCAGCGCTACTGTGACGATTTCTCCAGCAGCGGGCGGTGTCCTGAAGGAGGCCCTCCGATGGACAAGAGAGTGAGGAACGATTATGAAGCCAGGCCCTCCAACATCATGAGGAGGTAATGAGCTGAAGTGCACTGCTAGCACGATCCGGTGGTTTGTGTTTTCAGGTTATGCGCTGCTTGTCTTTACAGTGCATTGCCTTCTTTAACAGCTCAGATTTTAAAACTGCCTTAGTTTTTAAAAAAGGGTTCAATTGAAGATGCCTGGTTTAAAATCCATTACGAGCCTGACCTTCCTGACCCAGAGTCCTCTCTTTAATGCAGGGAATTCGAGAGCTTTGCTGGCAGGAGACCAGAGGGCATGCATTTTTCTCAGGTAATAAATACCGGGGAGAAAGACTGCACACTGTGAGAATATATTCTGTTATGTTGGCATGGACTGTATCTGAAGAATGTTTGCGGGTAATTTGTCTTAATTACAGCTAGACGTACTTTGTATTGATGAACCTTCGAACAATGGTGATACGTTGTCAATATTATTCTAAACAAAACTGAACATCAGAAGAGTTAAGGCGCTCAAGACAAGCGTACTTCTGCCTCATTTTATTTTGTGTCTTCATGTCAGAATGAAGGCCCCTACTCAAGAGCCTCCGAGAAGAATATTCCAGCTACTCTTTTTGAATGTCTGGTATGTATCCGCTCTTATCATGGAGAAGGTTAATAAAGTTCCAAGAGACCTGAGGAAACATCTCTTGCCTCTTTGGAAATTGGTTAAATGTTTTAATATAAATGTATTATTTGCTTTTGTTTATAACTAACATTTATACTCCCATCAAGAATGCTGCAAATTAAACTGGTACAAACCTGTGACTTTCCGGAAGAAGTACCCAGTCGTTCTGTGAGACCTAGACAAGATAGCAGACACAAGCATTCTGCTACTATAAGAAATATAGCTTTAGCAGGGATTTGGGTAAACTAGTGCATATAAGCTGCAGAAAATGTATTCTGTAGCTATCAGGAGGTAGTAGTTCCAGAGGACTGCAAAAGCTTTTAGGTTTGAAGGTACTTTGTTGGCTAAGAATCTTTCTAATTGAAGTTTGAAATTCTAGTTAAGCTGACTCTGCACTATCTGCAGTGAATGCAGTTGAAAATCTGATGTATTTCTGCGTCTTGAGAGTAATCCACCAAACTACGCCCATTTACTGTAGAATAAAGATGTCTGTCTTGAAGGGAGTCCAAGGGGATGGGAGTTCTGCGGGAATCAGACATTATTCATCATTCATGAATTAAAGAATCCATGATAATGAATGAGCAGCTCCGGGTAGTCTAGGCTTTCAAATGGGTCTTGAATTTCATAGACTTCTTACATTCTTGCTCCTTCAAAACTGTATGTTTGGAGGCGAGACATTGATGTGTATTTATAGTCTCTATCATCTGAGACTCTCCTTCAACAGTATTATACCCTCTGTAGCCACAGTGAGGTTTGGAGTTTTTCTGGCTCAAAGGGAAGAGGGACATACTTGTATGAACACCAACCACTTCTGACACTGATGTGGCTCACCTTGCACAGCCTCCATCTCTCCACAGACCAGGCTGCTGGGAGCCGTACTTGTAGCACGAGCTCAGAGGAGTTGAGAAAGTGAGCCAGCGTGTTTGCATGACGAGTCTGCTTGACTTCTTTTCTGGTTCTGTTCTGGTTGTCCATTTACTGTATTGATTGTTTGCTCCTGTAAGTGTGAATATATATGTATTAAGGCCTGGATTAGCTCAATCTAAAGTGAGAGACAAGAAAGCCTTTATGCCCTTCTTGCTTGGTCGCAATATAGTAATCCAACCACATGTCATCATGGAACTCCACTGAATCCCTTTCCACAAGCACCATGGCTATATACTTTGTATTAAAACAACGAGATAAATGCCTACCGTTAGTCCTACAGGTCCTTGCATTTCATTTTGGTTGATTTTATCCGTTTCATACAAGGGTTTGGCATACCTGAATATAATATCCATTAACCTTTCTGTGGCTGATAGACCAGTTAGTTGTAGAACTGTATTAGAACACTTTAAAAAAAAAACCTGGAATCCCATCCTATCATTTTCATCACCCTTGAGTTGCTTTATCACTTCCGTACTTCTTCAGATTCCCAGCCAACATTTCCAGCACGTAAAGCTTATGTATCTGTTTCAATGAACTTTACTTTGCGGTTATTTCTGAGCTTCTACTTCTCTGAATGTTTAATATGGGGCGTTTTTTTAAGCTGATTGTTTTAACCTGTTTTCTGCAGGAGAACTTTCGTATCGAAACCGAATCCGATGCGCAGATCGTCTTGAAAGTGACCCAGAAGCTGACTGATGTGCTGATGGAATACAGGCTGAGGACTATGTCCGCGGTGAGAGAACAATCCCGCCAACCAGTGCAGAGGGAGTTGGTAGATATAGGTCTCCCTGGGAAAACCGATTGAGCCACTTGCCTTCCGTGGAATCCGTTATTTATGAGGCAAAATTATTTCAAAGCCAAAACATATATTAACCAAAGTTTTATAAAATGTAATGCATATATAACATACTATATAGCATATACAGTTGCAAGAAAACATTTGTGAACTCTTTGGAATTACCTGGATTTCTGCATTAATTACTCATAAAAATGTCATCTGATCTTCAAGTTAGTCACAATAATAGACAAATGCAATCTGCTTTAACTAAAAACACACAAACAATTGTACTTCTTGTCAATATTGAGCACATCGTTTAAACATTCACAGTCCAGGCTGGAAAAAGTATGTGAACCCTTGTATTTATTAACTGGTAGAACCTCCTTTAGCAGCAATCAACCTCAACCATATGTTTCCTGTAGCTGCTGATGTGACTTGGACTCTTAGGGTAGGAGGGATTTTAGGCCATAAAACTGTTTCAATTCATTGATATTTCTGGGATTCCTTGTATGAACAGCTCTCTTCATGTCATTCCACAGCATCTCAGTTGGGTTGAGGTCTGGACTCTGACCTGGTCATTCCAGAACACAAAATTTCTTCTGTTTAAGCCATTCTGTTGCTGATTTACTCCTGTGTTTTGGGTCATTGTCTTGTTGCCTCACCCAACTTCTGTTAAGCTTCAGGTGATGGACCGCTACCTTGACATTCTCCTGTAAAATGTCTTGATACAATTTTGAATTCGTTGTTCCCTCTATGATAGCAAGCTGTCCAGGCCCTGAGGCAGCAAAGCAGCCCCAAACCACGATGCTCCCTCCACCATGCTTCACGGTTGGGATGAGGTTTTGCTGTTGGTGTGTCCTCCAAACATAGCGTTGCACGTTTCTGCCAAAGAGTTCAACTTTTGTCTCATCCGTCCACAGAACGTTGTCCCAGAAGCGTTGTGGAACATCCAGGTGGTCTTTTGCAAACTTGATACGTGCAGCAATGTACTTTTTGGAGAGCAGTGGTTTCCTCCGTGGTGTCCTTCCATTAACACCATTCTTGTTCAGTGTTTTTCTTACAGTGGACACATGAACAGACTTTGGCAAGATCAAGAGATTTCTGCAGGTCCTTTGCTGTTACCCTAGGGTTCTTTTTCACCTCTTTCAGCATTGCACGCTGCGCTCTTTGTGTGGTCTTTGCAGGACGCCCACTCCTAGGGAGAGTAGCAACAGTACAATTGGTCTTACTGTGGATTGATGAACACAGGCCTTTAGAAATGCTTTTATAGCCTTTTCCAACTTTATGTATCTCTACAATTCTTTTTCTGATATTTCTTTTGATCAGGGCATGGTTCACATGAACAGCTCTTTCTTGAGAAGAGCAGACTCCAACCTTTGTGTGCCTTTTTTATAGGGCAGGGCACCTCCAACCCACACCTCCAGTCTCATCTCACTCATCTCATTGATTGGAACGCCTGACTCCAATTAGCTTTAGGAGAAGTCATTAGCCTAGAGGTTCACTTTCTTTTTCTAACCTAGACTGTGAATGTTTAAACAATGTGTTCAGTGCTGACAAGAAGGAGTACAGTTGTTTGTGTGTTATTAGTTTAAGCAGATTGTGTTTGTCTATTATTGTGACTTAGCTGAAGATCAGACCACATTTTTATGAGTAAGGCAGAAATTCAGGTAATTCCAAAGGGTTCACAGACTTTTTCTTGCAACTGTATGCACTGGTTTCACAGGAGAATGGGTTCTGCAGAACCTTCAGCGGAATTCCACAGAGTGTAAGTTCTTCTGTTCTGTTTCTCAGATGGCAAGCAGCAAGCAGTCCTCTGGTCCTGGAGAGTATCCATCCTCAAGAGTGGCTGGCATGGACAGATACACAGGTACCAGCAGCAGGCTCCATAGGGATAAACGAGTTCATGAAGCACTGCATGACAGATGCTCAACTCACCTAGGACCATATCTGTACAGGTGGTGTTTTAGGTGGAGTGTAGATTTTAAAATCAGATTGTGGTTGGAGCCGATTGTATAATTATAGAGCTAGTATTCCCACTTCTAAAGAAGCTTTGTATTTAATAGAATAGTGTAGTTTAAATGGAAACGCATAAGAACAAATGAAGAAATGTAATGAGCACAGTATTGCAACACTTGAGATGAAAATAAAAGGCTAACCATATTTTTGTGTCAGGGCTTTGGGCTGAAACCTTAGGGTTTATCTCAGCATTTGCTGCAATGCCATTCTGGAGGTAGTAGAGACGTTCTGTTTGGTCATGACCTGCTTTTAATTTTTTCTTCTTTAGGTCACAAATGCCTATGAAGATCATGGCCCGTACTCCCCTGTGTGTCAGCAGCTCGTCCAGGAGATTTACACTAAGATTTACTCCTGCTGGAGTTCAATCTCAGAAAATGAGGGAATACCGAAGACTGGCTGCCACTGTTCTCTTTCTTAATACAGTTATTGTTACATCTTTTGTTCTTTTTTATTGTTTTTTAACTAATTGTTCGTGGCCTGTTTTATGACTTGGTAAAATGCTACTTTGTGCTGGTAAATATTTTTTGTCAACATTAAGTTCCTGTTAGTGATTATTTCAGCACAGGTATTGATGAATAAAAGTTTGGCCTTTCCTCTTGCCTTGTTTGCAGTGTCATTAGTAAACAATGTAAAGATGTCTGTTTAGAAGGAATAGGAAGGTTTGTTACAGTGCTATTTAGAAATCTCCCTCTGAAGAAGTGGGTATCTAGCATGGAGTTCCTGGTTATGTTTTGTTCTACCAAACCACTTAAAGGGTTAATGCAAGTTTTATAGTGCTTTCATTAGTAACTGTTAAATACAAAATATTTGATGGTGTATTGCCCACAAAAGACTTTGCAGTGGTATTTAAATATATGGCATTGAAAAGGGAATTAAGATGCCGATTCACAAAGTAGAAATTCCACAAAATGCCAAATATTTCATTCTTGAATTGTGAAATACACATTCACTCACTGCATGAAATGTCACTCTCTGAACACCAGTTTCTGCAAAGTTTTTCTGACAATCATTATGATATATGTGCTATATATGCTTACCTAATACGTAAGGCAGTAAATGGATAAATTCATTTAGTACCTTAGGCGGTCTTACATTTCTTTAATAGTTCATTTTTTCTTAATTATATTTTCTTTTTTTAAGACTTAATGATTCATCTATGCTACGTATTGTTAGACTTTTAAACTCCATTGGCATGGACAGTTTATATCAGACATTTTCACTCATACAATCTGCTATAATTTTCTGAAACGGTATTAATCACAATTTCAGGCATGTTGTCGGACCTTAGGACAAAACACGCTGCCAAGATGCCGAAGGTACCCTTGGATTGTTGAGTTTTATTCATGCCATTGATTTTTTTATGCAAAGGAACAAGTAATAGGTTTATTCCATGCTGAAAAAAAGAAGAAAGAAAACAACGTTTCGGCCGTGGAGCCTTCTTCAGTTGTCAAAGTTATTGATTTTTTATAATTTGAAGAGACGTGTTGTGCCTTCTGTCATGGGAATATAAATCCAGGTTAATATAAAATAATTGTACTCAACCGTACTAAAATTATTTATGGATTTCTTGGTTGCGATTATGTCCTACGTATTACCTGCAGTTCAGTTCAGGTATTGAAGGGAGTAGATTGCCAAATTATTTCAGATAAAGAGATAAGGATCACGATCAACAAACAGAGAAAAATGCCTGGAAGCATATGAAGTACGTGCCAGCCTCGAAGTCCACGTATTTCACAGCATACTCTCACTCCCTCTTATCCCAATCCTAACAACATACGTTTAGTGAAGAGATGCAAGAAAAATCATCCACAGGGCAATCTGCTTGAGGTAACAGCAAAACCCGTCGCGTTAAAATGACGTCATTTGTTTCGAAAGACCCAACTTAGTCTGTATTTAGTGCCCATTTTAAACACTGTATGCTAATACGTTAATTGCTACTGTAGAGTTGTGGTAAATTAGTAGTTGCAGTAAAACGCTAAAACCCTTAATTAAATGCAAAATCCAAATGTAAAGAATATATAATGCCTTCGCGTACGGTAGTCCTTCGTTCAGGCAGTAGCATGGTGAGCTCAGTAGCTCTGTAATCAATGGAAGGGCAGAGTTGTTGCCACATGAATTGTGAAAAGTGGAAACATTGAACTGGACAGATCCAGGCGTTATCTGCAAGCGGGAAATATAATTCGTGAGTTTATACGATTAAAGAACTGTACCCTCTGAGCCGGTACTACAGTTTGTTTTCCGAGACTGCCTAGTGTATTCAGGCTATATAAGCTTTCTTCTTGTAGGATGTCGAGAGACCCAGAAAACAATTTGGAATTTGTTTTTCTTCCTTTGTGGGGATTATGCATTAGGGACATAGTCCTGCGATTTTAAAATGAGCTATAAGGTTTTTAAGCTTTTACTGTGCAAAATCATAGTTACCCGATTTGCTTTGAGTTTTCGGTGTTTGAGCCAAAGAGATTTAATTTGATGAATCGTAACTGCAAACGCACAAATACTTTTGTTAATTTTATTGAAACGTTTTTATTGCCGGTTCAACTATAGCCTAAAGTAATTAAGGCATTTCTCAGCGTTCCATGCATGTTGCTTTGCCTTGGTATTTTATGTCTTTTGTTGAAGGTTGTATAGGTTATGAGTGGTAAGCTGACAATTTTGATTGAAAACACCGGTACAGCAGCCCGTGAAGTATCTGCTAACTTATTGCCTATCTGTTCTAACTTTTTGGAAACGTGTCCTGTCATTTTCTACTTTTGATGTTTAATTAATGGGTCCCCTAGCACAAATGCAGATAGTCAATTTAAAGGGAACATCCGTATGGCAGGTTTCAGCAGTAAGCTGGCAGTCAATGGTTGGGTTCTCGTCTTTTTCTCCCCCAGTTTCTCAACATGACCAAGAAGAGGAAGAGGCAGGACGATTTTCAGAAAGTCAAACTTAAGGTGGGGAAAAAGAAACCGAAGCCTGACAACGTGACCAATGTCAGCTTCAAGACCAAAGGCATCCGGCTCCCAGAGCAGCTGAAGAGCAGTGAGTCTGGACCCACTACGCACAGACAGCTCAGCATCAAGGTAATGCACAGACCTGCTTCTGTAGGAGCAGACCAGGAGCAGAGGGTCCATGCTCAAGACCAGGCCAGCTCCTGTTGCATCAGCACAGGACAGGCGCAGGGGCTCATACAAAATCTCAGATATGTTGACTCAGCCTGACTTCATTGCTTCCGTCGTTGCATCATGGCTACAGCCAGCAGCCATATCACCCTGCAACTCCCAACTGGCAACCCACTGAAGCTCAGCAGGTGTGAGCCTGGTCAGTACCTGGATGGGAGACCTCCTGGGAAAAACTAAGGTTGCTGCTGGAAGAGGTGTTAGTGGGGCCAGCAGGGGGCGCTCACCCTGCGGTCCATGTGGGTCCTAATGCCCCAGTATAGTGACGGGGACACTATACCGTAAAACAGGCGCCGTCCTTCGGATGAGACATAAAACCGAGGTCCTGACTCTCTGTGGTCATTAAAAATCCCAGGGTGTTTCTCGTAAAGAGTAGGGGTGTAACCCCGGCGTCCTGGCCAAACTTCCCATTGGCCCTTACCAATCATGGCCTCCTAATAATTCCCATTTATGATTTGGCTACATTACTCTGCTCTCCTCCCCACTGATAGCTGATGTGTGGTGAGCGTTCTGGCACACTATGGCTGCCGTCGCATCATCCAGGTGGAGCTGCACATTGGTGGTGGTGGAGAGGAGTCCCCATCACCTGTAAAGTGTTTTGAGTGGTGTGTCCAGAAAAGCGCTATATAAGTGTAAGCAATTATTATTATTATTATTATTATGAGCAGGCCCTTCTTATTTTCCCAGCGCAGCTGCTGCTTTGATGACAGTGCCTGTTACATTTTCTGGGCCCGCGTTTCTGAGGGTGACCGTCTCCCTCCTCTGTCTCTTCAGGACCTGCTGTCCCAGCTCCACCACTACAGCGGGGGGGTGAAGCAGGGCGCGCTGGCGGGGCTGAGGGAGCTGCTGGCCAAGAACCCCTCCCTGCTGGACGCCCACCTGTCCAGCGTGCTGAGCGAGGCCGCCGCCGTCTTCACCGACAAGGAGCCCGGGGTGCGGGCGGCCGCCGTGCGGCTGCTGCGCTTCCTGGCCCCCCGCGTGCCCGCGGAGCGCGTGGCCCCCTTCTTCCCCTTGCTGGGCGCCCACCTGTCCTGTGCCATGACGCACATCGCCGAGGGCATCCAGGAGGACGCGCTGCAGGCGCTCGACGTGCTGCTGGAGCACTACCCGGCCCTGCTGGCCGCCCGCTCCGCCGTGTTGCTCAAGAACTTCCTGGAGCTCATCTCCCAGCAGCGGCTGTGGCGCCGGGGCAGGGGTGGCGAGGAGCGCAAGACGGCCCCCTGGGCGCTGTCCGTCAGTCCTGGCCGCAGGGTCACCTCCCAGCAGTGGAGGCTCAGTGTGCTCACTAGGTACTGCCGCGGAGCTCTGTTCCGGCTTGAGTATTATTAACCTGCCAGCAGCCATATCACCCCGCAGCTCACAACTGGCAGCCCACTGAAGCTCAGCAGTGTGCGCCTGGTCAGTACCTGGATGGGAGACCTCCTGGGAAAAACTAAGGTTGCTGCTGGAAGAGGTGTTAGTGGGACCAGTAGGGGGCGCTCACCCTGTGGTCTGTGTGCATCTTAATGCCCGAGTATAGTGACGGGGACACTATACTGTAAAAAGGCGCCGTCCTTCGGATGTGACGTAAAATGGAGGTACTGCCTGTTTTTGGTCATTAAAAATCCCAGGGTGTTTCTTGAAAAGAGTAGGGGTGTTAACCCGGCACCTTGGCCAAAGTTCCCATTGGCCCTTACCAATCATGGCCTCCTAATAATCCCCATCTATGAACTGGCTTCATCACTCGTTCTCCTCCCCACTGATAGCTGGTGTGTGGTGAGTGTACTGGTGCACTATGGCTGCTGTTGCATCATCCAGGTGGATGCTGCACATTGGTGGTGGAGGGGAGTCCCCATTACCAGTATAGCGCTTTGAGTGTAGTGTCCAGAAAAGTGATATATAAGCGTAAGGGATTAATTAACTTATTGGGCTGATGCTTTTATCTAAAGTGAATTGTGCTTGTACGCAGTTGTACATCTGGTAGTTCATTAAGGAAAACCTCTAAAGTCCTGAGTACAGATCTGTCTTGGAGCATCTGTCTGTTGGGAGTTTGCATGTTCTCCCCATGTTGCCATAAGTCTTTGCTAGGTCTTACCTCCCATAGCTCTGCAAGCTACGATTGGTTTGCTGTCCTTTCTGGAAGGCAGGGCAAGGAGGTTGTTTCCAGCTGATCCTGTTCTGGTTACGTGACTGTAGTAAAACTGAAGCAAGTGAAGATGCTGGGTCAAATTGTTGACTCTCCTCTGGGGCATTCCTGATGCACTGTTGCCAGTATCTCTAAATTTTCAACTAATGATTTTGCCCTGGTGTCATGGAACACTTTTCAGTGTTTCAGTGTTTTTAAGAGCAAGATACTTTATAACTTATGGTAGTATGACTACTAATTAGCTCCAAGTATTTTATACTGCTAGAAAGCAGTCTTCTGTTTGGAAAGCGCTTTGCCTATATGAGTTAAAGTACAGCTGGGGATTTGTGCCTCATAGCTAACTTTGACCAGTGAGGCGTGCATATATTTACAATTCAGAATGAAACATGCATCAGAAGATATGCATTTAAAATTTTATTTCATCTTTTAAAAGGTAAAAAGGTAAAGGTATTCTTTTAAAAGGCAAAACTAACCCCAACAGGAATGCATAGAACTGCCCTGTGTTACCAGGCTGTGAGTGTATTTTCAGGTGATGAGACAGAACTGTACTGGTGTCTGCGTTGTGTGTTTCAAAATAAGAAAGTTAGTAAGAATGGCTCGATTTGTACTTGCCTGTTACGGCTTTTCGTGTAATTTGTGCCAGTGGCTTGGGCCTGGTGCTCAGCCTGGTGTGTGTGTCTCTCCAGGCTCAGGCCTGGTGCTCAGTGTGGTGCGCGTGTCTCTCCAGGGGCCTGGCGCTCAGCGTGGCACGCGTGTCTCTCCAGGCTTGGGCCTGGTGCTCAGCGTGGTGCGCGTGTCTCTTCAGGCTCGGGCCTGGCGCTCAGCGTGGTGCGCGTGTCTCTCCAGGGGCCTGACGCTCAGCGTGGTGCGCGTGTCTCTCCAGGCTCGGGCCTGGCGCTCAGCGTGGTGCGCGTGTCTCTCCAGGGGCCTGACGCTCAGCGTGGTGCGCGTGTCTCTCCAGGCTCGGGCCTGGCGCTCAGCGTGGCGCGTGTCTCTCCAGGAGCCTGGTGCTCAGCGTGGCGCGCGTGTCTCTCCAGGCTCGGGCCTGGTGCTCAGCGTGGCGCGCATGTCTCTCCAGGGGCCTGACGCTCAGCGTTGTGCGCGTGTCTCTCCAGGCTCGGGCCTGGCGCTCAGCGTGGCGCGTGTCTCTCCAGGAGCCTGGTGCTCAGTGTGGCGCGCGTGTCTCTCCAGGCTCGGGCCTGGCGCTCAGCGTGGCGCGTGTCTCTCCAGGAGCCTGGTGCTCAGCGTGGCGCGCGTGTCTCTCCAGGCTCGGGCCTGGTGCTCAGCGTGGCGCGCGTGTCTCTCCAGGCTTGGGCCTGGCGCTCAGCATGGTGTGTGTCTCTCCAGGGGCCTGGTGCTCAGCGTGGTGCGTGCGTCTCTCCAGGGGCCTGGTGCTCAGCGTGGCGCACGTGTCTCTCCAGGCTCGGGCCTGGTGCTCAGTGTGGCGTGCGTGTCTCTCCAGGCTCGGGCCTGGTGCTCAGCGTGGCGCGCATGTCTCTCCAGGGGCCTGACGCTCAGCGTTGTGCGCGTGTCTCTCCAGGCTCGGGCCTGGCGCTCAGCGTGGCGCGTGTCTCTCCAGGAGCCTGGTGCTCAGCGTGGCGCGCGTGTCTCTCCAGGCTCGGGCCTGGCGCTCAGCGTGGCGCGTGTCTCTCCAGGAGCCTGGTGCTCAGCGTGGCGCGCGTGTCTCTCCAGGCTCGGGCCTGGTGCTCAGTGTGGCGCGCGTGTCTCTCCAGGCTTGGGCCTGGCGCTCAGCATGGTGTGTGTCTCTCCAGGGGCCTGGTGCTCAGCGTGGTGCGTGCGTCTCTCCAGGGGCCTGGTGCTCAGCGTGGTGCGTGCGTCTCTCCAGGGGCCTGGTGCTCAGCGTGGCGCACGTGTCTCTCCAGGCTCGGGCCTGGTGCTCAGCGTGGCGTGCGTGTCTCTCCAGGCTCGGGCCTGGTGCTCAGCGTGGCGTGCGTGTCTCTCCAGGCTCGGGCCTGGTGCTCAGCGTGGCGTGCGTGTCTCTCCAGGCTCGGGCCTCGTGCTCAGCGTGGCGCGCGTGTCTCTCCAGGCTCGGACCTGGTGCTCAGCGTGGCGCACGTGTCTCTCCAGGCTCGGGCCTCGTGCTCAGCGTGGCGTGTGTGTCTCTCCAGGCTCGGACCTGGTGCTCAGCGTGGCGCGCGTGTCTCTCCAGGGGCCTGGTGCTCAGCGTGGTGTGTGTCTCTCCAGGGGCCTGGTGCTCAGCGTGGTGCGTGCGTCTCTCCAGGGGCCTGGTGCTCAGTTTGTTGCGCGTGTCTCTCCAGGCTCGGGCGCTTCCTGCAGGCGGTGGTGGAGGAGCGGCCTGCGGAGGAGGGGGCTGGGTCTCGGGATGTCCTGGACGTGGGAGAGAGGGAGGGCGGCTGTGGGAAGATCACCCCGGTGGAGCTGACGTGGGAGGAGCACAGCTTCGGGAAGGGGGGTGTGCAGGTGTATGAGAACGCGGGGGCTCGTGCCTCTGTGTGCTCCGCCTTCCGGCTCAGGTAACCCCGCCCGGTCGCCTTTACTGCACACACCTCATCATCACGCGGAGCGCAGGCCTCCCCTCCCAGCCTGATCTCCATTAAATCAAGACAGAGAGCATAGCATCTCAGCGACCCTTTTATTTTACCTGAAAGAGCGTTCAGTTCTTAATCCCTCCTGGTTTCAAAGCACGATCTAATGGGTCGTGCGAGCAAAGCCTAGTAAAGCCAGGCCTTTTTTATGAATAAATATGCTCTTTGTGTTTAAATACTGAAAATTATTTCTTATTTTTTGCCAGCAGATTATTCATTTATTTACTTACATTTTACTGGTTTAGCAAAAAGCAAAATGGCTTTTGAATCAGTCAGTTCCTTAAGTGATGTATATTTACTCAGTGAATTTTTTATTAAAAAATATGTTCCTGTCTCGCATTTTGAGTTGAAGAAAAAAAAGTGGGAAAACTGTTTTTTTAAAGGTTGTTTTTATGATATTTCCTACTTTAGTTGGAGATTGTGAATGTATAGTGATGTCAAAATCATTCTGTATTTGTACAATCAATGTTGAAAAGCTGTGTAAGAGAGAATTTATTCATTGTACCTTTCATAGAAACATTCTTGGACGACTTTACGAAGTAAATTCAAAGAGTGCAGCTGTAGAATTTTTTTAATTAATTAAACTTATGTAATTTGGCAGTCGTGCAAAGAATGACCTTGCCATAGGTTTTATGACGATGTGGGTCTGGTCTTATACCTCAGTGGGAAGCTCTGTGTTGTTTGTACTCAAGGCCCGACACAGAGCCTGGGGCCGGGTTGGAAGAAGGCCTGACTTCAGTTGAGACAGTGAAAGGCTTTGCGTCAACGCTAGTGCCCCTGCTGCTGGAGGTGTGGGTAGAGGCCTCAACGAGTGAGCAGGGCAGCTCTGAGAACGCACACCTGCTGCACCCCGAGGCCATGTCGCTTATGTACCAGGTCCTGAATATCCTCCAGCTGCTGCGCTGCCTGGCTCCGCAGCGCCACGACCAGGCCGAGCTGGTAAGAGCCCTTTCACACCAGCAGAGCCTCTAAAAATGCTATTTCCTACCTGTTCCTTAATTTTGTCTGGCCTATGGGGAGTATTTCTAAAAACAGACTTCAAAATATATTTTAATTAAAGTATCCACGTATGAAGTGCCTCAGTGCAACAGGCAACTTATTTTTTAAATTTTGTGCATATATTTGACCATTTCCCCATGTCCGTGTCATTCATGCACAATGTTTAGTCCAAATAAAGGAAATGTTTGTCGTGTACATTTTCAGCACAGCATTTGATTAATGTGTCCTTCCTAATCTGGAACTATTCATAATAATTGAATTGGAAATGACTTATTTATGAGTAGTGCTGTAATAAGAAGAATACTTTATTGCTTTAATCAGATGTTATTTTTAATGAATGTGTGCTACTCACTAAACTTTGGAAGAGTGATATTTTTCTTAGTGCACTTTTCCTTGGAGAAATTCCTGGGGAATGAGGGCAGCCCCGGATGCGTCTTGCGCACCCGTACCCGAGTTTTACAGAGGCCCTGCGTGTTTCTGTGGCTGCCGTTCAAGACGCTGTTCACTCTTGTCGCCCTATGCTGTCTTAGGACGCCTGGTTCCGCAGCACCTACCTCAGTGACTTCAGACAGCACTTCATGAAGAACTTCCCTTACGCCCAGGTGGAGGTGGCTAAGCACAAAAAGAAAGGAGAGAGCAAGAGGTACGAGCCTGTGCTTTGGAGGTTTCTCTTCAGAATTGAAACGGTACACCCTTTGCGTGTGCGTTTCCATGATGGACAGAAGATTCCCATTCCGTAGCAGTTGGATCCATGTCAGGTTTTTTCTTATGCGCTATAGGCTCCTCAGTGTTTTGAATCGCGTTGGTTTTGACCCCACTTAAAACGCATTCTCAGTATTGTTCTTCCCACTTTTGTTTTCTTTACCTTCTCTGACAGATGTCGACATTTCACGACAATAAGTTGACGGATAAGATCTACTGCTTCTTCAGCAGTTGACGCAATTTGTGATCAACGTCATCAGCAGCCGCACATTAGGGAAATGTTTATCTGTATAATAGTGCTGTATCAAATCTATATCCCACCTCGAACCCTGTGCTGGGCAGGGTAGGCTCAGGCTTAATGTGACCGTCTGAGGGTAAAGTCATTATTAAAAATGGATGGAGATTTTTTTTTATATTTACGAGGACCTTGCTATTCAAAGGATTGGTGAATATCTTCTGTCGTGCGAGGTGGCATACAGCTGTATCCAGTATCTCCTGAAACAGAGGTGCATTTTTTCCAGATGCGTGCAGTTTCCCGGCCTCTGCTGTGTGTGCGGTTACATGCTCTGTGATGTGCTTGCGGTGCAGGATTAAGCAGGCGGCGGCGGCGGGAGACGCTGGTGTGGACCCGCTGGCCCTGAATCTGACGCTGTGCCAGGTCATGGCGAACCTGACGTCCAGCGCAGACGGCCGTCAGGATGCGGACTGGCTGGGGCCGGTCAGGGCGTTTGTGAGGGAGAGCCTGACGAGTGGCGTCCGGCTGGGTGCCCGGCACCTGGCCAACCTGCTGGAAGTGGTGTGGAAGCTGGTGCTGACGCAGAGGAACAAAGGTGGGTGAAAATAGTCCAACTTTGTGATCTGGATCGCCGAGCCAAGCAGCAGCCGGGTGCTTCACATCGTTTGTATCTGTTTGATTGGTGACGCCTCCACATCAGTTGTTTTTACTTTGCTCTGATTGCAGTGTAGTACATGCTCTATGACTCGACACTGAAACCTAGGACCTGTCCTGCTGGTGATTTTTATCAACCTTTCATTTCTTTTGGCCAGCTCTTCTATCCAACGCTTCCTACAGTGGTTACAGCTGTCTGTTTATATACAGTCGCTGAATTTCTGGAGTAATCTAGATGAAGTACCCTTGAGGCAGTGTCCCTTTCTGGGATTTGAACCCACAATCCCTCTGATCAGGAGTCTATTCCAAATAGAATAGAATTGAATTAACTTTTATTGCCCCCTAAGGGAATTTGTCTTGCACCTCACATGCTCATAAACGTATAACATATGACTAGAATACAGTACAGCAACAGTACAATACCATAATACAGAACAGCAATCCACAACATCCATCAGAACCCCTCCAGTACCATAAGATTAATAACAGACAGTTAGCTACTCCATACTGCTATGCCACCCTGCCACGACTGTAGCACTGTGTTGTTGTCAGGTGTGAATCCATGTCTTGTGATTTTGAGGTGAGCCGATCGACTACTGGCAATCTCTTTCTGTTGAGCAGGTGTGACGGAGGAGCTTCTGCAGGCTGTCAGTGCGCAGTACCAGCAGAGGAACCTGACGCTGCCCGTCAGAGTCCTGCTGCTGCGCTTCTTCAGCCGCCTCTACCTGCAGGAGCACGAGGTCAGCCCCCAGGTCTCCAGGTACACCTCCGCTCTCCTCTCCTCTTCTTTCCCGAACTGCTCGTAGAGCGGATCTGCATGCCCAAATCAGCTTGCCGGCAGCCATATCACTCTGCAACTCACGACTGGCAGCCCCCTGAAGCTCAGCAGGTGTGAGCCTGGTCAGTATCTGGATGGGAGACCTCCTGGGAAAAACTAAGGTTGCTGCTGGAAGAGGTGTTAGTGGGGCCAGCAGGGGGTGCTCACCCTGCGGTCCATGTGGGTCCTAATGCCCCAGTATAGTGACGGGGACACTATACTGTAAACAGGCGCCGTCCTTCGGATGAGACGTAAAACTGAGGTCCTGACTCTCTGTGGTCATTAAAAATCCCAGGGCGTTTCTCGAAAAGAGTAGGGGTCTAACACCAGCATCCTGGCCAAATTTCCCATTGGCCTTTACAAATAACGGCCTCCTAATGATGGCTTTATCACTCTGTTCTCGTCCCCACTGATAGCTGATGTGTGGTGAGCGTTCTGGCTACCATCACATCATCCAGGTGGATGCTGCACATTGGTGGTGGTGGAGGGGAGTCCCCATTACCTGTAAAGCACTTTGAGTGGAGTGTCCAGAAAAGCACTATATAAGTGGAAGCAATTATTAATTATTATTATTATGAATTGTCTGTCTGTCTCTCTCTCTCTCAGGAGCAAAGTGCTGTCTCGCTGGCTGGCCGCCCTGCCCTTGCAGCTGGCACAGCTGGGCTTCAGGAACCCCCACCTGTCTGCCCAGCTCCTCCGCACTGTGCAGGCTGCAGCTGCTCGACGCAACCGAGAGCTGCTGCACAGCCTCCAGACGCACGCCTGCAGGCTGTACGGTGAGAGCAGGGCTGGGCGGGGGGATGTGGGGGACTCTTGGTCACCTCGTCCTTGGAGACCTTTTTACCACTCGCTGCCTGCCTTAGCGTTTAGTCACAGGTTACCTGTTTTACCTGTGCAAGCTTTAGGAATAACAGTCTCTTCTTTTACTGAGATGTAGTTAGAGGGTGGCACGGTGGTGCAAGGTTTAGCATTGTTGTCTCACAAACGCCGGGGCCCCGAGTTCCATTCCAGACCTGGGGCGCTATCCGAGTGCTACTCGTGTGGCTTTTCTCCGGGTGCCGTAGTTTCCTCCCACAGTCCACAAACATACTGGTAGTTTAATTGTTTTCTGGGAAAATTGGCCCCAGTGTGAGTGTGTGCATGACTGTGTTTGTGCTTGCCCTGCGATGGACTGGCGTCCCGTCCAGGGTCTAACCTGCCTTGCACGTGTTGCTTGCCAGGATAGGCTCAGAGACCCTGTGACCCTGAATTGGATGAAACAGTTAGAAAATGGATGGATTTGTAGTTAGCCCCCTTAGCCTTTGGTGGTATCATTGCTGCAGATTACATTTTGTACTTTAATTTGAAAAGAATATCATTTTGTTTTCTGTTGGAGGTATAGGTATCCAGTTCTGCGTAGTTTTGAAACAAGTCTGGGATGGCCACCCAGAGCGCAGAGAGACACCCCCTGCTCTCTTATTCCTCAGCTCTAAAGCACTAGCAAGAATGAGTGTATTTTATAAAACGGGCACGGCCCCAATCAAAAATTTGTGTTACCATAAATGCAGTGTTTGGAACAAGGGCACAGTGTATTTAAACACAGAGTATAGAATGGCATCTCTGATGTTAGAATATTTTAAACACCAACACAGAATGTCAATTCTGATACCCAGCTGTTTGAGAACATCACATACTCTTTTAGTCAGTTAAATAAGAATTCAACAGCTCAGTCTGGGCTTTTATTTTAATACTAAGAGAACTGACTAAGTGTAGTGTTTGTTCTAAAGATTGAACAGATTGAACTACATTGAGTTAAAAGCTACGGATGCTTTATTTTATAAGTTACCGTCTGATTGACATGAAAAAATAGGTTTGAGGCAGTTTGATCATTTCTGCTGCAGCAGCTAATGTGTCTCAAGTCAGATGCTGTGCTTGAGGCTCCACTAGGTGGCAAATCGTCTCATCTGTTCTGTCGCAGTTCAGGAGCTAGATTCACACCTTTCCCTGTAGCTCCTTTTTATTTTTTCTGGCTAACAAGGTGTCCTTGGATGTAGCGAGTGAACAGCGCTTACAAACACAAACAGCATCCGAGCTCACTTTGCAGGGGTAAACAGCCATACCTTAACAAGCCCTTCTCTCCTTGTCAGTCAACAAATGAAGAAATAATGCAATAGTGTCAGAAATCGGCACCCTTCCCGTGTTACAGCAGTATTATGGCTGTACCATTCTTGACCTTTTCAGATTTTCTGTTTAATGAAATAAGTATCAGTGAGTCAATGCAGTGGGTCTGTTGCCGTGAGATGTAATGCTCTTAACATATTAGCTCTTTGCTCCACATATTGGGAATCCTCTCTGTGAGCAGCAGAAACAGCTTGAAGCATGTACTAAACAAGATGGAGATAATTGCAGCCTGTGCTGTTGGGGTGGGATGTTGAGGTTATGTCATGGTGGATGGTGTCTGGGTTTCAAGTGCACTTTCTACCAGGTTCTGATAGGATGGCGGAGAATTGTTGTGGCCTGGGCAAGTGAGCATCAGACCAGCCATGCGTCACCTATTAATCTGGCTGCGGGCTTCTAGTGTCTTGGCCAGCAGGTGTGCAAACAAGGATCCGCTTGCTAAAAATGACTTTGTTCCGCATTATTTTAAATAATGTCTTCCTTAAACCTGTCTGGTGTAGCTGATGTTTATATAGTATAAGATGGCCTTGGAAAAACAACACCTGTGAGATGTGCTTATGGAAAATGGACAAAATTCAAATTTAGATCACAGGCCCATGAGAGTATACATAACAAAAACACATCAGGACGTCATACAAAAACACGTCAGGACTTTAAAATGTGGTTTATTTATAGGTAGCACAGGAACAAGTAATAGGTTTATTCCATGCTGAAAAAAAAGAAGAAAGAAAACACAACGTTTCGGCCATGGAGCCTTCTTCAGGTGTGACACACGCCTACGCATGCTGCCGCAGCTACCCACCTGAACTACTTATTTATAGGTATATATAAATTGAATTGCTGGCATGATAGCCTAGCCCTAAGGATGAGATTTATGATGATACCTGCCCACATGTATGAAGCTGGGGGAAGGGATCTATTTATACCCCAGCAGGATATTCTGTCAATGGGGGGGCTGTCATCCTTCTCTCTGAGCTCCGGTTGGCTGTGAGAGTCAAAAGGCTTCTGGGACCAGAGTCATGAACAGGTTTACAGCATGAGCAGAATTTTTGGTGCAGAGAAAAAGCTGCGGTTTTATTCCTATTCATAAATCACCTGACAGTGAAGCGAAGGATGTGGGGGGGGGGGGGAGCACACTGGGAAATAATGTTAAGTGCGCTTAGGGTGATGAAGCATTAGCAATGGCCTTTTGGGTTTCTCAGAAACGTGTCAGTAAGGCGGTTAAAGGACCAGACTGCCTGGCAGGTGCTGCTCTTTTCTTTGTTTTCTTGTAAGAGACGGGGAGAAGGGGGGGCAAGTGAGGAGTTGTGTGTGGGTGCTGGGGTGGCAGAGGGGCAGAACCACCCCCAGAAAACCAAATCGGATGGGTATCAATGTCCTGGATGAATCTCTCGAACCCGACCCCTCTGGGTTCGCACGTCTCCCCCTATTTATGCAATTGTCCCAGTTCAGGCGCTCCTCCACTGTAACACGCGGCCCGGACGCACAGGGAAGGAGGTGGAGCGGAGGAGACGTAGGAAAAAAAAAAGAACAAAGGAGACTGTGATATAAGAGGGCGTTTGAAATCTTGTGCTTCGCTCATCACAAGACGCCGTTTGTCTGCTTGGCCGTGACATCAGCAAGTGCGCAGGAGGGGGGTCATTTGTCTCTGATCAATACAGATGGGGCTGGAAAGAGTGCAGGCGGGCTGAGGAGAGGTCTGCCTCAGCTTTTTGCCTTAGGTTGCATGTGGTCTTACAGTGGCCTTTTCATTTCGAAGAAGGGAGCCTTCTGCCCAGTGTGTGTGTGCTGGCTTGTAGATTGGTGTGCAGGGATTCCTGGTCTCTCCTGCTGGGCTGTTGTCCAGCCGCTCCATGTTTCTGAGGCTCTGTCCACGCTGCATTAGCTATTTTTGGAAAGCAATCCAACTTCCGGCTCCAAGCTTGTATGCCTATGTACTGGGCTTAATGGCTACAACCACCTTCAGAATAGTTTGGATACACGTCCTGTCAGAAAGCAAGTATTTCAGCTTGCAGTTTTTCATCCCTGGAATTATATAATACAACTTTATTTCTTAAATTTACAGAGCATAAGGGGTTATAAATGAACTGTGTATTTCCCATGATCTGAACTAATCAATCAGTATGTAGGCACCTTTGATCTGGTTTAGAGCCACCTAATAAAGTTTAAGTGTCAAGCATGCACAGTGTCTTGACACACAGTCTGTCTTAAATCAGTGGTCAACCCCTGTCTGCTTGAAATTATTTTGAGTAGTGTGGTGAGAGAGAGTCTTCTCTAAAGAACAATGGAAAAGAAAACCTTGCTTTCCATACTGATTTTCCTGGCAAGCAATGAGCACAAGGCAGGATACACCTTTGATGCGACACCAGCTTATTGCAGGGCACACAAAAGTACGAACACACATACTCTCACACAGGGGCCAATTTTGCAGAACCCAGCTCACCACCCAGCATGCCTTTTGTCTGTGGGAGGAAACTGGAGCACCCGGATGAACCTCATGCAAACCGGGGGAGAACATAGAAACTCCATAAAGATAGCACCCCAGTAATTGAACCCAGGGCCCCAGCACTGCAAGGCAGCAGTGTTAACCACCGTGATGTTATTTAATAACTTACTGCTACATTGCTTGTGATACTGTTGAATTAAAAGGATGCTTCATATACTGTACATTATTTAAACCTGTTTGCTAATGTTGTAAGTTGCAGTAATTAAAGGATTACCTGAGATGATTAAGGCACTGCACAGGGATGATTGTTTAACAAGTGGCTTTAGAAAAAGCTGTAATGGCCTCTAAGTACCGGAGGACTGAAATGTATGTTAAAATATAGTATTTTCTGTCACATAAAACGTGTAACAGCTTTAGAGATCAAAGAAGGGCAACAAGAATGGTTCCTGGAGATTGTCTGATACAGATGGATTAAAGGTCTAAATTCTTATTACTGTAGGAGATATTAGATTGAGAGGAGATTTCTTCAGTTGGTATATAAAATCTTAAAGTGTCTGGATGTGATATTTCACTATTTCATGCTCAGTAGAAAAAAAAGAGCACATGGGGGATTAATTCCAGACTGAATATAGGAAAGGCGTCTTCATGTCAGGTTGGGTATTTGAAACCAAGGCCTCTACTCAAGAGAAGTGGCTAGAAGATATTTTACATTAATTTGACTACTAACCTACTAATCTACTAATCTAACTAGTACAAAGGGCCAAATGACCTCGTCTATATTTTCTTATCTTATTACATGTGTGATAAAAACATAGTGTACTGTAAGTTTGAATGCTGTACCTTAATGGTACTTTTGCGTTCATTTATATATACTTTGTAATACCTGACAATGGTCTTTCAGCCATTATTGATATCCTTTTCTGATAAAGTGAGTGCTTATTTTAGATCATTCTACTCATATTTTTTATGGAACTCTACGTTTTTCATACAGGGCATTTGTGATAAAATCTGGAGATGTATTGAGGCACTGTTCCTATTTGAACAAGCTTGGGTTGCTGTAGGTGCTGGATATCACATGAGTGCCCTTGCATTGCGGTGTCAGTGCTGTGAAACTGTGTTGTCATTTCTCTGCAGACCCAGAGGAGGGCAGTGTGGTTCTGCTGCCGCAGGACTCCCAGCACCGCCTGGTCCAGCTGGTGTACTTCCTGCCCAGCCTGCCGCCTGACCTGCTGTCCTGTCTGAGCCGCTGCTGCACCGCGGGGAGAGTGTCCGCCAGCCTGGCTGCTTCTCTCATCCGTATTGTGCACATGAGGTAACCTTGTCTTCCCTGGCTTTACACCTCCTCTGACCGGTCCCTTGGTCCGTTTCACACGGTCCCCCGTCTGACTGGGCCCTTGGTCCGTTTCACACGGCCCCCCGTCTGACTGGGCCCTTGGTCCGTTTCACACGGCACCCCGTCTGACTGGGCCCTTGGTCCGTTTCACACGGCCCCCCGTCTGACTGGGCCCTTGGTCCGTTTCACACGGCCTCCCGTCTGACTGGGCCCTTGGTCCGTTTCACACGGCCCCCCGTCTGACTGGGCCCTTGGTCCCTTTCACACGGCCCCCCGTCTGACTGGGCCCTTGGTCCGTTTCACACGGCACCCCGTCTGACTGGGCCCTTGGTCCGTTTCACACGGCCTCCCGTCTGACTGGGCCCTTGGTCCGTTTCACACGGCCCCCCGTCTGACTGGGCCCTTGGTCCGTTTCACACGGCCCCCCGTCTGACTGGGCCCTTGGTCCGTTTCACACGGCCCCCCGTCTGACTGGGCCCTTGGTCCCTTTCACACGGCACCCCGTCTGACTGGGCCCTTGGTCCGTTTCACACGGCCTCCCGTCTGACTGGGCCCTTGGTCCGTTTCACACGGCAGCCACTCTGACTGGGCCCTTGGTCCGTTTCACACGGCACCCCGTCTGACTGGGCCCTTGGTCCGTTTCACACGGCACCCCGTCTGACTGGGCCCTTGGTCCGTTTCACACGGCCTCCCGTCTGACTGGGCCCTTGGTCCGTTTCACATGACTGCACTGTACTGCATCACAAACTTAGCAGTGGCTGTGCTTCTCTTACCTTCATAAAGAACAAAGTCAAAGGATATGTAGTTGACTGTTAAAAGACAGTAAGAATGTTAAGAGGATTTACAATGTGCATGTATCTACAAGGTTGCACCTTCATGCGATAGAATGTACTGTTTGTGATGAGAGGACTTTCAGTAGGAAGGCTCGAGAGCTCTGTGGAGGGTGATGTCTGACTTTTTAGATCCACAGGGTCTGTGGATCATGAATGATGGTGAGTACAGCAAGCTGTCTCTTCCGTTTCTTTTTCATTGCGGTTTTAGTTTTTTGTTATTGCTTCTCCACTCCTTGTGGGCGATTTTACATGTCTTAAGGTAGCTGTTGAACGGCAAAATGAATGTTTATTATCATCATCAGTACTTGACTTCTTAGAAATATGAAATGAGCTAATTTAGCTATTGGAGATGTTTGGCTCTCTGTGGGATTTACAAAGAGGCTCGTCTTTGTTGACTGCAGAGTGGAGACGAGAACTGGATATTCTTTAGTACAAATTGGATCAAACAGTCTCACACAATGAGAGCCCTGTAGTTAGAGATGGCAGGGAACGCACAGATCCTTCTTGTTCAATGTTGAAGCACTAAGCTGCGACTTGATTAAGTTGTTGTGTCAAAAACGGACAGCAACAAAGCTGACACTCATGGAGCACCTCAGTGAAAGCAGGCAACTCTAACTGGCCTTCGTGCTCGTAGTTTTTAAATCCTCAACTTAGATTTTCATCAGTCCTCTGGAGCAAGACAGAACACAGTGCCAGGGTTTCTGATCTGGGGGTGTGTGTGCACTCATCAGGGGTGATTGACAGGATACAAGCCCCATTATGTAGGCTAGGTTTGAAATAATCAGTGCGGTGGTTTTAGATTTGGGGCTTGTGTGAAGGGGAGCCGACAGCCTAGTTCAGTGAAGCAGCAGTGTGTGATTGTCACTGGGGGAGCAGGCTCCTGGCTGCTGTGATGCTGTCCTGGGCTGTGTCGTTAGCCCCAGGCCCCTCACTCATTTTATGGAGAGCAGTGGGGTTGTGGAACCGATTACGTGTTGCTTATGCTGTTCTCTGCGCCCATGTGGTTTCATGAGCAATGCACCCCAGAGCTCCTCCTTTTTATTCCCCCCCAAGCTTTTGGTAATTATTTTCTTTTCATCTCAAACCTTATGAGTCTCTGTGGCTTTTTCAAACCGGCCCCCTTGACGTGCATTTTACGAAAGAGCAGAGGTTCTGATGCAGATGCATGGCTATCCTCAATAGGGTTCTTTAAAACCAAAAACACAACAAAACATTTGTGTGGTTCAAGAATTCCCCACTCTACTGTGTGTGAAGGGCACATATGTTCAGCAAGTGTGTAGGGTAATCACACCCTGGTGTTCACCCTTGCCAATCTCAAGCAATGCTAATTCCTAGATGTCTCCTGTGTGCCTAAGAAAACTCCATAAAGGCACTCCTACACTTTTTTATGTAATACTTTACAAAGGTGTTAAGCTGCTGAGCTATAAGGAGGTATTGGAAATGACCCTTTCAGGGTTTTATGTTTTAAGATGCGTGTCAATGATGTAATTGGAATGTGATTTAGACGCATGTTTACAATGCAATAGGAATCACAGAAACATGGCGACCAAAGGGTAGTAGTGAAGAATATTTTATTAGTGGACAGAATTCTGGAGCGAGAGAAAAGACGAAAGAAGTGTATATTTAGCACTGTACCTCAAAAAGTGCCTTCAGACCCAGGAACTCAATCTAGAAAAATTAGCGGCCTCATCATTTATATGGCTGAAGCTTATAATAATAATAATAATAATAATAATAATAATAATTGCTTATATAGCGCTTTTCTGGACACTCCACTCAAAGCGCTTTACAGGTAATGGGGACTCCCCTCCACCACCACCAGTGTGCAGCCTCACCTGGATGATGCGACGGCAGCCATAGTGCACCAGTACACTCACCACACACCAGCTATCAGTGGGGAGGAGAACAGAGTGATGAAGTCAGTTCATACAGGTAGATGGAGATTATTAGGAGGCCATAATTGATAAAGGCCAATGGGAAATTTGGCGAGGACGCTGGGGTTACACCCTACTCTTTTCGAGAAGTGCCCTGGGATTTTTAATGACCACAGAGAGTCAGGACCTTGGTTTTACGTCTCATCCAAAGGACGGCGCCTGTTTACAGTATTGTGTCCCCGTCACTGTACTGGGGCATTAGGACCCACATGGACCGCAGGGTGAGCGCCCCCTCCTGACCCCACTAACACCTCTTCCAGCAGCAACCTTAGCTTTCCCAGGAGGTCTCCCATCCAGGTACTGACCAGGCTCACACCTGCTGAGCTTCAGTGGGCTGCCAGTTGTGAGTTGCAGAGTCATATGGCTGCTGGCTAAACACCTTTACAAAGGTGTTAAGCTGCTGAGCTATAAGGAGGTATTGGGAATGACCCTTTCAGAGTTTTATGTTTTCAGATGCGTGTCAATGATGTAATTGGAATGCGATTTAGACGCATGTTTACAATGCAATAGGAATCACAGAAACATGGGGACCAAGGCGTAGTAGTGAAGAATATTATAAGATAACATTCAAATGACATCATGTTAGGAATAGACCACCAGATTCTGTGGTCAACTATAATAATATCAGGAATGTTTGTACAAAGAGAGAAGTGGTTATTGTGGGAGAATTTCATTTCCCTCACATAAATTGGTTAATAAGTGTTAAAATCACAAGGATGTCAGCAACTGAAATGGTAAACTGGCTAATGACTCCTTTTTTTACTCTATCAGAGATTTTGTAAGAGGAGAACCATTAGAGAGCAATGACGATATGGTATGTTTTGAAGCTTAGACACAAGGCAAAGCGTAAGAGAAGCAAGATGGTATAAGATAGTGTGTAGAGAATGGAAAGCAGCATCTTAAGGATATTCTGCTGGAAGCAGAGTAAGGTTTGTTCTGTAAGTAAATCAAAGGCTAAAAAACAGTGGCCAAAACAGTTTAATAAATCAAGAAAAAGGAGAAGGTCATGTAAAAAGAACAGCCTTCAGTTAAGAAAAAGAATATGACAAATCAGAAGCACAGTTAACTATTTTAATTTACATTGGAAAGACCGAGAGATTGAAGAGAAATAGGCTAAAATAAGTCTTTTTTACGTTATTACAAATGCATAATGATGATGTTTCTTAGAGATAACGGCTGTATTAAAAGTATGGATCACCAAGTGTTTAAAAAGAAAGAAACTGACAATATGTCCCAGCAAAACAAACATTTCCTTTGCTCACTTCTGTGTTTACATTGTAATGTAAACGGACTGTATCAAATTATATTTAAATATAAGAAAAATGACAGTATTACCACAGAAATCCCAGGCTTCAAGAACACTTATGTTGACAAATTGTCATCTTTAAAGACTTCAAAAATGTTGAGATGGAGTTAAGATCATAGAATATGTGGATGCAGTTCTAAATGATTGGTAGTTAAATGAATTAATTCTGTAGCAGTCAGTATTTTGTAAATCCCCTTTAGTCTCTGATAAACACATGGAGGTGCTTACTGTGCATTTTAAAAGGCTCTTAAACTCCTCATGAGGTATATTCAAACTCTTCCCCTACAGAAGCCACTACAGTCCCTCCAAGTTGTGTGGTTTGGTCTTGTGATCTGCTCTCTTTAGCTTGTACGATAAACGTTTTACTAGAGACACTGAAGAGCAATCATGATTACTGATTTTGATGTTCTCTAAACCACTTGGGCATTGAGTTTGATACAGGCTTTCTATTGTCATTCTGTTATATAGTCCTGTTGTAAAAATGCTTGAATTCAAGACATTTTTTATAAACACTGGAATTTGTTCCACGGTTTTAATTTGTGCATCATCAAACGATGCAAGAAGGATGTATCGCTGAAAGTGCAGAGTTATATCAAAGAATGTTTTGTTGAAAGTGTACACTGTACTTGTAAGATCTCATTTTGAATATTATGTACGATTTTGATCATCTAGTTACAGTAATAAACTGCTGCTCTGGAATCAGTCCAGTGAAGAGCAACCATATATTTCTAAGCTGGATGCAAGATATTGTCCAGTGTTGTGTCCATGGCCAGACACTAGATGGCAGTGTTTCTCTTCTCTTGCTCTGTAGCAGACCAGTGTGCTTTGATGTATTCATTCACAAGAGTGTGGGTGAATGACAGAACACTGTGGTAAATCTGAATTTCCATTAAACTACAGTCCATTTAGGTGGACATTGTTTTTCTTTCCACTTGTTGTGCTGGGTACAAGTTTAATTGAACAAATAATTAATCATCACGCTGAGCATGCAGAGTGAACAGTTGTTCTACATCATAAGATAATCATACATTAGGACTGTGGAGGGGTGATGCACACCTTCTTCTGAGTGACAGAAACCTTATTGCCTTATTGGGTTTTTATTTTTCAGATTGTCTTCAGAACTGTGTCTTAAAAAGTTCCATTGAAGAGGGAGAACCGTAGATTAAAACATTGTGTGGTTTTGTGGGTTGCTGTCACATTTGGATTTTCAGTCTGTTGAGTGGCCCCTTGTTAAACACTTTGTAGATCATGTTTTTTCCCCCGGTTGTTTACAAGGATGCTTTGTTGGCTAAAGGCTAAGACCAGCGGCATGTACTGCTAATCTGATTTCTTTGGGAAATTGTTGATTTAATGTAATGGCTGTGAGCTAAACACGCTATATAAATGTCCCAAGTGTTTTGTATGCTTTAGGATTACCCTGAAGATTGTTATGCTCAAAAGCGATAATGCCATTTACATCTGTATCGCTTCAAAATGCGTTTTAAAGTCCAACTAAGGCAGTAAATGAGCTGCTTCCACAGACATTCTGTAGGCAAACGAGAGGGAAGAAATCTCTAGAGATCGCACAACATTGATTAAAACAGTTACTTAACAGAAGAAAAACTATGAAGAATTGCTAGTGGCCGCAGCTCTTTTTAGACGAAAAAAGAAAATTGATTTAGTCTTTCATAGATATTTTTTTATCAGTTGGGAAGGGATGAGCAGTTGTATAAAAAGAGACTGTTCCTAGTAACGATAATTAGATCTTCTCCTGTTGTATTTAAAGCCCATCTAATTAGATGTCTGTAGGCTTTTTCCTGGCAGTTTCCATCATTTTCGGAAGAGGTTCTAAAGCTGCACACAGCCAACGGCGCTGTGGCCAAAATAACCCCGTATAAGTGCCTGGAAAGGGGGTGTGTGCCCCGCCAGCTGTGTTGTTCAAGTCCGGCAGCAGCAGAAAGGTGCGCTTTGCGTCAGAGCCGTATGCAGAGATTGCTCAGATGGGGCTTTCCAGGGAGGGGGCAAGAGTGACACTGACGCAGGTAATTCGCATGTACAAACTGAAGAACAGATGCAAGACTTGGTACTCATTAATCTGCAGAAACCAGAAAAGATGCAAGGCATTCTTCACCTCTACTCATTTCTTTTGTTGTTGGTTTCTGTCTGACACAGCGCTATTCAGAACTAAAATACAAATTGATAGCAAGATCAATGCATAACCTCTCCTGAGCAAATTATTTTAGACCTCCTCGTTGACCATACTGGAGAAAAGGAATCACTATTTCTACTCATTATGTACAGTTTTATAAGAGAAAGTGGATACAGTAGAAAAAGAGTATTCAAGTATCCACCAAAGAATGTGTATACAACTGTAAACATCTACTCAATTACATTGTGTTTCTTTTTTTTCTATCATAGTATGAATTCAGACATTTCTTATTTATAAGGATGCAAGTATTTATGATGTGTCCTCCTATGCAGTGCTCTCCAGCTGTTGTTCTGGAGCGAGGAGCTTTTGGACATTGATACTGTCAGTCCTGCAAGCAGTCCCTCCAGTGCGTTTGTCATGGTGTCTGTGTTATGTGCTCGATTATGCATTACTTTGATCGGAGATTTCTCTTTTGCAGTGGAAAAAGGAGTATTCATTGGAGTATTCAAAAATGAACGGTTGCGCTATAAGCCTCAATTAGAATAGTTAGAATATTGTGTATAAGTTTTGGTGACCACCTTATAGATAATATATTCTGCTATGGAAGCAGACCAGAGAAAAGCAAACAGATGCATTCTTTAGCTTAAGGGAACGTCCTATGCTAACAGGATGAAGGAACTGAACCCTTTTAGTCTTGAACATGAGATGGCCCCAGCAGACATCAGAATAACAGTAAAACATCAGGGGACACAAGTGGAAACTACATGAAAGCACGTGTCTGGAAAGACCGGGACAGGAGGCACTTCTTTGCACTTAGGGTTGTGGGAGTGTGGTGTAAGCTGCCCAGCCATGTGGTTGTAGCTGTAATACATAAAGTATGTCTCAAAATTCACTGACGGCATAAAGCTGCAGATCACGCAAAGCATTTAAGATGCCGATACTCATTTGATCAGTTAATGGACTCCGTGTGTGCTGTGCCATGGTACAGCAAAAGCTGTTGCTCTTAAAAGAAAATCAACATCTAATTTGCTGTATGAGGCTGACATTTGACTCAAGTCTTCTGGAACTGATGAGGCAAAATTGTCAGCATTCGATGTCAAAGGGCCTGGGGCGGATACTCTCAGAAAAAGGGATATGTCTGCCTGTATAACTTTAGGCACATCTCAAGCCTACACGCGGACCATCTGGTACAATTGATAATGGACATAAATTCCTTCTTTGAGGCAACATCTTATGGAATCACACCCCAGGATTTCACTGAATAAATGTTCCTATATAGTGCATCTGAGAGAGCTGTGTGCTCTTCTGCAGCCTGTTTGTGAGTAGTGCACAATGGTAGTGTTGAGTGTGTTTACAGATAACAAGTGAAAGCCTAAGGATGTTTAAGTGCTGTCGTAGACTAGATCATGTGTAAACTGGTACCCATGTGAGGCCTGTATAACACAATACCACTGTTCAGTGCATGTTATCCATACAGCCCAGCAGATTTATTCGCAGCATTTTTGTAACAAGTATGCAGTACTGTTAGCTGGCTAGGAAGGTTTCAAAAAGTCTCAATTACATGTGTGGGAAATAAAGATTTTTTCACCACCAAGAACCTCCTTTCGCCCCAGCTTTTCTGATTGACCCAAAAGAAAGTGAACAGAAGGCCATTCTTTACGTAAAGGGGAGTGGGAGTATGGAACAGGCTACCCAGCCATGTTGTTTAAGCCAATACTCTGGCTTCTTTCAAAAATTGGTTCAGATCATTTAGCTACTAGCTAGTAAATAGTCTAGATGACCCAAACGGTCTCTCCTCCTTTTGTAAGCATTCTTTTGTTCTAGCTCATAGACAGAATTTTGCTATTGCGCGTCGCTGTGGGAATGTAATTCAGAATTCAGCTCGTTCACGTTTGGGAATCCTGGTGTGTTTTTAAAATCGTGCAGAAATAGGGAATCCAGCCTTCTGCATTCCTGGCTGGGTGCTGGTGTGTGTGATGACAGTTTGTCATGTCCCTGGGCTGTCCCTACTTTTCTTGCGTAACTGGATGACGCAGTACCAGGCTTGTTGCGGGTGATCCTGCCCCGTGTGCTGATGTCACTGGAGTACAGTTATGAAAACTGAAGGATTGGAAGCTGAATGCAATCATTTTTAAGGAGACAAAGGAGCCTTTGGGAAACTCGGTCTAGAATGGCAAAAATGGAAATCGGCATATTTGCACGTGTCCTCGGGGCTGTTATGTAAATCCAGCTGTAGAGCATGATCTCGGTTGGAAACAAATATGTTATTTTGTGAGTTTAGCTCCCTGACCCCCTTCCTCTCGAGGGTTTGGAAGCCCAGGATGGCGTGAGAATCTGTGAACTGTCCCAGTAAGCCTTGCGGTGTGCGAAGTCTGATTGAAGAGGGGAGGAAGGGGTGTCTTTGTGACACAGCTGGACTGTGGGCTCCTGTTGTGTAGAAACTGGAGCATGCTGATCACACGCACAGCCTGGCTTCAGTCTGCACTTGCTCCTGAGCAGTGAGCCCTGGTTTCAGGGATATTGAGGGACCCCAGAATTACGTTTGCCATATATTCATACACTCATAAATAAATAGAAACAAAGACAAAAGGCTAAGTGCTTGTTTTTCCGGGACTAGTTCACTTGGCCTAATACAGCTGGAATACAGGAATGAACCTTACGGCCAGTGTTGCCCATTCTCATCATGAACCTCATGAGAGGTGAAAGTGCTGATAAAGAGCAAAGCGCATCTTTCTTGTTCGTGGCGACATGCTCTTTATATCCCATGCGTTGGGTGGTGAGCACAGAAGGGCTCGAAACAACAAGCCGATAGTTTGGACCCATTTATAAGGCTCAGCGAAACCCAAATTGATTTTGTTGATTTCTTCACACACCTTATTTTGACCCTAGCAGGTTTTCTTCAAACTCAGTCGACTTGCTGTCTTTAACCACAGTGAACCAAATCATGAAATGAGCTACTTCAGCTTGTGTGAATCTGAGACCCATTTAAGCTTTAAATTGCAGCGTATTGATGTTCTGCATGGGCACAATCATAGACTTCTGGGAGTGGCTCGGGCATAGATAGCCAGGAAAAGCAGCACAGATTGGTTCTCAGAATTAAAATATACTGCTTTGACAGCAGGTAGAATGTATACCATATAGTGCCGAGGTCGAAACAGCACAGACATAGTTATATCTTGTAGCTTGTCTTGTACATCATGTAGAGCTGTCAGGTGTTCATAATACCAGATGTGTTGTTGTGCAACTGGGGAATGACCGGTGAACATGTGTAAGTCTGTTTTGGCATGCGTGTTTTATTTCTTGGATCACGGCAGTGAGACGTCTCATGTTTATGCGGCGTGACAACCCTTTATTGTTGAAATAGATCAGCCACGCAGGGTCCATGCTGATCATTAGCCAATTACCATTGACTGCCCCCTAATTCAATCAAGCCTTGCTGGGCCGCATTGATTTCTGCGCTTTCTCCTGGGCGATGGCACCACGGGTGGGGCCAAGATCTTCCCCGGAGGGGAGCGTGAAAGAGCGACGGCCCGATTTTTGGCCGGCCCCCCTGCAAGAGGCGGGGGTTGCAGCCATGGCCTGTTTACGAGGAGCCCACGCCATCGTCGGCGGTCGTGAAGCTCTTTTCTCTTTCCATCGCTGTGCTTTGTGCTTTGTTGCCAGGTCCTCCCTGAGCGGCTGGACGCTGGGGGTGCAGGAGGCCGCCCTAAGTGACGTGGACTATTTCAGCTTCCTCTTCTCCACTCTCGCAGGTAGAGCACGCCGGAAACTTCCCCCGCGTGTGACGTGCGAGCCGCGTGCGCCTTTTCAAATCGGTACCCGAGTCGGGACCTTTTTTTTTTTTTGTTCCCCTCCTGCCGGGTCTCAGACCGTGTGGTTCTGCCTCTCCTCTCTGTGCAGGCTTCTCTGCGGAGGAGCTGTCGGTGCTGCAGGGAGGCAGTGAAGAGGACATGTGTGGCTCCTCTCCCTTGTCCCCACTCAGCCTTTACCACACCGAGCTGGAGCACTTCATGCACCACTGGGACGTGGTGGAGGTATGGTCATGGGCGACGGGCGATGCTCTTCCTCTGCTTCCCTTCATTTTTTTGCTCTCTTTCACTTCTCTCTGTCATTCCTTCCATTTCCTGTTGTCCTGCTTCCTCTACCTTCTCTTTTTTTCCTCATCTGCTCTCTCCCTCTTTCTGTCCATCCCTTGTTTAATCTTTTCCAGTTACTCCCATCAGAATGCAGATGAACTTGAACTTCATTGCCATATGTAACCGGTACATGTACTGGTTCAATGGAATTCTTACTTACAGAAAGTCTCTTGATTGTTAAAACAAGTGTAAAAACACAAAGTGCAGACAGTGCATCAAGACAATATACAAACAAACAGTAGACAATGTACAAGTAAACAAGTGAACAGCTTGAATGTAAACAAAGCAGACGTGTAAACAATGACTGGAGATGTGCAATAAATAAGAAATCATAATGAGGTAGATGGTGATGGTGTAGGTGTGGTCCGAGGGGCATGGCTAAATGTGTTCGCCAATCGCACTGCTTGAGGATAGAAGCTATTGAGATACTGACTCCCCAACTCCAAAACCAACAGATTTAAGTTCTCTTTTATACCTGTAGCCATATCTTTATTTAATACTTGACTTTCTATCCAAATATGTATGCATATTGTTGTTCCTGTCATGTTTTTTTTTTCTTCTGTCCGTCTGTACACCAACACTGCTGCTGTAAAGCAACTTGGCCCCCCGGGGATAATGAAGACTCTCTTTCTCTCTATCCCAGTTCAGAGATGAAGGCCCAGCTTCGGGCTGGTTCGTACCTGTACCACTGATACAGCATTTTACTGCAAGATAGCAGACGGTTGCAACTGTACTCTTAAGATAAGATGGCAGCAGACTGCACAGATCTCTCTCTGTCCCATTTCCCATGTCTGAAAATCCATCTTGTCCCAACAAATAGTGCTTTTCATAAACAAAATCCCTGTCTTATGACTAAATAATTGTTAGTTCACAAAAAAACAGAAAAAAGAGCAATCCTTCACCACCCAGCTGTAATTATCCACAGTAAGTTGATTATGCACTCGATATTATTTGGTCTTTCCTAATGGAACATGCTGCTTAAAAGTTAGGTTGCTGTGGCTTGTCAGCTTACCTCGAGGGAGTAGTACAAACTACAGCAGAAATACCACCTTGCCCATTTACTGTAGCTGTTACCCTGCTCTGTGTGTTTGTCAGCCTGATCCTGACACCTGCTGTAAGTGGCGTCCTGGCTTAAGAGCAGAGTCTGTTTTAAAGCCTCTCTTGGGAGAGTCTACAGTTTTTAGAGAGCTACAGTATGACGTGAGGCATTTGCTTCCTTCACCCCATCAATCAGCCTGCTTCAAGTCTGTCTCTACTTTTGTGCTTTGTACAGTTCCTTCTTGCAGGCTTTCTTTCATGTGTTTAAACATTTCAGTTTTCAGCGATTGCAACCATAATGCTTTTGACTCTCATTTTTTTTCTACACCTATTACAGAAATTACAGTTGTCTTAATAGACTACCAATGTTTTATTTGTCTTATGTCATAGTATACTTGCTGACTAGGGAAAGGCCCTTTTACAGTGCTTAACAATCAAAGGCAGTTGACGTGCATGTCTGCTTTGCCTCACGTTGTTCACTGCCCAGTGATTTTTTTATTTCTCAGATGCTGCCTTGCCTCATGCATCAGCTCATATTGTTAGAACTTCCGTCAAGACCCACTCTTGTGGTACCAGAGATAGGAAAGCACCTTTCCTGGCTTAGCAGGCCGCACTCAGTAGACTGTTGTTTTGAGATTGGTAGTGCGACGTTATGTGATGGCAACACAGTTATTATCTAAAGATTAAACGCGCCCTGAGCTGCAGTTAGGGGTAGTTTGATTCTTTTTTTTTTCCCTCTTTGCATTTCCCCTATAGGGAAGTCTCGAAAAGCTCAAAGTGCATGTGGAGAGCTTTCTCAAGAGTTTGCAATAGAGAGTGGGGGGAAAACCGAAGGCTTGCTTTGTAAATGTCAGCTGGAGGCGGCATCAGTCAGCGGCCACAGTTAAACGCCACGCAGTTCAGCCATAATGAGACAGATGTAGAAGAGTGACAGGGCTCTGGTACTCCACAGTTCAGCTCCTCACAGGGGTTACTTCTTTAAAGAAAAGGCACAACAATCTTTGTTCTCTTCCAGTGCTTCCAGTTGTTTGAAAGACCAGGAAGACAGATCTTACAGAGGAGGTGGTTTTTATATGGAAGGGGATAACCGATAATGGCTGATGGCTTTGTCCTGAGATGGCGTAATTATTTTCAACCCTTTCGTAAAGATCAATATGTTGTGCTACCTTTTGACGAATTCTTTTATTATGCTTTACTCCAGTTGCTCCAGTTCACCTAGCTGTATACAGTAAGTGGGGACCAGCATTGCTGGGGGGGGGGACATCATCCCTGTGATGGACTAGTGTCCCATCAAGGGTGGGGGGGTCACGTGTTGTCTCGTCTGTTTAACTCTTTGGAAAACAGGATGAGGTCTGACCCGATGAGTCTGTGGCTCAGGTGTGCAAATAACTGACCTTTTACATTACAGGAAACAAAATGGCAATTTTTCTTTTTCTACCCAAAGCCTGACTTGAAGCCAGGCTTTCAGGGAGTGAAGATATACTGATTGGCTGCACATCAGAGTGAACACCTTTACTCAAGCTATTTGTCCACATGTTGAACCAGACCCGAGTTGAAAACGCTGACGCGATCGTTAGAAATAAATGTGTACGGTTGTTTTCCGGAGGGGCTGGAACCAGAGAGTGGTGGTCATTTTAGCACCTGAAGAGGTGGCTGTGTTTCATCTGTGAGCAATGGAGCTGAAGGAGGAAGGAATTCACCTTTAGAAGACGTAGTTTCACATCAGCCAGTTTGTTGGCTGGAGTAGACCTGTCTTCATTTCATCATGGGTGCTGTTAGTCATGCTGAAGTATTGTGAAGTCAGGTATGCACATCAGAGAGAAAGATAGAGAGAAAACTCTATTTTCTTAGGAAACTCAGGTCCTTTGGTGTGTGTGGAACACTGCTACACATTTTTTATGAATCAGTGGTGACGGCAGCCATCTTCTACGCTGTGGTGTGCTGGGGCAGCAGCATCATGACAAAAGATGCAAATAGGCTCAATAAACTCATCAAGAAGGCTGGCTCTGTGCTGGGGCTGAGCCTTGACTCCATGGAGGTGGTGGCTGAGAGGAGAATGCTGACCAAGCTCACAGCCATCATGAACAACACCTCTCATCCGCTTCATGGGACTGTTACTGGGCAGCGGAGCACTTTTAGCAACAGACTGCTCCAGCTACGGTGTTCAAGGGAACGTTTCCGCAGGTCTTTCCTCCCGGTGGCTGTCAGGGTGTATAACACTGCCCTAGGCTCGGACTGTTAGCCCTTCATTTGCTCGTCTATGGACAGCATGTTTACTCCATTGTACTTTTTGGACAATCAGTCTGTATAAACCTATGCACATTTTGCACATATTTTATTGTTTTTACAGCGACTATGATCAACACATTTTGCACACACCTATGTATTTATTTATTTTTATTTATTTTGTTTGTCTTTTGTTTTATAACTAATCTGATGTCTGTTTTGCTTGTCTTGGGCTGGACTGCTGTAACACAGCAATTTCCCTATGGGATTAAGAAACTATTATCTATCTATGAAGTAGAGAGTCAGATACTGTGTGAAATTTTTTAACATCATGTGAAGACATCATCATGTACGAGATTGTCAGTTTCCTGTAGATCCAAGCATTCATGACGATGGTGACACAGAGACCTTGATAAAGATGTACTTTTCCCACTGGTTAGCTGATGCCTGATGGATTTTCCCAAATGGATTTGGATCTCCAAAATGGATTTTGGAGGCAAGGACTCTCATGAAACTGAACCTATATGACACAGACGTATTGCACATTGGAACAAGGAGAAGTTAAGTCAACCCTGACACATAAAAATTAAAAACATAATTGTTGCTGCTGCAGCATGTTTGGGTGTTTAGGGGGAGGGAGAGCAGGTGGAGGGTGTGATTGAGAAGATGTAAGAAGCTGTGAGAGTGGGTAGGGGGAAGTCTGAGGAGCGCTCAAGAGATTGAAATCTGGTTGCCGAATTCCAGGGGAAGTTCGAAAGCAACAATCCAGAAATTAATGGAGAGATTAGGTAGAAGTTGGGGTGAAGTTTCTGGGATAAATTTGGTCTTTAATTTCTGTCTGGTGTAAGAATCTTGTGAAAGAATACAGGTGTCTTTTGCTTGAGTGGAACCAAAAATGCGTTCGCGGTTAGTTTTATAATTGTTGAAAACTGTTTAAATGAATTAGTGCTGGTTTAAGTCAGTGCATTCATAGTGATAATATAATTCAAATTCCTTACATTTTCTTGGCAAATTGAAGGTCAGAGGCCTTGACGGAACACAAAACTGAGCAAATATAAAGTCTATATCTGGTTGCTTTATCTTGTAGACTTTTGTGCTAAAACCAGACATTTATATTTCCACCATGGGAGGAACATGGCTATAGTGGACAGCTGCTCTGTGACAAACCTTAAGCACCATGGGGAGGAGGGGCACATGCTGGTGGTTCTGTCAGCACCAAGCACCCTACCCCACGTGTCTCTTCAGTCACAAAAGTGACCTCACTGTTTATATGGTGTCGTTATGTTTGTCCGTGGCCGTCTGTGACTTGCTGCGTTGCTCTGGAGGAGAATGCTATGTGGACTGTGTGACTGTGAAGGACTAAGGAGATAAATGCTGTTCCAAACGCCTGCATAGCTTTTGACAGCCCATGCTGTAATCAGTGCTCCTCTCCGCACGCATGTCTCTGCGGGGCCCTGCGTGAAGCAGTCTGATACTGCTGTGTCTGTGTCTTCTCCATTGTGTGCGTCGTGCACGTCATGTCATGGATAGCTGTTGAAACATGGCAGGAATCTTCCTATATAAACAAGAAGTGTGCAACGTTTAGATTTTTTTTTATCTTTGTCCGATACATTTGGGTGTCACGGTGCTGCAGTGTGCATCCCAGTCTAAGTACCCTACTAGATCCGATTGGGCGGTGGGCCTAGCTGCCCCTGTCTCTTCCCATCAGGGCTAGGCAGACAGGAATATTAACCATCTTGGGGGGTTAGGGCCGAGATTATTGACAGGCTCCTGCTGCCCTCCATTAATGCTGATTAGAGCCGAGTCTGCCCTGGGGGTGGGGGTGGGGGTGGGGAGCACATATAAAGACTGATAATTTGTAAGAGCTCATGGCAAAAAAGAGGGAAATCAGTTTTCATTGCTTATTAGCGTGTCCGGGAGACTGTCACCTTATCCCATTTTAATTGAAACGGTGTTCAAGACAAGTGGTACAGAGCTGGGTTGAGGAAAGGGAGAGGGGGAGCCTACAACATCGGGGGCTCAGATTGCCTGGATCACTGTTCAGTGCTCTGTACCTGGAGGAGCAGCTTGTACTGCTTTTGACTTCAGTGGCTGTGGCGGAAATGGATATTTGTTGCCTTTGTTCGTACTGTGGACAAGGAAGAGCTGTTCCATTCAGTTCAGCACATGCGTATGATTGTGTATAAGATTCTGTTGTATTCACAACCTTGTGCTCACTCCTGTCATGTTATGGTAATACAGCAATCTCTCGCTTAGCACTGAGGGCGCATGCTAAAAAACGGAGCCCTGTGGGAGTCAGTGTAATAGAGACAGTAGCTTTCCCAAAAGCACGATTCAGTGCATGTGGATGAGAGGATCCAGGGGCCTAGAGACTCTGGGTGCTTCTGTCTGGCCCTCACAGACAGAAAAACAGACATACAGCCTTTAAATTAACAGCCAGGACAAAGAGCCATTGGTGATTCAGCACTAACCCTGCACACCTTTTGCAGAACTGTCAGAATTGGGCCTTGTGCGATGCACAGTGCCAAGTTAGGTTGAGGCTGTTAAATAATCATTAGGCACCACTGGCAGACCACCCTCACAAGCCTATTCTTAATGCTCATGGGAGTGTATTTATTACTGTTTGGATTCATCTTAAACTAGTTTTATTTTAGGACTTGTACTGACTTTGTTGGCATCTCTTATAGAATTAATATAGCAATGTAGAACCAATTATGATGTGGCTGTATCATTTTGTTTTTGTTTCACTTTTTTCTGTTTCTCACTGAACTTTACTCAGGATGCAAGCTGAAGGAAGCTGAAGAACCTCACCTCATGAACTGATTTCTGTTGATGGTTGCGAGAGAGGAATTGGTGATTCTTAATGAATTAATTGGAAACTCCTCCGGTTTATTGCCCTTATCACCATAATTTGACCTCTTACACTGAGCCCCAGTGGGTACAGCCCTCTGACCTCATCAGCCGAATTTCACAGAGACTGTTCCCTCTGCTCATCTGCTTCCAGACAGTCCAGAGAGAAGCAGCTTTATAATTGGCTGATATCTCTGGCCAGAGGTCCTGATTCTCTGTGTCTGTTCAGGCCCTGACTTCCAAGTCGATGCAAGTCAACTGCAGAGTGTTGAAAATGGCCCTCACCAAAGGTCACTTCAGGGATGGCAGACACTAGGCGTAAAATAGACTGAAATAAGAGGCGTTGTTTTCACCTCTGTTTCTTACAGCATATTTCCATGTTGTTGATTAGTTCTGTACAGAACTTGAAAACAGCATTTACATGAAAACTAAGGTTTCATTATTGAACAAGCACCTTGTCCCTCTGTCTTTGTTTTAATAATATGAAGGTCTTGTGTTTAAACAGGGTTGTTCATTGTCAGGGTGCCAGAGGAAAGTGATAAATGCTAATGAAATGCAGCATAATGATTCAGGCCTGACATTTTTGCATGGAAATTAAGCTCTAACAAAACCTAGCCCGAGGGTCAAAAATAAATGATAATCTAAAAAGAAAGACCACTAATTTTGCTTCACAATTAAGCTTCAGTTTTGACTTTTTCATTTCTGTGTCCAAGTCAATCAGACGCACACTGGAAGAGCAATGGTTTCAGAGCACGGAACAGACAGTTATTACACAGCAGATTTCATTTGCTTCAGTTGCAGTAATGAGACAGTATTGTTTTATGGATATTAGAATGCCAATAGGTGAAGACTTCCCTTTCCCCCCCCTTTTATTATAAATGTTTGATAGAAGTTCAAATTAATGAGGGAGATTTGAAGTGTGCACTCCCCTTTCGAATGTGACAGTGTTGGCTTTTAGATTTTATACGGGACGACAAAAACTGCAAAATTGGCTTTAGCAAGCAGTTGGTCCAGCTGTTAACTCTTTCTCCTCAGCCCCTTTTCTACCTGTTCCTGTCTGTTACTGTTCAACTCCTAGATCCTTGTAGTTTTTGGACGCCTGGGGAACTGGGGAACCGCACTTATCCGACACGTCTCAGATCTCTGAACTATTGCATTATTTGTTCTCTAGTTTTCTTTTGAACTGTATGCGGGAGTGTTTGCTATTGCTGTGTTTCTAAACTTTTGAACAATTCCTACCACATGCAGAAGAGCTGAGGGAGTAACAAACTTCTAATGAAATTGAGATATGACAGGGGGGTGACCTCTTTAGGTGATCACATCCAATTAAGAAATCATTGGGAAATGTCAGCCCTGTATTTTGCAATAAGTCCCGAACCACATAGCTGTCTTTTACAGTGCCTGAGCAGTATTGATTTTAATACGGCTGAGATAGAAGACTTTGGTATGCATTTCTCTATGTTATTTATGCCGGAATTACAGTACTTTCCCCAGTGCTTGGTTTGTGAATTGATTAGCCTTTTCTGGCCTGAGGTGCATCAGTGCTGTGTTTTTGATGGAATCCTGTTCGTGTGATAAAACATGGCTTGATTGATAAGGAGAGCACTATTGTATGACTGATGGCAACCACACTGCTTTGCACAGGAATTAATTAATTAAGCATTAATTGCAGTGGAAGTGACTGGATACAAGCTGCAGTGCAGTGAATGTGCACAGATGCACCAGATGCTGTCTACCATAGGGAGACGTGCTGCTCACCAGAACACGATTCTATGATCATATTTGTGTCTACCATGCCTGTTTTTGTTAAAGTACGTCCCTGAACTTTGCGTTTGTGCTCAGTTGTTCCTGTTGGTTCAGTTCAGGATAAATGTTCAGTTTTAAAATGTGTAATGCGAGTCTAACTACAAATGTCATGCTAGTAATGATTGAAACCTAATCAAGTGTCTGACTTTCAGTTTCAAGGTGTCATCATGATCACAGCTTCTTTAGAGTGAGCAGGAGTGGTCAGTAATGCATCTGAAGAGTACTGGCAGTACTGTCACAGCTATTCTTCTGCAAAGGCCACATAAGAAACCCAAGACCTTGGATTAAGTTGATTTTGGTATAGAGGATTAAATAGGTCCTTATGAAGTGTATAGCAATGATTAAGAGGCACGCGGTAATGCCTCAGTGGCTGTATTTTGTCATATATAGGATGTGTGAGAATCGCTTTTGTCTGGTCAGGCAAAGATCCCAGCAAGCAACAGTAGGAATATCTAGAATAATGGGAACCTGTAGTGATCAGAAGACTGAAAGAGATCTAAGAAAAAAGATCAAAATAAATGTATGAGCTTAAGCTACAGCTATAGCACAATAGTAGCTGCTTTTGTTATATTAATATTAATAAATATCATCCAGCCCTCACTGTGGAACACAAATTTGTGGACACTTTATTCGTAGTGTGCAGGTGATACTATGCTTGCTTAGAAAGATCTGTGTCACTGAATAGGCTGGTGACAGGTTTGAGACCGAGCCTGCGATACATGGGGCTCATCCTGTCCACATGTAAATTTGACTGGGCCTGAAAGGTTGTTATGTCATGTGATGCGCTTCTGCGGATTTGTTTTAGCGTTTTTTTCAAGCAAATATTGAACACTGACAGTTTGCCAGAGCGAGAAAAGAGCCTTCAACCAAGGCTGCAGAACGTGGCTCGTGTTTACAATCGTAGAGGTGCGAGTTTCCTCTGTTCTTTTTGTCTTTTTTAATTCCCCGGCTGTTGTTCTTTGCTCCAGCCATGATGTTTTCTAACACACGCATTGCTGTTGTATTGAGTACAGGGTGTCCAAATAGAACTCGGAAGAGAGACGAAGGCTGCAGAAAACTGGGGTGGAGGCATCTGACTGCCGATATGTGCTGTTTGTTCAGCCATTTCCCGTGTGTTTTTTTATAAAAGGCGGTGGAGAAACAGGATGAAAGTGCCCGGCAGAAATGTTTGAAACTCTGCCTTAAGCTTGTGCTGGCGCGATCCGGTCCAGGGGTTAATGCGACTGAGGGGAGTGTGCACAGTAATTGGAGGTGACACAGGGCGAATTAGATGTGAGCAGCACCGGGGCCAGTGTCAGACAGCACGCGGTGGGTTTTTGTGATATTTTATGAGCACAAACAATAAATAAGTCTGGGTACGCATGCGAGGTAATGGGAAGAAATGAAATTACAATAATAACATTACTTTCAGGTTGGATTAAAGAGCAAATGAAAGGACATGTAAGCGTCATTCAATTTGGCTTTTATTATAAGCCATCGACAGCCATTAATCAGAGTAAAATCCACTTATAAAATGATTAGAAAAGCCTCAAATTATTATTTCCTAATTGGTAATAGCAAGTTAAGGTAATTGTTGAAGTAGGCAGTTAACAGCTTGTACTGCAGAAACTTTCCGGCACTGCAGTGATGTTGGAGTTGGAACATGGCGCTTAACTGTGCTAAAATGCAGGCCTGCTCACTAGGTGACTGTTTCACCTTATGACCTTGGACCTATGAGGGCTGCATTTTATTATCGGTTCAATAAATAGCACTTTTCCATTTTTATGTTTGCCATGACAAACTAAAATGCCATACATAAGAGGAGTTTGTGGGGTTTGCCACAAAGCTTTTGCTTTTCTGTACATATAGCATTAATATTATCCTTCCATGTGGCAGCCCATTGAAGCACAGCAGGTGTGAGTCTGTTCAGTACCTGGATGGGAGAGCTCTTGGGAAAAACTAAGGTTGCTGGTGGAAGAGGTGTTAGTGGGACCAGCAGGGGGTGCTCACCCTGCAGTCCATGTGGATCCTAATGTCCCAGTATAGGGACTGGGACTCTATACTGTAAAAAGGCACCGTCCTTCGGATGAGATGTAAAACCGAGGTACTAACTCTGTGTGGTCATTAAAAGTCCCAGGGCTTTTCTTGAAAAGAGTAAGGGTGTTACCCCAGCATCCTGGCCAAATTTCCCATTGGCCTTTATCAATCACGGCCTCCTAATAATCCCCATCTGTGAACTGGGTTCATCACTCTGTTCTCCTCCTCACTGATAGCTGGTGTGTAGTGAGTGTACTGGAGCAGTATGGCTGCCTTCGCATCAACTAGGTGGGGCTGCACATTGGTGGTGGTGGAGGGGAGTCCCCATTACCTGTAAAGCACTTTATAAGTGTAAGCAATTACTAATAATTGTAATTATTACATGAGTGTCATTATCAGGCTATGCTCAGAGGGGGGAAATTCTAATGCTATGATTGCTACAGTACATTGTTCTTTGTGGTTTGTGCCTCGTTATGTAGATAGGTCAGAGCTGCTCTCTTTAATGTGGTAGGGCTTTGTAAATTCTTTGCTGGTGCAAACTGAAGCCCAGATACACTTACAGTGCAAGACCTGTTTCGTGTACACGTCACCCGAGTCTTCACCCAAACATCACCGCTCAACCAAGACAACCACACGGTCCCAAGGAAGACCAAGCTCACTTCACCTGTGAAAAACCTCCTTCTGGGTTTTGCCCTACAAATGATTTTTTCCCTGGTTGGCTTTGTGGCCGAGGATCTCCACAGCGCTCTGGATCAGGATTTCCCAATCCTGGTCCTGGAAGACACCTGCATTCCAGCCCAGCTCTCAGTTACACACGTACACTCTTAATTCACTTCATGATAGGATTCATTTGAACTGTTTTCAGGTCTTAAACATGCTGGAGGTTTGTCTTTTAACTATTGCGTTTCAGTTCCAAAAGTATGAGTAGAAAAAAAGCTTTCTGACATCCAATCAATCAACATTCAGAAAGACGCTTTCAAGATTGAACCTAAAGCTGGGATACCTGAACATAAGAGGGTGGAGACTCCAGCACTAGGAATATTATACTAAAAGCCTTTTGTTTGTACCCTTTCCCATAGCCTATATCGCTAACAGCATGAGTCATAGCATAATCAGATTTGCCGTTCACATCCTTGTGAACTGAGTGATCGTAGGATTCCACACTCGGCTTCAAGTCCTTTCAGCAGGAGGTCCAGTAAGCGCCCCCTGCACGTCTGCAGCAGAAGTACTTCCTGAAAACACCCATGTCATAGTGTGACTTACCTGGGTCTGTTACTGTTGTGGCCAGGTTTGCGTAACTGGCAATGTGAAATGGTTGGATCAAGAGGATATATATAGAGAGAAAAGTGGCAGTTGTGATACAGGGCTGTCCGTTCTGGCTGTTTCCTTTTGTGGATTGGGAATGACAGTTTCAGTGACGCTGCTACAGCAGCATGTATTCCTGTAATGAAATACCTTGCCGCAAAAAGGCTTTACAGAAATTGAATTCGACTGAGGCTTCACACCCTCCTATAGTTTTCAGCTGAGACTCAGTTCCTGGAAACAGCTGGTGCCTCTGGCACCTGCAGTATTTGTAATCCACACAAATAGAACATTTGTAATGTCTGGGAGAGCTGGTTTGTACAGTGGTGCTCTGAGCAATTGTTTTTCTATTGGTTTGTACTGTCTTCATTGTGACCACTGTCCACAGCTCCTTGCTTTCCATGTCCCTCTTACTGTCCTGAGTGGATATTTCTTTCCCTGGACATAAACGTTTCATACTGTCTTTGGTATTTATTGCGAAATAAGTCTCATATATATAAACCCTATACAATAGCCCTTGAATCTATTCTTATTATTGATGAGCTGACAAGTTGATTTAGAAATAATACAGGTGTATATCAAGATGCTTCAACATTTATGATGTAATTGTGTATGAATAGGAGAACTGAATATATGAAAAAGTACAACTATAAAAATAATTATTTTTCAAAGTACATAATGTTCATGCCTTATAAAGGTTAAACATAAATGCTATACTTTTAATTGTCGAATATGCCGTAGACTTACCTGATAGATTCACTGAAAGTATTTAGAAGCTTCAGGAATGTCACCTTGATCGCCACTGGCTGTTTAAGGAGTCTGAAAACAAGCAAAACTCTCAGAACCACTTTAACATGGGGAAAATCAGAGAACTGTCAGATCTAACGGAAAAGATTATTGACCCCAACTACTCCAGCAGTGCCTATGAAAAACCACATGACGTCTCAGTTTTTACTATGGTGTTTAATGTATCTGATTCGATGGTTGCTACCCCTCCAGAAAGAGGATGTAAGAACATTTTACCCCAAACATGAGGTCAGAAAAGTGGTTTGGAGGATAATTTACATCCCTGGGCTACAACTGGGAACCTTCAGAAAACAAAGAGTTTCATCAGGGCTCAGTGCTTTCTTCTTTAAGATAATGTTTGAGGTTTACCTCAGGAACCTTGTGAGAGTTCCATAGCAACAAAGAAAAGACACAAGGTTTGATTAACAGCCACTACCAGACTTCCTTCGTCTAATGGGACCACATGGTAGTGGGGTAGTGGTGAATGAAACACTGATGGAGCTTTGAACAGATGTACAATTAGCACAAAGGATAATGAAAATCAATGTCTTCTGTGTAGAATGTTTTTATTTCTTGACTACTTTACATAAATGTTACAAGAGGAGGCCATTTAGCCTGTCTAGCGTGTTTGATATAAAGAATTGATTTGAGGATCTCATCCAGGTGTCCAGTTATCAGCTTTGTCAACATGGCTAGGTAGCTTGTTCCATAATCCCACAAAGCTTGGGGCAAAGAAGTGCTTCCAAATGTTTTAAACGTACTTTCACATAGTTTCTACCCATGTTCTCTGATCTGTGTTTCACTGGTGATTCTGAAGAAGTCCTCTGGTTTGACAGATCAATGTCTTTTAGAATTGTGAATACTTGTCTTTAAGGCTGAGTTCGTATAGCCTGTCAATGTAGGACATTCCTTTAAACTTTGGAATATATCTGATTTCTCTTCTCTGAACTGATACAGCAATACTTCTTGTGGAATGTGGAGACCAGAATAAACTAAATGTTTATTAGTACTTTGTACAATTTTTACATGATTTTAACATAACTCTGCACTTACAACAATATATATATACTGATTGCATCCTTTCTTGGTGCTGTAGTTAGAACAGGGGGGCAGGTTCCAAAGTTTTTCACAATGTCTAGCAATGTCCATTAACTGGCATCTCTTGTCAGGAAACTGAAGCTTTGTCACTACAGGACTAGGAGTACAGGAGTAAAACCCTTTAAAATGTACAGGAAGCACCTCCTTGTGATTATGAAAGACAAAAAAAGGTTCACAAAATACTGCCAAGGACTTAATACATTTGACTATCACTCATTTAGAAATGTGTAATTGTGACAGGTTTTCTGTTTATATATACTATATTAAAAGTCATAAAAGATATAAATTAATTTGGTATGTTTTTAGTTTTGTAGACTTCAAAGCCTGAAGTCCTTATCCCTTCTTTTAGTCTTTATAAAGCATTTATCTGTTTCCCGTTTATTTCTCTGCTCCCCAGTTATTCACATCAGATTTAATGAAGCTGCATCAAATGCCAGCCTCACGTGGTATTTGCTGAATAGAGGCGGTTTAACTTCTGTGAATTTTCAAAAAACCTCATCCGTTGTGAAACCACCCCTGATTTCCCATATGATTTGTTACTTATCAAGCCTGTGGAGTTTATTTAAAATCGGCGCTGTGTTGCGGCTGTATGATCCATTAGATTGTACCGTTTTTGAGAGCCCTCTTGCTCAGGTGCTCTGAGATGGGCCTGGGGTCCTGCCTCGCTCTCTTTTAATGGTTTTGGGACAGGCTCTGGGGTGCTACAGCCCCTGCACCAGGACAAGTAGCTTCCTAATGCCGGCTGAGTCTTACTAAGGTATCTGTGCAGGTATGTCATGGGCAGTTTTTTGGTTTTCTTGCATGAATGTCCTGAAATGTCAAGGCTCTCTGTGCGTTACTGATGGGAGAGAGATTGGAACAGGACAAGGGAAAGATAGACCAGCTGTATTCAGTTCTGTCAATGATTTTTATCTGTTTGCTTTTTAATTTAACTTCTGAGGTTTCTTAATTAAGAACAGGTATCTCTTCAAAAGAGATCTTGATAATCCAGCCCATGTAGGAACTAGCAGCAGCAGCAGCATCATAAGAAAGTGCATTATTTTTAGAAATACAGTGAGCATCCGAATACACGTAGTATTCAATGTATGCACACATCTGTTATAAAAAGAAAATGCATTCGAATAAGTTTGGGCATCTTTTTGCTTAACTTGCTTAATTGACTTAGTTTCATAAATGCTAAATTACTTAATAATGTGAGATTGTGAGTGGGGAGAAAAAAGAAAACGGCACCTTTATGGTAGAATCTAGACCAAGGTTTTGTTAGACCAAAGACCCGATGGCCTTTGCATGACATGTAACATCTAGGGCTCAGAGACCAGTGAACAGCCAGATGCTTGTCCAGGCTCTTTGAGAGGGAGTATAATAACATCTGCAATCTGGTGTAAAGCATGTACGTAGCTTGTATTACTTCCAGGAATGGCTCCACATGCTCAAGGCTTGTGACTTTTGCAGTAGATGATATGTTGAATTTATCTGTATTTGCTGAATTAAATGTCAGTGTACCTTCAACAAAAAATAGGTTCCTAATAACTTTTAGAATTTGTTTCAGTGATATGTGTTGATTCTTTAAATGCTCAGTATACCTCACTTCCAGGGAAACAGCCCGTATCGGGGACAGTCAGAAAGAGAAATTGTTCTCTTGGCGTGGGCTGTATCTGGAATTGCATTCCCTGCACCACAGGAATTCATCTACCCATTTTCTGAGCACTTCATCCAGTACAGTGTCTTGGGGGAGACAGAGCTTCTTTAAGCCCCTTTAAGGAGTAAAATATTAAAATGTTTTTGTGAACTGTTGTCATTTACAAACATTTAACCAAGTGCAGGCATTCAGGTGGCACTGAGTGGATTTATGACATAGGCATTTTGGAACAGCAGTACTTTACATTGTCTGATTTCATGTTGCTGTGCTTTAAAGTTTACAACATGTAGCTTAGTGCCTTGCAGGCAGCAGCATGGGGTAGTTTTAGGGCCTTGGACCGGAGGGTTGTGGGTTCAGATACCTGCAGGGACACTTCTGTGATGCCCTTGAGCAAAGTTCTTCACTAGGTAAATCACTGCAGGATTAAAAATAGATAAAAAGCACTTTACAGTGTGAGCACCCCCTGTGAATTCCTTTTCTGTGACCGACATCAATACGTGCAGAACTCTCCTGCTTCGGAAAAACTCCTCTTTCATCCTTGTTTCCTTTTCTCCCTTTTCACAGGAAGTGTGTCACTGCTTGGAGACAGTTGGGTCCAGGTCTCAGTGTTTTGACATCCTGCAAAATGCCATCTGTAAAAACCTGGTGAGTCAGAGGAAGGGATGCTGAGTTAATATATGCGATGCCTGTCTGTATTGGTAAAGCAGTGTGGAAGTCTAAACATCTATTGACGTCTAGTTGTGCAGGTTGAAAATTCTTCATGGTAACACAAGGAGAAAGGTATCCATGTTTAAGATCTTGGTTTATACTCATGATGCTCTGTGCAAATGGCTTTTTGACACAAAAACACCTTGTGTATCACTCCTAAGCATTTTACATGTATTTTTCCCTACCCTAGGATAACTAATGATGCTGAAAATGCTGGGCACTGTCAGTGTTTGTTTTTTAGAGCAGCGATGTCCGCTTATCTGTGAGCAGTAAAAATCACTCTTGATAGTTGAGAACTATTTAGTGATGAAGAACATGGCTAGAGTGGTGCTGAGGTGCTGTCTGGGTGGAGTTTGTATGTTCTCCCTGTATTCGCATGGATTTCCTCCCCCAGTCCAAAGACATGCTGGTAGGTTAAGTAGAGAATTGGCTGCTGTAAAAAGCAGCTCTGCTGTGAGTTTGTGTCAGTTTTTTCCCTGGGGTGGACTGGCATCCTGTCCGGGGTCTATCCCACCTCGCGCCCACAGCTTCCTGCGATCCCACTGCAGCTCTGCATCGGATAAGCGGTTACTGAAAGTGAGCCGATGATGAACGCGGTTAGATTACTGCGCGTGGAAGGTGGAGATTAATCTCTTTCATGGCTATCTTCCACTGTGGAAAAACGTTTCAATCCATAAAGTGTGAATTAGAAGAGAGAGTTTGACGGTGCCGCTGCATCTCGGTGTTGATTTCAGAGTGTTACTGAAGTTTATATCCTGTGGTATTTATGGCAAACAAAGTAGGCCTGCAGTGTGGTCAACGCAGTCAGCGTCCCTCCACCTTCCTGCGGGTGAGTCCCCGTCTCTCACCCGGCCTCGTGCCGTTGCAGGCGAGGCTGCAGGTGGTGCCCGACAGCACAGCGGCGGCCCTCCTGCGATCGGTGTCCCGGCTCCTGGGCCCCTCCCTGCTGCCCAGCGAGGAGCTGCTGCGCTTCCTGGCGAGCTGCTGCCTCAGCCTCCTGACCCTGCTGCTCTCCCTGGACCACGAGCCGCCCGCGCAGGACAGCTCGCAGAAAAGGTCAGGACCCGGGTGGGGGGCAAAATAATGGCATCAGCAGTAAAATAAATTCTCTACACTCCTATAGCGCTTTTCTGGACACTCCACTCAAAGCACTTTACAGGTGATGGGGACTCCCCTCCACCACCCCCAGTGTGCAGCCCCACCTGGATGATGCGACGGCAGCCATAGTGCGCCAGTACTCTCACCACACACCAGCTATCAGTGGGGAGGAGAACAGAGTGATGAAGCCAATTCATAGATGGGGATTGTTAGGAGGCCATGATTGGTAAAGGCCAGTGCGAAATCTGGCAGCGCAGCTGACCCCTGTCTGTCTCTGTCTCAGGGAGGCGGTGTGGGGGGCGTGTGTGGGGGCCCTGGGGGGCGTGCCGCGGCTGCTGCGGCTGGTGCTGCAGGCCGTGCAGGTGTCGGAGCTCGGCGAGGAAGAGCTCCCCCTGGTGGCACAGCTGCTGCGGCTCCTGCTCCAGCACAGCCAGCTCCGGAACCACATGCTGGCCAACGCGACCCTGCTGCAGCACCTCGTCCAGGACCTCACGGTACGTAACGTCTCCGCTTGCCGTGACTCGACCCGGGCCTCGGGTTGGTGCAAGCGTGCGGCTCTGAGCCTGTCCCCTGTCCTGTGTCTCCGCAGCGCTGCTGTCGGGGGGCGGCTCGCGAGCAGTGGCTGACTGACCTGCTGTACTGCTACAGCGTCGCCCTGTCAGCCCAGCATCGGGGAGCGGCAGGGCCCCGGGACGCCTACTGACGTCCTCCACAGGCGGGCCTGCCGGCGTTCTTCTTCTCTTTTCAGCGGATTTTTTTATGGTCGTTTGCCTTGAAAGGCCAAGGGATTGCATTTCGGAAAATACCGATACAGTGTATGTTGGTAATTTAATAAATGTCATTTAAGGGGGAAAAAAAAAGTGAAGCTTTGCGAAATTCCTTGGAGATTTCTTTAAATGATGTGTGTAAAAATATATGCTGTACGGTGAATGATGATACAGGAAAAACATCAATGCTATATAATAAGAAAACACTTCGTAACACAATCCAGCTTTTGAATTTTCAGTATTTATCTTCATGAAGAAAATGCTGAACAAGCATTTCAATTTGACCACTTTCCTAGTGTGCTCATGGTGTATTACTAAATGTAGGCACGGTTCAACTCTTATAAGCTTATAACTCTGTTCTGTAAGTATATAAAATACCATTAACTTGACCTTTGTCATACAATAGACTGATAGTAAAAATAATATATGAAGCACGTAAGCATTCCTCTCACTGTGTATATTACAAGAGTCTGTACCTTCAATTTAATCTACATTAGCCAACAGCAGATTTATTTTGTGGTGAATGAGCCGACTCAAAGCCTCAGCTGCTTAAAATGCTTAGCTCTTCAAAAGGAAATACCAGCAGCTGTGTTGCCGAGCTCCACCCGGCCCTGCAGGTGTGACTGCGCTATGACCTGGTGCTGACAGATGCCTGCTGGGGGAAAGGTTATCGCTTGTGCAGTGAAGATGTGAATTTTAACGCAGGTTGGGCGCTGCGTCACGGTGGCGCGAAGTGTCTCTGGCGGGACGCTGGGCTCCTCTTGCCGACTCTGCACAGCGGAGAGCAGACAGCTAGTCCTCCGAAATGCTGGCCGGCGTTATCTGTGTTTTACCTGGTGTCTAGTTGTGCAAGTTAAACGTTCTCAATCAGTCTTCCTCACGCTAACACAAGGAGAAAGGTATGTCCTAGTTAAGATTTTGGTTTATACTCATGATGGTTTGTGCAAATGGCTTTTTGGCACAAAAACACCTTATGTATTTACATAGGTGCTAAGCATTTTACATGTATTTTTCCCTACCCTAGGATTAACTAACCTGCATCTCAAGCCCCCTTAAAGCCAAAGAATACTTAAGGGACAAATTAAGGTATTTTGTGCTCCTGCATACTGAGCTTGACCAATGTGGCTAGAGTTTGTGCAGGGATGGACGAACGAAAGACTATACCCACTGATCTCAGGTCGACAAATGTGCTTTCTTGGAAATTCCAATGTCCTTGGAGTTTAGTTTTGGTTACGGTCCTTGTGGCAGTTCTGCCTGCTGTGTGAGTCTTGCTGCTGCTGGGGCTCATTCTCTGTCCACTGCTCTGAGAGCCTGGTCTGTGAAAGAAGGCCATGTGTGTAGCCAGTCCGCTGGTGCGCTGTGTATCCCTGAAGTCCCGATGGACAGCCGAGCATCTCCTTCTGTCTCACTCCTTCTCCCTGGTTTTGCTGCTCCGAGTAGCGGTGTGAGGCCTCATGTGGTAGGAGAACTGCTTGGCCTGGCCCATGCTCTCCAACAGGTGCACGCACCCCACACTGCTCACTGTGTGAAAAACACACACAGAACATGTTACCACAGAGCTGGACTTGGCTGTTACACCTCTTCTCTGTTCTTATTCTATCTATTTTTATATATCTTTATTATCATATACACTGTATAGTTTAATCTCTGCTGTATAGTTTAATCTCAGTTTAATTACCCATTATCTCAATTTTTGACCTATAACTTCATCTCCTTCTGTACTTTGTGTACAGCGAGAAGCAGTCTACAGCTTTAGGACACCACACACACCTACTGGCAGGGCCAATTCTGACAGAGCGCTGCACAATTCCAGTCCTGAAGAGGAATCATGCTCCAGCAGACTCTGTACTGGAGGCTTCTTTGACTTAGCAGCTGCACCCAACTGGTTCAGTTAAGGAAATAGTTTCAGCTTGACATATTTAAGACTTCTCATTAAAAGCAAACTGTATCCATTAACCTCAAAGCCTGAAATTCTGCAGTCCTGCTTCAGAGTAATGCCCCTATCTACTCTAAATCTTTATATAAAACTGACAGTTAATTGCAGACAAGATCTTACCACAGGGCACATGCAGGTGTGATGCAAGGTTCACTGCTTAGTACAGGAGATCCCGAGTTGGAGATCACACATCGGCTGGTTTACATTCAAGCTTGAGCTTAATTACTTAATTGCAGTCTTAATTGAACTAATAAGTTGCTTGTTTAGAGTATTTGGAAGTTGTTTTTCTATATAAAAGTTTGAAACTTTATGTTGCTTATGAAATGCAACAGTTGCATGGCAGCATCCGAGCATTAAAGGCTAAAAGCAGTCAAACTGAACTGTTATTAATTCAGTGAAGGGTTCATGTGTGTAATGTGTGTAACGCAGACCTCAGCTGGTGTGTGCACCTCCAGGATCACGGCTGGGAAGACTGTCATACTCACAGCGAGGCGGCGCGTTAAGGGACAGGTCGAGCAAGATCTGGGAGTGGCTGCGAGAGCTCAGCACCGCACTTCTGCTTAAGCGCTCCCTCCTGGCCTGGGATCCCCCTGTGCACAAAACCAGCAGGAGAAACACGGCTGTAACCTGGAGTGAACACGTGAGACAAACATGGCACAGTGATGGCGGACTGAACCTCGGGCCAAACCTACCGTACATGTACACCTCCCCATCACTGGGTCTGCAGGCGCAGCAGTGACATCACCCCTGCTGTACAACACTCTGAGGCCCAGTACGCCACTCTGAGGCCCAGTACCCCACTCTGAGGCTCAGTACGCCACTCTGAGGCCCAGAAGACCACTCTGAGGCTCAGTACGCCACTCTGAGGCCCAGAAGACCACTCTGAGGCTCAGTACGCCACTCTGAGGCCCAGTAGACCACTCTGAGGGTCAGTACAACACTCTGAGGCCCAGTAGACCACTCTGAGGATCAGTGCAACACTCTGAGACTCAGTATGCCACTCTGAGGCCCAGTAGACCACTCTGAGGCCCAGTAGACCACTCTGAGGCCCAGTACGCCACTCTGAGGATCAGTGCAACACTCTGAGGATCAGTACAACATTCTGAGAGTCAGAACGCCACTCTGAAGCTCAATAAGCCAGAACAGGTTAAAAGTTATACAACGCCTTTATTAATATTAATGCAATATTACTTAAAACACAGGGAACTCATACTTTAAAGAGAACCAGGACTGGCAGCACTTCCTAAATAAATTATGTTTACATACTCTGATTAAGTTGTAGAACAGCTGTAGTGCAATAGTTTGTAAGATTTTACCAACATTGCTTTAACACACTATTTCTTTATATGAGAGTCTTTTAGCCCAAGTCCAATGCACCACATATCCTGTCGAAGGGAACAAATAAGATTTCTCATTTGTGGTGCTAACTACAGCACCATAAAACTCTTAAGTGGCTTGTGATCACAGAAATCGTACAGGAGCATATTTCATGAGGGTAGAAATACGTACCTTTATTAAAATACGTCTTTAAATACGTCTTTATTAAAACAAGGTGAGCCTGAGGATAATTATCCTGTAAACCTGACAGTCTCAAACGTCCGATGCAGCCCTTCTGGGCAGGCGCTGGGTCGTCTTGTGAGTGGAGGTTTAGCGCAGTTTGGAGCTGCAGACAGCGCCCTGACATTCCCGCTGACAGCGCTGAACTTTTCACACAGGCCAGGCCTGTCAGCGCGGGCCGGGGGTGGGGGGGCGGGGGAGCTCGGCGTGGGGCAGCCGCCCGGCTCTGAAGGCAGCCTCTGTCTGCGAGAGCTGGCAGCCGGCCCCCCGTCCTCTCCCTTCATCACCTGCTCATGTCTGCTAAAGGCCAGGCCGTCTCTGCGCCGCGACCGAAACCCGCCGCTCTCTCGGCTGTTGTTGCGGCGGCGGGAGTGGCGTTGGGGACCCAGGCACCGCGGGGCGCCGTCTGATGTGTTCAGGGCGAGGGGGCGCGGCCTGGCACAATCTTACAGAGCCCCCTGCTGGCCCCGCACTCCGGGAGACACATGATCTTGAGCACTTCGCTGAGGACTATAGTGCCTGCTAGGACAAGCGGCCATTTTCTGGTTTGCAATTCCAGAATTAACATTTATTTGGACGTTTGTGATGATAATATGCAGTCTAGGGACTGAGGGAATCCTGTGCTAAAAGGCGAGGTGCATGAATACACAAAACTGACGACAGCTTCATAAAACGGGGTATCCCATATAAATGTTTTACTCAGTCAGTAACGTCTCCATGACTGTGTGTCACAATGGAGGCCCGGTTGCTGTCCGGCAGGACTGCGTACTGTAAGTGGAGCTGGCTCTGACTTGCAGGCCAGTCCTGTGTTATCTCCTAACTGGGATCTCTTTTTTTCAGGTAAGCTTTTAAAATATCCCTAAAGCAGCCATATCACCCTGCAACTCACAACTGGCAGCCCAATGAAGCTCAGCAGGTGTGAACCTGGTCAGTACCTGGATGGGAGACCTCCTGGGAAAGCTAAGGTTGCTGCTGGAAGAGGTGTTAGTGGGACCAGCAGGGGGTGTCCTAATGTCCCAGTATAGGGACGGGGATTCTATACTGTAAAAAGGCGCTGTCCTTCAGATGAGATGTAAAACCGAGGTACTAACTCTGTGTGGTCATTAAAAGTCCCAGGGCTTTTCTTGAAAAGAGTAAGGGTGTTACCCCAGCATCCTGGCCAAATTTCCCATTGGCCCTTACCAATCATGGCCTCCTAATAATCCCTATCTATGAACTGGCTTCATCATTCTGTTCCCTTCCCCACTGAGAGCCGGTGTGTGGTGAGTGTACTGGTGCACTGTAGGTGCCGTCGTATTATCCAGGTGGGGCTGCACACTGGTGGTGATGGAGGGGAGTCCCCATTACCTGTACAGTGCTTTGAGTGGAGTGTCCAGAAAAGCGCTATATAAGTGTTAGCTATTATTATTAATTATTATTAATCAAAGCCGTGTCTCATGCCAGGTCAGACCTGCTTTCCTCAGTGCAGATCGAAAACCGGATCCTGTTCCCTCCTTACTGACTTCCCAGATAAAAGCATGACAGGATCAATAAGCTAGAATCAAATTAGCAGGCTAAAAGGCCGTCTCCCATTCAAATAATAACCTAGGAGATGTTAAATGAGAAGCAAAAGTCCCTCCAGCTGTTGCACTCCATTGTTAGTTGCTTTGGAGGTATTGAAGATGACCTTCACACACTAGCTAGCTGCCGGCTGTGGGGTTTTGTCTCTTACCGTAGATACTCTGCAGGACGGAGCTCTTCCTCCCGCCGGCCCGGGTGGGCTGGGCTCTGGAGGTGGGCGTGGTCTTGGGCGCCGTGTGGGCGGGGCCGGAGTACAGCGATTTGCCCCACAGCAGCTGGATGAGCAAGGCCGCGGCCTCCGCCGGCGCTGCTCCCACCGGGCCCCCACGCATCGCTGCCCTCAGCTGAGTCCGCACGTGGAATCTGAGGCGCACGCAGTCACAGCCAGCCACAAAGAGAGAGAGACAGAGACAGACACAGGGTGAACACAGCTGGAGGGGGAGGGCATCAGTATCCTTACAGACTGTGCTGCAGTAGCCTCTGGCTGCTCTGATGGAAACGCGTGGCACACTGTAAAAACTCCTGCAGATTTCTGTTCATACAGCTAAATAACGAGTACAATTTTGATCACCACATTCTAAAAACCATTGCTGTTCTGGTATCCATCCAGAGAAGAGCAGCCAGAAATATTCTGGGGCTTTAAGTAGGAACTACAGCACTATTTTTATATTTCGGGGTTAGAATCAGCATTGATGAGTGCATCTCAAACCACAATAAAAGTCAAATGTACACAGTAATGTGTAAACCCTCCAATTTACACCACAAAATAGATTAAATTTCCAGGTATGTGCAGCGCCGTATTCTGCGATTCAGGTCAAGGCAAGAAAACATCCGGTGATTTAAAAAAGCCCAATGACATTGTAAACAAGCAGGCTCGTGACTACATCTCGTTTAATCCAACAGAAATACTGTCCTCGACTTTGAGACACTTTTTCCAACAAGTACTACTTTCTTGTAAACTCTGCATGCAGATCACGTTGGAATTCTGAGGTGAAATGTCTGCTGCATAACCTGTACTTATTCGCGCATACACTCATGCAAACTCTCACTCTTTCCTGTGACGAGACCATGGATCTGTGACAACAAGCCCACTTACGTTTTTTTCACAAAGTTCCCACTTTGAAGCTGAATTCAAAATTAGTCATTTTTCTCTCCACAGTCAATGAATATATACCTTATACAGTCTATAAGGTCAATGAATTGAGTTACCAAGATTTAAAAACCAGTATGAGAAATGAGGACTTCCCTTTAAGGGAATGCCCTACACTCAGGACATTCTGAAGGAACTGAACCTTTTTAGTCTTGAAAAGAGAAGATTACGAGAGGACCTCATGTATTCAAAATCCTTAAAGACATCCCAGCAGATTTCTTCCAAATGAACCATGAAACATGAACCAGAGGTCACTGCATGAAAGTGCATTTAAGACCGAGAACAGGAAGCACTTCTTTACTTTGTTGTGGTTGTGGGAGTGTGGAACAAGTTACCCAGCCTTGTTGTTGAAGCTGATACCCTGGTTTCTTTCAAGAAACAGCTAGATGAGATCCCTGAATCAATTAACTACCAAATGGGCTAGATGGCCTGCATGTTCTCTCGTTCGTAAACTTTCTTATGTTCTTAAGTGCATACATGTCATACAAAAACAAGTCTGTATGCAGGAATGAATGTTACCAGACTACATTTATAAAAAGACAGTGACAGCATTTCTGTTAAAGTGCTGTAAAATGCTGAGGCCGAGTGCCATACAATGTTGTAAAAAAAGAAGACATTTCAGTTCCGTGAAGGAACACCAGAAATCACAGATACATTTGGCATCAACAAAAGCCTTGTGCAAACAATTACCGTGCCTTGCACGCTGCAGGGCCCAACAGTGAACTTTTAGCCTCTCGTTAAAAGTAAATGCTTCTTTGAATTAAAACCCCGTTTTCTTCCAGCTCCTTAGGTGTTGAAGTGTAAGTAGGCGTCTGGTCACAGAGAATGAAGGTGGCAAGGGCAGGGTAGGATCATGGCGCACATGGGCACCACATGTCCCCAAGCCACAAGAGAGGCTATTTTCAAGGCCTGTTACTGAAAGCTTTCTGCGCTTTGGTGAGATCTGTAAGAAGATCACTGTCAGAAGACAAGTGCGACAGACTCAGAGGGGAAGGTGGATGGAGCCGAGCACAACAAGACAGTGGCAAATCGAGAGGAATGATGAAACAAAATGATTTTCGATGGGGGGAAAACACAGTCTCCCCTGATCGGCCCTTGTCACTTATTTGGCTCCTCAACAAGAAGACTATGGGACAACCATGGTCTGACCATCGCTCCAGGGTAAAAAGCTGCAGTTCCACAGCAACGCGTTGATCCGAATTCCCATTGGTTTTGCCACAACATGCCCACGCACGGGGTATTCACATCAACCTTCTGGGATCTGGACCAACTGGATGTACAAGCCTCAGCCACCAGATACGAACATGTTTGTGTATATGCACTATCTTGTTATTATGTGATGGCCAGTTCTCACAGTGTGTACGCCAGCCATTTCTGCACAGCAGCATCAACGTTAATGCCACTTGGCCGGATCAAGAGTTTTTCTGAGATTCCGATCAGCTCAGAGCACCGAGACTCAGAGGAGGTGGAGACGAGAGAAATCCTGACGTATGAGCAAACAAAATGATTTCGGATGGGAAAAACACAGCCTCCTCTGATCGGCTCTTGTCACTTATTTAGCTCCTCTGATCCACTCATCCTAATTCCCATTCATCCAGCTTTTCCACAACTCTCCCACAGCTGGGGTATTCATGTCAACCTCCTGCCTGAGAATCGGCATCAGGGCCTTACAGGATATACAAGTCCACGCCACAAGATAAGTACACATGTACTGTATGTGTTCACCAAACAAGCACGATGGGCCTCCATTTGTATACAAATTATTATATGTTACTGTGTGATCACCAGTGCCATATTTGGGGTTTTGTTGTGATCAAACCCTGCTCAGTAGTGGCGACATTCACACAACTGCATTGGATCAAGGGTTTTTTCTCAGATCACGATCAAATGCCAATGGAATGGATCCTGGGAGCGCTTGCAGGATCAGCCTCTGAAATAACATGGTGGAGCAGAGGCCTCTGCTGTTTTGGGCTGCAGCATCAGAGGATCGGGTAAGTGGTTGAACCACTTTTCCTCTTCTATGTTGCGTTCTTCTGCGGCATGACGTATCATGTGATCATCTGAGCCTCGGATGTCTGCGCTAACTGCGCCAGCAGAGCCCCCAGGTGGAGTCAAAGTGGGTCTGACTGGAGTGACAGGTTAACGCGACACCGCTGGTGAGGACCGCAGGTTCCCAACCATTTAACCTTGACAGAAAATGGCAGTGTAAATTACCCCTGCTTCAGGGCTGCTCATATTTTAACAACCACCCTCAGCCTTTAAGACCAGTCACTGCTGTCTTCTGCATCATCCCCCCTCGCCAGAGCGCGCTTGCCCAAGTCGTCCCTATCGATCACCGAGCCCGTCATTAAAAAGCCATAGACAGCACTCCCAGCTGCAGCCCATGCTGAGCGCCAGGCCTCTCTCTCTGTAACTGCAGTCAAATGGCTTATCGATCCCCTCCCCCACAGCTGTGATGTGAGGCCTCATTTGTGTTCATGTGCTGCACACTGGACACAAAGGCCTGCTGGTTAAGACTGGGGAAGGCAGGCTTGCCCTCGCTCTGCGGCACGGTCTTCGTCGTCAACTGGGGAGGTGTAGACAGCAGAGCTGAACACTGGGATTACTAGGGGGGCATTAAAAATGATCAACAGGAGAGGAGCCTATGGGGTCTTTTTCCAAGGGACACCTGCTATTTTAGTTAAAAACAGTTTTGCATTCAATCGTTGGATGAGCCAACGGCTTGCTTCCTGTCCTGCCAGGTGGAACAGTACTAGTTAATCAACACAGACTCTCACTGCTGAGCCTCAGATTTGAGTGGGCACACTTCTTATTAAATGCTGCTTTCTGGAAACCCGGTAATCACCATGCCAAATCACTGACCGCGTAGAGTACAGGATCGTTTATATTAGGAATCTGATCGGAGACTCTTATCTGCGTACTGTGATAACTTTCCCTTACTTTGACTTTTTTTTAATGGATGATTCTCAATCCATCTTTCTCATCGATCGCTTGACTGAATTTGGTCATTTCGGCAGAAAGATAAGTCGTTGCCTCCACTTCTTCAGCAGGGAAGGGACTCAATTATAAAATCTTAAACATTTTTCAAACATTCTTAATCTGAGGGAAAGCTAAAGTGTTAGCTTTCAGCAGGTGGAAAAAATGGAGTAAAGTCCATTGAAGGAACAAGAGTTAAATGAACAATTTAAGAAGAAAAGATTTACATACATAAAGTCCCGTGCATCTTAAATATATAAACATCACAAGCAGCAATGCCAATTGTAAGGTCATTCTGCACTGCCCTACTATGATCCCTGTGAGTGTGTGTCTGTGTGTGTGTGTGCGTGTGTGTGTGCGTGCGTCTGTGTGTATGAGTGTGTCCGTGCGTGTGAGGGTGTGTGTGTGTGAGAGTGTGTCTGTCCTGTGATGTAGTCCTAGTGCCCATTGCTTGCTGGGATAGGCCCTGGCTCCCCTGCTGCTCTGAACTGGATGAAGCGGTTAGGAACTGGGTGGATGTTTTTCTTTCAGCTGGGCGGTAGTCGCTTGCTAGTGTTTGCGTCCGAGGACTCGCGCGGGTCAGTAATGGCGGCGCGCGCAGATCCCTCACCTCCTCCAGGCTTCCTGGATGGTGCTGGCCGCCCGGTTCTTTCTCCTGAACAGGTCCTTGCGGCTCCTCTCCCTCTCCACCACCTGCAGCCGCAGCTCCAGGGGTACCAGCTCCACGCTGCCGCTGGTCCAGGGTCCCGCGGGGGCTTTCAGGAGCGGGGCGGGGAGGGGCCGGTCGGGCCGGGGGGCCGAGCAGGGAGGAGGGTGGCTCTGGCTCCGGGGGTGGCGGGGTGCCAGTGGAGGTAGCTGCGTGTTCTGGGGGGTGGTGTGGGTGACGGGGGCGGCCAGTTTGGGGGTTGGCACCGCCGTGTGGGTGCCAGGCTTGGCACTACCTGGCCTGCTGGAGCCTGCTGGGGAGTGACGCTCGCTGTTTAGACTCTTCCCTTCTGGTTTAGAAGCACCCCTGGTAGTTTTTGGGGGGGTTCCTGTCTGGCGCGCTGGTCTTGAGTGGGCCTCCTCTTCACCCCTGTCCACAGATCCCTTCCTACAGGAAGCAGGAGACTTCTTCGAGGGGCCAGGAGAGCAGGGAGTGTCCTTCTCAGGGGGGGCTAGGGCCGCAGGTTTGGGGGGCAGGACGGGCACAGCTCGAACGTCAGCAGCCCTCCCCCTCTGCTCGCTCTTGGCAGATCTGCTCCTGCGCTCTGATTGGACAAAGGAACACCATGAGAAAGGGGGGTCATCTTCTGAGGGATGGAAAGAAAGAAAAGGAGGAAATAAAGAGAAAGGGATACGTAGGGGATAAACAAACGTACAGGAATGGAGCATGACACAGAGAGAGAGAGCAGTGAGAGAGCTTTAGAAAAGAGTGGTACAGCTATGGTCCTTCAGGAATGCTCAAGGCCTAAGGAGTGATTCAGTAACAGAAGTAATTATACATTACCCACTTTTTACACTAACACTGGATCATGCTTGATATATGAGTTATCCTGTAACAGACATACAAAGATATGGAACCAAATTCTGTTGTGGATCACAGTACCTCTGTTTCGACAGGGCTCCCCAGCTTTGCCCTTTGTGTTGTGACTGTGCTCTGCCCCGGAGGGTTTCAGAGTGGTGTGGACCCCTGGAGCTCTGATGTCACTGTCCGAAACCGACAGGGACCTGAGTTTCGGTTCCAATCTGTCCACCGGACCCTGCTGCTCCTCCTCTTGACCCTGCTGCCGAGCCCCCTGGCTTGGTATCCCCGCCTCCAGACCTTGCTGCTCCGCCTCCCGGCGTCTCTGCTCCTCCTCCCGCTTCCTGTCAGCGAAGACAACAGCACGCTGGGGTCGGCAAATAGGACAGAGGGTACTGGACACTCACCCATGAACCCACGAAGGGCACACCCCATCAACATCACGAATAACAAATGCTGCCCTACCCGGTTTGACGAAAACACAATTATGGAACAAGTTATAGCTTTAAACGCTTGATCCTAAAACATAATTTTCGAAGGAACAAAGTTTTCCACTGGCTTTTGCAGTCATGATACACGAAGCAGGTGATCTAACTTTCCTTCAAGACGGTGCAAAGCTGGTGTGTGAAGGAGTTAAGATCTCAGTTCAGTGGGGGTTTTTTTGTGCTGATTTCTATTTCCCCACTGAGACACTCCCAGGGCTGTCAGACAGGCAGGTACACAATAGACTGTTCCCTTGATCTGCTATCATCCCTGCTCTGACAGACTACCTGCCCCCCTCCGCCCCCCCCCCCCCCAATTCGTCTCCTACTCCCTGACAGCTGGTAAATGTCATATCACACCACGGCGCGATGTTGTCCAATTAGCGCTTGGCAGCACGTGGCCCCGGCTGCAATCGCCAGAGCATTAGCGCAGAGCGCAGCCAATGACAGGTTAGTAATGTAGCGTGTCATCATCAGTTGCCATGATGGGTGTCAGGAGTGGCTCTGTGTCAGATCGCCGCCGCCTGTCAGAGGAGAGTCTTAACTCCATCTGTCAAGACAACCCCCCTTCCCTGCCCCAGCTGAGCTGAGTGATCGAAACTGGGAGTCTGAACACACGCTAATTGTTCCAGGACTTGGCTGGGCTGTACTCCCTCTCGCTCTCTCTGCCTGTGGTTTTGATAAGAGCAAATCGTTTCAAATAAAACTATTGACACAATACAAATGGATTGTGACTGCCGGCTTCGTAGCCCGTATGGATTTTGCAGCCCGCGCTCCTAGCATACTGATAGAGGAGCACCTTCCAGTTTGCGCTGGTGTTTGATTCCGATGCCAAAAACACAACCTGGCCTACAACGTGCTCGGAATCGGGCTTCATCTTAACGCAGATACTGTACAACCCCTGCGGAACTGAACACGGCCAGGGAACTTTCCTGGTTATGCTGCTTGGAGAACTCATTATTTAAATGCAGACGTGTTGGCAGTGTCACCTGATCAGACTGTGAGAGTTTATTTGTGCGTGGCCACGTCGTTCCTGCGGACCAGTCCCCTGAGCCCCTCTGATAGGTCCTGGGCATCTCAGGCTAGGATTTCAGAAGTCACACCGGCTGCCAGTTTATATTCCAGCTAAAATATTCCAGGACCACCTCTACTGCAGTACGTAATGCAATTAGCTGTTCATGAACTACAGCAGGTGCCTTTCTGCTTCCTCTGACTAGCAGGGTGATTTTCAAAAGGGAATCAAATCTCACTTTCGGGTTTCCTGCATGGTACAGTACGATTAAACACACCAATCGCATTTTTCTGGACTCGTATGACCTTAAAAGAGATTAGGAGGGATGTGATTTGGAGAGAAGTCCAAAGGGAGAAGAGACTTCACAGCTGGAAGAACATGGGAAGGCTGGTGTTGCTCTAACTGGCAGTCGTGAGTGGTGCCCATGCTGAGAAGGGCAGCAGGGGGCAGAGGTGCCCCAGGGTGCCGTGCGGCGGGACAGTGGAGAGACTCACTTGGCCGCGTCCTTGCGCAGCTGCTCGTGCCTCATCAGCAGGTTCTTGCGCTCGCGGAAGGCCTGCCGCACCTTGTAGCCCTTGTAGACGGCCTGGATGGAGGCAGCAGCGATGTCCTGGATGGCGGCGATGGACAGGGCGCCGTGCTCCAGCATGAACTGCGTCACCTCCTGGTGCTCGCCCAGCAGGGCGTAGTCCAGAGGGGTGTACCTGCGCACAGGAAAACAGCTACACACCACACGCTCACTAAGAGGACACACCACACCACGCCCATTGGCACGATCCCCACACCACACGCCCACTGGCACGATCCCCACACCACACGCCCACTGGCACGACCCCTCACCACACGCCCACTGGCACGATCCCCACACCACACGCCCACTGGCACGACCCCTCACCACACGCCCACTGGCACGATCCCCACACCACACGCCCACTGGCACGACCCCTCACCACACACCCACTGGCACGATCCCCACACCACACGCCCACTGGCACGACCCCTCACCACACGCCCACTGGCACGATCCCCACACCACACGCCCACTGGCACGACCCCTCACCACACATCTACTGGCACGACCCCCACACCACACGCCCACTGGGAGGACACACCACACGCCCACTGGCACGATCCCCACACCACACGCCCACTGGCACGACCCCCACACCACACGCCCACTGGGAGGACTTACCACACCACACCCACTGGCATGAACCCCCACACCACACGCCCACTGGCAGGACCCCCACACCATGCCCACTGGCATGACCCCCCCCCCCCACTACACGCCCACTGGCACGACCCCCACACCACATGCCCACTGGGAGGACCCACCACACCACATTCCCATTGGGAGGACCCCCTCACCACACGCCCCACTGGCATTACCCTTCACCACACGTCCTCTAGGAGGACCCCCTCACCACACGTTCACTGTCAGGACCCCTCACCACAAGCCCACTGGCAGGACCCCCACACCACACGCCCACTGGCATGACCCCCACACCACACGCCCACTGGGACGACCCCCACACCACACGCCCACTGGGAGGACCCCCTCACCTCACGCTCACTGTCAGGACCCCCACACCACATGCTCACTGTCAGGACCCCCACACCACACGCCCACTGGCATGACTGGGCATGGAAGCAAACAGTACTCTCTCACAGCCAAGCAAACCCAGATTTAAGCACTGGAATTTCACTATCAACCACATTATCTGCAGTTTTAACACACTCTCACATGGGCCTTTGAGAAACCCCATTTTAGCTTACACTAGGAGCCATTAATGCTTGTGCCTTCCAGAATCATTATAAAGACTATAACAGATGCAAATACAGTTTCATATATCTACATACATAATATTTGCATGTGCACAATAGCTGACTAGCAGTCTGGAGGAGTGAATACATCTACAGATACCTCACTGTACTAACACAGCCAGAGACCTTCAGTAACAGAGCCATACAGACCTCTCCTCATTGTGCTCCATGTGGTTAGGGAAAGCACCGCATCCCAGCAGCAACTTCACGGCATCCAGGTATCCGTTATTACAGGACCAGTGCAGCGCCATCCTCCCCTGCGCACACAGAGCACTTCATACATTCCTCATGCCCTGCAAAATTCCCTCGTGTGCCTGCCCAACCCCGAGGCCCAAATCTGCGATCGCGAAGCAGGGAAGCAGGCGGATTGTGCCGAGAGTTCAAACCATGCAAACATTCTGCGCATCCTGAACCCCCCACATGTGCATTTATTAATGTCCACCCCCTTCTGCAGCAACACATATCAGCACTGGGGTACAGAATATAGCATGTAATTAAATACTGAAGAACAGCCCATTAGTAAATGTTCTCTACCTTCCCTGTGCAATTTAGTACATTTCCCCTGCCTTCCTACATTCATTAGCCTATAGAAGAGTAGAAGAGTTGTTTCAACATGGGTTAACCTACATCTCCATAAATCAAACAGGATGAACTGGACAGTCTGTAAAGAAGGAAGGTCTCTCAGCCTTGGGATTCCCAGAGGTTTCCACTGTGACGTATTGTGAGGGAAGGCTGGAGCTGAGGTGCAGTATCTCACGTCAACGAGAGAGGAGCAAGTGGAAGAGAATATTCTGGGTCTCTCCAGGGGCTGGGCCCGTGTCTTGGGTCAATTTCCGGTTCTGCGTGTTGTTCTGACACAGCGTTTCTCACTCCGGTTCTTCGGACCCCCCATAAACTCCTAAAGTCAAGTCTGTGAGCCAGCCTGTCCTGAATCCTTCATTTGAAAAACCCAGAGCAAGCCATGAGGCATACAAAAAGTGAAAAGGTGCAGACTTATCTAGAGTTCTGGGGTTGTGGTCAGATCATAAGTCCGGACCTCTGTTCTGATGCCAAGATCTGGAGTACCACCCTTTCCTCTGTGTTGTACCCTCCATCACCGCCGTGCTAGATAGCAAGAGTCTCCTCTCTATAGTCCAAGGTGACACCGGGCCTGCAGGGCTCACTGTAGAATGAGCCACGCCCAGTGGGTGCCCCCTGCAGGCTCAGAGCTGTGCCACTTCCGCCAAGGCAACCTCTTCTGGCCCCAGTCTGGTCCACAGCTCACAGGGCATGTGCGGAGCTTTGCTTACCGATGCCTCATTTTCCTTCAGGAGAAACCAGCAGACAATGGCTCCTGTGTTGTGCCGACAGCCCGAGGAGCAGGGCAAGATAGAGACGCTAATGACCACTTGGTGGTCGGAGAGGAAATGAATTCAAGAGAGAGAGGCTGTTTCACATCTGAAACACGGTACCTCCTGCAGTTCACAACTTCTTCGGCCAAACCTCTGGCGTTTTAGAGAAGATTTCCAATGCTTTTTTCCCCCTCTTTCGATGGAACTGCCAAGTGCATACACGCTAGCAGAATGTAAGAAAGTGCAATAAAACTCACCAAATAAAAGTATAACAGTAACAGAACCTGACCTACGAGGGACGTAAGAAAAAGTAGGCTGTCTTTAACTCCGTACTGAAAAGATACTCATTGAAAGATAAACTTGTATTTTTTTGCCCCCAATTAAAGGATATTTAAAATGTATCTATACTGTTGTGTGTAAAAGTGTGTTGGGCTAATGATTTGGAATTACTGATGACTGAAAGTCAGTTGAGAGTTTGTCTCAGGTCTTATTTACTAGTACCAGCGGGTGAAAGCAAACTCAGCATACTACAGTATGCATTACACTGAACTTGAACGTATTTAACCTCTCGCATACTGGACCTGGTGTGCTGATTTCTGTTGGTTTAAGGCCCAGCCTGACTCCTTGCTCAGCTCAGCTAACAAGACCACACTAGAAGACATTGCAAGTCACCGAGACAACAGGCTGGGCCTTAAACCAACAGAAATTGCTTTCTACTTTGTGCAGTGCAGGTACCATATGTATGTCTACCAAAGGCCATGCTAAATTGATTCTTCCTACGGCAGCTTTTCCTGCCATCACTCCCCAGGGCATCCTCTGTGTAATCATCATGCACCCCCCTGACCGGACGGCTAGAGCAGAAAAGGAACAAGGTCTATAGTGTCTGCCCGCACTCTCTCAAGAGGCCGAGCACTGCTCCCTGTTTCACAAAGCACGTCTGCTGAGGGTACAGCGGTCCGCCCATGTGATATCTTCATTGCTTTTTCAACGAGCCTTGAAAGGTTGAAAACAGACTTCAGAGATGGGGAAAAAGATAGGCCTCACATCAGAAGCGTCTCCATTACTTTGCACAAAACAAACACTGTTTCTGAGATGATCTTAATAATATACTGCCCTGACAAAATATTACAGTATGCACCACTGGAGTGACACATCACATGTCTTATCTTATAATTCCTGGGGGATGTACAGTAAAGTAACAGCAAGCCAAGTCTTTATATCAGTGGGCACATATGCTGATATGATAGATATCTGACAAGAGCCATGTGCTTTTTGTGCATTGCTGGAAGGATCATTTACAGGGGTTTTACAGGCCGTGGTGGAGAGATAAAAAAAAAATGTACCCACAGGAATTTAGATTTAGGCCACTAGAAGATGCAAACCAAAAAGGGAGGTGAGAGGTTTTACAAGGGGTTTTCCAAAAATAAGGCAAGTAATAGCTTTCGTGAGAATGCATTCATTCCTAGCTACAGGTACAACCAACAAAAAAGTAAGGGTGCACACCACTTTTCCATACATAATATCGTGATCTGTTTGGGCATTGTGGTTCATCATGATATGAACACAATCTAAAACAGAAGAAACTGGTGTCGATCTCCTGGAGTCCTGCTGCTCAAGTGCTTCCTTATGGGGCCGAAGTGAGGGAAATCATGGTGTTCCTGTTTCTCAAGGTAGGTGGTCCAGATCCTCTCATAGTGACTCTGAAAACACCTCCGGGTTTGGCTGATAGTGTGTGGCCTGGTGCTGTCATGTGGAAGACGATGCCCAGACACAGCACAGCAACCTAGGGTACTTTTAATGAGCTCCTGCAAGCCGTCCAGCCTGTGAAAGTAGTGCGTCGTTTTCACAGTGTGTCACCTTAGCAGAGAAAGGACTCTCCTTGCTGATGGAGTTGTTCTGAGTGGGTTTTTTTTATAGCTGCAGACAACGGATATTTCCAACCACGTGACAGGCTGCTGCACACTAGATTCATCTCCTGTAACGGAGCCCTGCAGGGACTGAGCCCCCTTCTGGAGCAGAGAGAGCCCCAGACGGATGAGGGAACATCAGTGAACTGCTTTGGCACCCCCAGATGCTCACAGGCACCATGCACAGCACCCACATCTGCAGAAGAGGTCTCTCTTGTTGTTACCGAAGACATCTCACTACACCCACATCTGTTTCTGTGATATGACACGGGACCCTGTGGGCTGGCAATATATTTTAGCCCGTGTCATGCCCCTTTCATGTAGAAATCGACTCGCACTGCACACCTCAGTGTCAGACTATGTTTCACTGCCAGGCCAGCCGTTATTAAGCTGGTATTGCAAACAGTCCTCTATAGTGACGCTGTTAATGGATAGACTGGACCGTTGAATGCTCAAAGTGGTTGGATAAATCACATCTCATGCTGTTTAGCACCCATGGAAGATCGAGGCCAGCCCCTGAAGCATTAGGCCTTGTTCAGGCCTAATCGTTCAGCATCGTGGTTGGAGGTTTGCTTTCCAGATGTCAAAGCCACTGAACACAGAGCCTCAGCCACTTGGTTTGTAGTCCCACATCTCCACAGGCAAGTGTGACCAGCCGGTGCAGGGTTTCCTAAACCTTGTCTGCTGTCCTGCAGATTGTAGTTCTCAGACAAGCCTTCTAACTGAACTAATAATTGGCTCAATTTGGATGGTTTAGCAAATTGTCCCAGCTTTCCAATTGCTCCAGATTTACAAAAAAACCTATAAAACCTGCAGGAATGTGGCCCATTATGACTGGGGAGGGTCTTGGTCCCCTGATGAATTCCAATGAATATATTGTATAGCAGGTGGTTGTAGAGGGAATAAAGGTATCGTGCCAGGAATAGAGGTGTCAACTCGATTCCTAGAGGAGTTTAATGTATTCTAGTTTTTCTTCCAATCTGAGACTTCTATTAACCTAATTACATTCTCAGCCAGACACATACAATAAGATACTTAAGGTCTCTTACAGTTGATTACTCAAAACACTTCACTAAAGACAGAGTTACAAAGCCAGCTCACAGCTCAGTTCAAGTATTACGCTTATGCGGTTGATTAGAGAATTAGACCCACGATGTAACGAGCTCGGGCTGGAACAAAGCGCAGAAGACATGAGCCTCTCAAGAGGTCACTCAGCCCTTCCATGGGGTGTGGATGGTAAGGGGGGGGGGGGGGGATAATTCTGGCTGTAAAGCTGGAGGGGGTTTCTCGGGGGGGGAGATGGAGTTGGGAAATGGGGGTTACCTCTTTGTCCTGTATGTTGGGATCGGCCCTGTTCTCCATCAGCACGGCCATGCAGTTGATGTAACCCCCATAGGCGGCGCACTGCAGCGGAGTGCGGCCGGCCAGGTCCTGGACGTTGGGGCTGATGCCATTTTCCATCAGGATCTGACACACCTCCGCATTCCCGCCAAGGGCTGCCCAGTGCAGAGCCGTGTGGCCATCCAGGTCTACCAAATCCACACGAGCGCCCCCTGCGGGCAGAGATAAGATACACACACACCCACAAAGACACAGCTCTCATAGACATTCCCTGCCAACGTCCACACACACACAAAGGCACAATAACTGAAATCACACCAGAAGCCTCTTAAGTTTGCAGCACTTTAGAAGCCAACAGCAAAACTACAATGCTGGCCTTTAATGCTTCTTCTTTAGCGTTGGCAGGGGATGTAGAAAGGCTTGCAAAACTATTCATCGCCTTCCAATGACGTCCCATTTTCCTGAATTACAAATGGAGTTTGTAGCAGCTTTTGCTGGTAATTAACTTCTTTCACCCATAGAAAGTGTTCAGTTTGAGCAGCCCAGTTCCTGATTAAATATATTCACTCTAAAATGCTCAAATGTGTGCGTTTTACTCAGAACTGAAAAAAAGACATCCCTAGAAGGGGGCGAATGCTCCTGCAAGGCCCTGTTCGCTGAAATACTGAAATACCCCAGATCAGACAATGAGGTAAGTGCAGATGTATTGGGGCCCGGCGGAGGGCCGTACCTTGGATGAGGGTGAGGATGACGTCGCGGTGGCCCATCTCGCAGGCGCGGAACAGGGGCGTGTGCTTCATCACGTCCAGGGCGTCCACCAGGGCCCCGCGCTCCAGCAGCAGCCGCGCCGTGCTCACGTGGCCCGAGAGAGCCGCCGCGTGCAGCGCTGCAGAGAGGCGAGCACACGCTGCTGCATGCATGGCAGGGCACCTGCAGCCCAGCGCAGGCACCCTGCTGCACCCTGAGCACTGATGGAGCACATTACTACAGCATCCTCACACACTGAGCACATTACTACAGCATCCTCACACACTGAGCACATTACTACAGTATCCTCACACACTGAGCACACACACACCTGATGGAGCACATTACTACAGTATCTTCACACACTGAGCACACACACACCTGATGGAGCACATTACTACAGTATCCTCACACACTGAGCCACACACACACAACTGATGGAGCACATTACTACAGTATCTTCACACACTGAGCACACGCGCGCACACCTGATGGAGCACATTACTACAGTATCCTCACACACTGAGCCACACACACCTGATGGAGCACATTACTACAGTATCCTCACACACTGAGCACACACACACCTGATGGAGCACATTACTACAGTATCCTCACACACTGAGCCACACACACCTGATGGAGCACATTACTACAGTATCCTCACACACTGAGCACACACACACTGAGCACACACACACCTGATGGAGCATATTACTACAGTATCCTCACACACTGAGCATACACACACCTGATGGAGCACATTACTACAGTATCCTCACACACTGAGCGCACACACACACACCTGATGGAGCACATTACTATAGCACCTCACACACTGAGCACACACACACTGAGCACACACACACCTGATGGAGCATATTACTACAGTATCCTCACACACTGAGCATACACACACCTGATGGAGCACATTACTACAGTATCCTCACACACTGAGCGCACACACACACACACCTGATGGAGCACATTACTATAGCACCTCACACACTGAGCCACACACACTGAGCACAGACACACACCTGATGGAGCATATTACTACAGCATCCTCACACACTGAGCCACACACACACAGGTGATGGAGCATATTACTACAGCATCCTCACACACTGAGCACATTACTACAGTATCCTCACACACTGAGCACACACACACCTGATGGAGCACATTACTACAGTATCTTCACACACTGAGCACACACACACCTGATGGAGCACATTACTACAGTATCCTCACACACTGAGCCACACACACACACCTGATGGAGCACATTACTACAGTATCTTCACACACTGAGCACACGCGCGCACACCTGATGGAGCACATTACTACAGTATCCTCACACACTGAGCCACACACACCTGATGGAGCACATTACTACAGTATCCTCACACACTGAGCACACACACACCTGATGGAGCACATTACTACAGTATCCTCACACACTGAGCCACACACACCTGATGGAGCACATTACTACAGTATCCTCACACACTGAGCACACACACACTGAGCACACACACACCTGATGGAGCATATTACTACAGTATCCTCACACACTGAGCATACACACACCTGATGGAGCACATTACTACAGTATCCTCACACACTGAGCGCACACACACACACACCTGATGGAGCACATTACTATAGCACCTCACACACTGAGCACAGACACACTGAGCACACACACACCTGATGGAGCATATTACTACAGTATCCTCACACACTGAGCCACACACACTGAGCACAGACACACACCTGATGGAGCATATTACTACAGCATCCTCACACACTGAGCCACACACACACAGGTGATGGAGCATATTACTACAGCATCCTCACACACTGAGCCACACACACACAGGTGATGGAGCATATTACTACAGTATCCTCACACACTGAGCACAGACACACCCAATGAAGCACATTACTACAGCATCCTCACACACTGAGCACACACATACTGAGCACATTACTACAGCATCCTCACACACTGAGCACACACATACTGAGCACATTACTACAGCATCCTCACACACTGAGCACACACATACTGAGCACATTACTACAGTATCCTCATACACTGAGCCACAAACACCTGATGGAGCACATTACTACAGTATCCTCACACACTGAGCCACACACACACACCTGATGGAGCACATTACTACAGTATCTTCACACACTGAGCACACGCGCGCACACCTGATGGAGCACATTACTACAGTATCCTCACACACTGAGCCACACACACCTGATGGAGCACATTACTACAGTATCCTCACACACTGAGCACACACACACCTGATGGAGCACATTACTACAGTATCCTCACACACTGAGCACACACACACCTGATGGAGCATATTACTACAGTATCCTCACACACTGAGCATACACACACCTGATGGAGCACATTACTACAGTATCCTCACACACTGAGCGCACACACACACACCTGATGGAGCACATTACTATAGCACCTCACACACTGAGCACACACACACTGAGCACACACACACCTGATGGAGCATATTACTACGGTATCCTCACACACTGAGCCACACACACTGAGCACAGACACACACCTGATGGAGCATATTACTACGGTATCCTCACACACTGAGCCACACACACTGAGCACAGACACACACCTGATGGAGCATATTACTACAGCATCCTCACACACTGAGCCACACACACACAGGTGATGGAGCATATTACTACAGCATCCTCACACACTGAGCCACACACACACAGGTGATGGAGCATATTACTACAGTATCCTCACACACTGAGCACAGACACACCCAATGAAGCACATTACTACAGCATCCTCACACACTGAGCACACACATACTGAGCACATTACTACAGCATCCTCACACACTGAGCACACACATACTGAGCACATTACTACAGCATCCTCACACACTGAGCACACACATACTGAGCACATTACTACAGTATCCTCATACACTGAGCCACAAACACCTGATGGAGCACATTACTACAGTATCCTCACACACTGAGCCACACACACACACCTGATGGAGCACATTACTACAGTATCTTCACACACTGAGCACACGCGCGCACACCTGATGGAGCACATTACTACAGTATCCTCACACACTGAGCCACACACACCTGATGGAGCACATTACTACAGTATCCTCACACACTGAGCACACACACACCTGATGGAGCACATTACTACAGTATCCTCACACACTGAGCACACACACACCTGATGGAGCATATTACTACAGTATCCTCACACACTGAGCATACACACACCTGATGGAGCACATTACTACAGTATCCTCACACACTGAGCGCACACACACACACCTGATGGAGCACATTACTATAGCACCTCACACACTGAGCACACACACACTGAGCACACACACACCTGATGGAGCATATTACTACGGTATCCTCACACACTGAGCCACACACACTGAGCACAGACACACACCTGATGGAGCATATTACTACGGTATCCTCACACACTGAGCCACACACACTGAGCACAGACACACACCTGATGGAGCATATTACTACAGCATCCTCACACACTGAGCCACACACACACAGGTGATGGAGCATATTACTACAGCATCCTCACACACTGAGCCACACACACACAGGTGATGGAGCATATTACTACAGTATCCTCACACACTGAGCACAGACACACCCAATGAAGCACATTACTACAGTATCCTCACACACTGAGCCACACACACTGAGCACATTACTACAGCATCCTCACACACTGAGCACACACATACTGAGCACATTACTACAGTATCCTCACACACTGAGCACACACACACCTGATGGAGCACATTACTACAGTATCCTCATACACTGAGCACACACACACCTGATGGAGCACATTACTACAGTATCCTCACACACTGAGCCACACACTCACACCTGATGGAGCACATTACTACAGTATCCTCACACACTGAGCCACACACACACACCTGATGGAGCACATTACTACAGTGAGCCACACACAAAGTTGTAGATTTCCAACTATTTTCCCTGAAAACAGGAGGCTCTTTCACTGTACAAGTGTACAAGTTACCACTTGAATGCGCTACACTGCCCTCCAAATGTTTTGGGGCAGTGAGGCCTTAACTGGGATTTTCACTGTTAACATTTATTTCTGGAGAAAGAAAAAGTTATTTTTGTACATTCAGTTCACCCCTCTCTGGTTACTTAAACAAACTAATAGTGGCGATTGGTTTTATTCTCAAGGAGTACAAGATTTGGGACGTTAATTTGGCTTAACATTGTCTCTTGTTGGCCAGGTGTTTTATTGTTGGATATTCATGATCATAGAAAAGCTGAGAACATCCTGTTGCTCTGACTTCAACGTTTGCTTTCAAATGCCAAAATGAAAACCTTTCTGTAAACAAAAGCACGGCAACGTGAAGCTTGAAAACAGAAAAACTCAGTCAGAACCAGAGCAGAAAAAATCGGCAGACCAGAATAAATCATTTGAAACATCCTGAGGGGGGAATCAGACCCGAAAACAATCTGGAGTTGAAAGATGATCAGAACTTCACAGAAACAACCTAAAACAAATGTCCGTGAAATCAACACTGTCCAAGATGCAGGGATGAGGGTATCAAAATATTCTCAGTTTGCAGACAATGGAGAAAGCAGAGTTACAGTGGCCACATCACAAGACATAAACCTCTCATCAGCACCAAGAGCAGAAAGGCCAGATTAGAATGGGCTTAGAAGTCCAAGCTGAGCCAGGAAAGGCGAGACCAAGACAAACCTCTACCACAGCCATGGAAAGGTTGAGGTGTGGAGAAAGAAAGGAAGTGCAGAAGCTCCAGTGAGCACCACCTCTTCTGTGAAGCCAGGCGGAGGTCATGTCATGGCCTGGGCACGCACGGCCGCCTCTGAAACTGACTCGCACGTCTTTACTGATGAAGTAACGAACGATGGCAGCCGCTGAATGACTTCTGAAGATTTCTGAAACATTTTGTCTGCTTATGTGGAAGAAAGTGTACTTATTGAGTAGCACTTCACCATGCAGCATGTCAATGACTTACAATAATGACGTTTGAGGCAATAACTGCATGAGTTCTGTAATCCACTGGACTCTCCAAATTCTTCATATAATGATTTGAGATGCTTTTCCAAGGCTTTGCTTGGAGTTCTTGCCTGTTCATGGGGTTATTGCCTTGGTGGTGGAGGGGAGTCCCCATTACCTTTAAAGCGCTTTGGGTGGAGTGTCCAGAAAAGCGCTATATAAATGTAAGGAATTATTATTATTAATAATAATGATAATAATAATAATAATGGGTCAATGGAACTAAGGAGAATGTCAGGAGAAAATAGTGGAAAATCCTAGACTAGCCATCTCAGTCTCGAGACTCCAATTCAAATGAGCCACATGCTGAAGAAAAAACTGAGGTCAGAACACTCCATGAACAGGCAAGAACTCAACCCCATGAACAGGCAAGAATTCAATGCAGCTGCAGTAAAGCCTTGGAAAAGCATCTCAAATCATTATATGAAGAATAATTAGTGAGTTCAATGGATTACAGACTTCATGCAGTTATTGCCTCAAGGAAATATGCAACTAAATACTGACTTTTACTCAGAAATTAAAGCGTCTTAATATGAACAAACGTCTGCATAAAGTAAAATGTATACAGTACTGTCTATATCTTTCATATTATCATATCTCTTAATCACTTTAAAATTAACAGTACTACTCAAACAGAAACACCCCCCACAAATTATAGTAAGTCTGATATCTTACTAAAACTGATTTCTATTTAATTTTCTTTAGAAAATGAAAAAAGTGGAAACATTTGGTGAGACGGGCCTTCACACCTTCCCTGAAAGAAATGAACCCTCATGTGTCTGAAACTCGCCACTTCAAACCGACCCTGAGTGCAGATGGGCACAGCTCAGGGTGACATCACAGGTTTACAGCCAAGCTAATTCTACTGCAAACCAGACTGAAATCACTTTTTCCCTGCTTTCTCTGCACTCCTCGGTCAGCGACTCCGAGCTGGTGGCTTGCCTGCGGGTTGTGCGGACTGTGGAAGACAAGAGGGAGCCCAGTCTTCTGATGGAGACCGGGTCGGTTTCCACAGCAGACGCAGCAGGGACCGCACCGCCAGGTTTTACTGATGATGGATGAACCGCACAGCCCCAGAAAATAACCTCTGCAGACCCGTTCTCCGGGAGTCAGGGAACACATCCAAGAATCCTGATTGTGTTTTTCTTTTGTGCTCGCAGCCTGCCAGATTACAGTTATTGATGGGCCTGCTGTGGGGCTTAAATCTTCTTCAAACACTGCCTCTGTCTAGCCTAACACCATTCAATTGTTCCTTCGTATTTAAAAAAAACCCGACAGTGTCACATCGCGTCAGCTCCTCAGAGACTTGCATGGTGGCCCAATCTAAAGCATTAGCTCATCCGACCCATAAATAAAGCACTGCCTACAGCAACATTCTCCTCGCCGATACGAACCTTCAGGAAATCTTCAATGCCAATAGAAAAAGTGGGTGAATTGTTATGTTACATTTGTCTGCCTCTCCTAAACTAGTTCGGAGCAGCGTGACACAGCTCATTGTGTCTGCAACAGGAGAGTCTAGAGGAAGTCAAGACAGCGATGCCTTCAGACATGTGTTAACGCTCAACCAATTTGTTGCATTAAGGAGGCAATTTACATATACATGCATATTAATGAGGGAAGTGTCAGGCTGAAGCATTCACCAGTCTTTTAAAGTGGATCAAACAAATTAGTCATAAGAGTTAGTCGTACAAGTAAAGACTCAATGGGCTGAAGATAACAGGCTAACTGGACAATTCAGCACCAGGACTGTTTCCCAGCATCCAGCAGTCTGTGTTTTAGGATATGGTCCTTTTCACAGCTTTGGCACTTATTCTGCTGAAGGCAGACAAAGGGGAAAATTCAGGTTGTTCTTTGTATGACGAGGGGATCAGTAGGCCTTTTATTAAGACCATGTGGCTGCTACACAGCCCACACCTTGATACACTGGATATCAAGTGTCTACACACCCTAATTTTAATTTCAGCTTTTGTTGATGTAAAGGCTGAAATCAAGACAAATCATGGCAGACCTTTTTTCACCTTTAATAAGATCTTATATCAACTATATTGTAGTTAACCAACAATATTTCAGTGAAAAACAAGTGAATCTTTTTCAGGAATAATAATTCAAAATAAAAAAAAAATTTCAATGCCTTGGTTGCATAAGTGTGCACACCCTTTAACTAATATTTCGTGGAAGTACCTTTTTCTTTGATTATAGCCTGTTTGGATAGGTCTGTATTAAGTTATCCACTGTAAATCAGACTGCAAGTCCAGAAAACACGGAGTGCTGAGAATTCATATACTTCATCTGCAGCTCCAGGCTCTCTGAGCTCTGTGTTGCAGCTCTGCAGCTCCAGGTTCCCTGAGCTCTGCATTACAGCCCTGCAGCTCCAGGTTCTCTGAGCTCTGTGTTACAGCCCTGCAGCTCCAGGTTCTCTGAGCTCTGTGTTACAGCCCTGCAGCTCCAGGTTCCCTGAGCTCTGTGTTACAGCCCTGCAGCTCCAGGTTCTCTGAGCTCTGTGTTACAGCCCTGCAGCTCCAGGTTCTCTGAGCTCTGTGTTACAGCTCTGCAGCTCCAGGTTCCCCGAGCTCTGTGTTACAACCCTGCAGCTCCAGGTTCCCTGAGCTCTGTGTTACAGCCCTGCAGCTCCAGGTTCCATGAGCTCTGTGTTATAGCCCTGCAGCTCCAGGTTCTCTGAGCTCTGTGTTACAGCCCTGCAGCTCCAGGTTCTCTGAGCTCTGTGTCACAGCCCTGCAGCTCCAGGTTCTCTGTGTTACAGCCCTGCAGCTCCAGGTTCTCTGAGCTGTGTTACAGCCCTGCAGCTCCAGGTTCCCTGAGCTCTGTGTTACAGCCCTGCAGCTCCAGGTTCTCTGAGCTCTGTGTTACAGCCCTGCAGCTCCAGGTTCTCTGAGCTCGGTGTTACAGCCCTGCAGCTCCAGGTTCTCTGAGCTCTGTGTTACAGCTCTGCAGCTCCAGGTTCTCTGAGCTCTGTGTCACAGCCCTGCAGCTCCAGGTTCTCTGAGCTCTGTGTTACAGCCCTGCAGCTCCAGGTTCTCTGAGCTCTGTGTTACAGCTCTGCAGCTCCAGGTTCTCTGAGCTCTGTGTTACAGCCCTTCAGCTCCAGGTTCTCTGAGCTCTGTGTTACAGCCCTGCAGCTCCAGGTTCTCTGAGCTCTGTGTTACAGCCCTGCAGCTCCAGGTTCTCTGAGCTCTGTGTTACAGCCCTTCAGCTCCAGGTTCTCTGAGCTCTGTGTTACAGCTCTGCAGCTTCAGGTTCTCTGAGCTCTGTTACAGCTCTGCAGCTCCAGGTTCTCTGAGCTCTGTGTTACAGCCCTGCAGCTCCAGGTTCTCTGAGCTCTGTGTTACAGCTCTGCAGCTCCAGGTTCCCCGAGCTCTGTGTTACAGCCCTGCAGCTCCAGGTTCCCTGAGCTCTGTGTTACAGCCCTGCAGCTCCAGGTTCCATGAGCTCTGTGTTATAGCCCTGCAGCTCCAGGTTCTCTGAGCTCTGTGTTACAGCCCTGCAGCTCCAGGTTCTCTGAGCTCTGTGTCACAGCCCTGCAGCTCCAGGTTCTCTGTGTTACAGCCCTGCAGCTCCAGGTTCTCTGAGCTGTGTTACAGCCCTTCAGCTCCAGGTTCTCTGAGCTCTGTGTTACAGCCCTTCAGCTCCAGGTTCTCTGAGCTCTGTGTTACAGCTCTGCAGTTCCAGGTTCTCTGAGATCTGTATTACAGCCCTGCAGCTCCAGGTTCTCTGAGCTCTGTGTTACAGCCCTGCAGCTCCAGGTTCTCTGAGCTCTGTGTTACAGCCCTTCAGCTCCAGGTTCTCTGAGCTCTGTGTTACAGCTCTGCAGCTCCAGGTTCTCTGAGCTCTGTGTTACAGCCCTGCAGCTCCAGGTTCTCTGAGCTCTGTGTTACAGCCCTACAGCTCCAGGTTCTCTGAGCTCTGTGTTACAGCCCTGCAGCTCCAGGTTCCCTGAGCTCTGTGTTACAGCCCTGCAGCTCCAGGTTCCCTGAGCTCTGTGTTACAGCTCTGCAGCTCCAGGTTCTCTGAGCTCTGTGTTGCAGCTCTGCAGCTCCAGGTTCTGTTGTCGTAAGAGACCCAGAGTCAAAAACGCCTCTTGCATGACTCCTCACACATGAACCTCTGAACGAATACAACTTGTACCACTCCTCAGTGGGACCTTAAACCAACGAGCCTTGGCCACTTCCCCAAGCATGTTAAAGTGGCTTAGGCACCTTGGTGCTCCTTCAGTCCTGGAATGGCTACCCTGTGCCACCAGACCCAAGCTGTGGCTGTTCTCTCCTAGCTTTCCCATGACAAACCCTGCTCTCACCCTCTCCTTCCTAGAGTGCAGCACACAGCAGCACCGCGGGCCGAGCAAAGGTCACACCCACCCATGGGTATGGCACGGAAACAGGGGCACTGGCAAGCACGTGCTGAAATGCAGGCGTGGGCTCGCACAGGAAAACCGAGCCGTCACTGAAGCGGAGCGTCGGCCTCCTTGCTTTCCCAGAGCGTCTCCTCAGCCCTGTGAGGCGTAGCCCCAGCGCGGAGCTGCTGGACGTACACAAGCTGTCTTGTACTCCCCGGCTTCCGGCCGCAGCCCCGGCAGGGAGGATGCTGCCTGCGGCGCAGACCCTCACAATGGAGCCTCTGTGAGCGGACCCCGGAGCTGCCAGCCGCCCAGCCAGCGATGTCGGCACCCACCCTCCAAGGGTGGCAGGGCTGCCAGGCCCACACCGCCATGGAAACTGGAAGGAAGAGTGGAGAGCCTCCCTTCCTCGAGAAGACCGTATGGAAACCTCTCACAGGGACCCTTCCCGGCCTGATCGCAGGCAGGACAGAACTGAAGACTCATGGGCAAAGGATGTACTGTTTCCCAGGTGTTTGACCTCTGACTTCTGCACTGCTTCGGCCAGTGCCATACCGTGCTCACTGTCTCCCCTGCTAATCCTCCTCCTTCAGGAGCTCTGTGTCCTGAACCTAAAGCAGTGCCCTTGACAGTCTTTGACAGGAGATACCAGTTGATATATACAGTATTACAATTTAGAAACAGAATTTAAAATCCCGCTCTCTTACAAACAAATCAAATTCCAGCCAAACTTTGTGATCTTTACTCTTTACATTTCATATCCAGCAGTCCTGCGATCCTGCCTCCCTCAGTCACATGCTCTACACTTGGCCAGTGGTCTTTCCAGGACAGAGGAACAGGAATCAGAGGCACCGAGCGTGCTACAGAAGTGATGTCACCCCTTTTGAAACCTAGACAGTGTAGAATTCCCTACACTGAATTCTATCTGAATCCAACTTTCCCTTAAACCCTCTGTAACTAATCAGATACCACTTAACATTAGAGAAAGCCATTACAACTTTGCTAACTGCCAAATGTGATACGTTGTATTCAATTAGCCTATTTAGGCTTCAATCCACATGCTGGTTCCGCTATGAATCACTGATAACTGAAAATCATCTTTAAATGATTTGAATCACGTTTCCACATTTGTAGGCTGCAGTATTAATGGATTATTCGTCCGATACTTTTTTTAAAACAGCATGCGATATCATCACGCGAGTTTCCCTGTGCATTTATATAAAGGTGATTCACTTCATATAGCGGCAGTGTAATATGCACTAAAGTGTGCAAATGTAAATCAAATCTAGTTTAAAGACACAAACACATTTAGCGTGATCCGCGTCAGCCTAGGTACTGCAAACAAATGACACCCGAATCATTAATTAGGGCATTTCAAAGGTATGGAGATGCTGTATACTGTATATTACGGATTGCCAAAAGTCCGTTTTTCCGTGACAGAAAAAATGTAGACTGCTACTGAAAAAAATTAAACACCAATCATCTCTTCTTGTAATTCACAACTTTTGAATGAATTTGCCCAAGGTGGTTTAAAAGAAGTATATTAACTAATTGTCTGGTTTCTTACAGATTCCCACTTTAGGAAATATTCCTCAAGTGCTTTGAAGACATGAATTTCAACAAGATTATTTATATACATCTTCTGTTTATTATACTAATCTGTATAAATGAGCTCGATGAAGTTAATGTCTTATCTTTCATATCATCCATATAAACTGGTTTTGAGATTGTAACAGCATAAAACGAAATGAGCTGCACAAATGTAAATTAGTGCTGTAAGAGTAGCGAGTAAGAAGGATTTGTTTTCAAAGATCCTAACAGTTGTACTGGTTGGCTTGGTAGTTAGCACTCGGATCCTAGGATTCTGGATTAAATTCCAGCTTGGGGCATCAGTCCGTGTGGAGTTTGCATGGTCTCTCTGTGTTCAGGGTCATTCCAGAGACGTATAGGCTAGGGAGTTCTGCCCACTCTAAACCGTCTTTTTTAACAGGGCATTCAAGGCAATTTCCTGCCTGCAGGGGGTTTTTCACAGTTCATCCAGTACTGGCTATACGGTTACAGAGAAATGAAACACTTTGGGCTGCATGCCATCCTCTCACGTGCTGCTTTTGAGATGATCTGGTGTCTAAGCCAGAAGAAAAGCCGCTTTTTTTCACACGATGTGGCTTGGTGGGTAACTCAAAGTCACGCACGCAGTGCCCACGCACACAAACACAAATCGCGCGCCCACGTGCGGAATGTCCACGCTGCCCGGCAGCTCGGAGAGAAGCCCCGCACAGACCACAGTGCGCCATTCGTCCTGCCCGGCGGCTCATCCCTGACATCACTGCCAGCGGGCCTGCCCGGCTCATGTGGGGAGGGCGAGGGCAGAGCATTCCTCTGGCAAGGAGCTCTGGCCAGCTGACGGCTGCCGCCGTCGGTTTGTGAGCGTGACCTTATGTCACTTTCCCCTGACCCAGCCCACTTCTGTCATCCACCGCTGGCAGAGTTCCACCATGGAGCTGAGGGCGGGCAGTGCCAGGCTGGTTTCAGAAAGAGGGAGGCTTCTGTTACTCCTGCTAGTTCTGTTGCAGGCTGCGTGGTAAGAGAGAAGAGGGCACAGTACTGTACCAACGCAGGGGTGGCCCCGCTTTGCTCATGGGCACTGGTCCCGTCCTGCAGCTTGCAAGGGTCACCTCCTGCAGGCTACGGGCATGAGCGCGCTGGAGGGAGCCTGGCAAGGGGCGGCGCTACGCAACGCCGTGAGCTTCCGCGTCACCCCTCGCACGGCACAGGCCCCGATGGCCAGCTGGGTCTGTGAACGCGTTGGTCTGCTAAGGGACTGGACAGGAACTGACTCCCGCCTGCACGGAGGCTCCCACGTGCAGCTTCCGCCCCCTAGTCCACAACACGGCCGCTCGTTTCCCCCGAATAGCTGCCTGCCGCACTCCGAGCGCCCCGCGTCACGGTCCTGCCAGGCACAGCAGGAGTCTCGGCCCGAGCGAGGTCTGGAGAAACGAGCAGGCTCCCTTCCTCAGAGCTCAGGACATCTGTCCACTAGGTGGCGACAGATGAGCGCAAATAGGCCCCTAGCATTTAAAGGCGCAACAAGAGCAGAACTGACAGAACTATTCAGCGATTCAATTAGCATTTACTACCAGGGAAAGACAGTGTCGCCGCCTAAACAATGCAGTTGATTCTTACTCTTGTGAGTCACGTTAATGAGAACCACAAGTCCGTTCACAGTTGCGGTTCAGATCATTGCTTTGGAAATGCTTTCATCTTTCCGTCATTATCTATCATTCTTATAAAGGAGGGTCACAGACATCGCTACCGCGTGCTACTGGCTGAACATGGTCTCAGCACGCACAGCTGCTGATAATACAAACCACTGCGCCAGGGAAACTGTGAATCCCAAGGAAGAACCACGCAGGAGAGGCAGACATGTCATCAGCCTCGTCTTCTCAGAAGAAATCTGCCTTTTTTTCAGTTGAGCTTGAGCTACGTTGCCACACTGTTCCGAGACAACAAGACCCCACTCAGGTGCTTTAATCTGAATCCCCCCTCCCTGGCAGAATCGGAAAGTGGACGCCTTACAGTTGTAACATCTACCGACTATGCCGTGAAAGAACGGTAGTGTAAATCAGTGGTCCTGTAACTCCGTGTCAAAAGGCTTCGATCACTCCATGGCTCGATCGGTGCAATACAATTTTTTTTCTCACAAATTTGCACCAAGAGATGGGCAGGATTTGGGGCTGGCAAAAGACACATTCAAGGATGCGGTATAGACCTCTCTTGAGAATACAATTCTTAAAATGCCCTGCCTAAAATATTTTTGGCCACATAATTTTTCAATTTTAATAAAACACAGTAATGTAATAAATAGAAGATACAGATACGGTAAGAAGAGCAATAATGTTTCGCAGCATGTTGTCTGAGGCTAAAAACTGAATAATATCTAACTGCAGCTGTCATTAACTGATGGCATTTTTCTGTGCTTGCCCTGAAGACAAGTTAAATCTGCTCCCAACAGGTGTTTCTGTGATTGTTAATGTTTCTAATGGAAAACTGATACAACTTCGTTAGCACCAAATTGGTTTCATTTATTTCTCAGGGACTCTCCTGCTTGACTTTCTTTTTTGGCAGACTTGGGAGACTCAGGGTGCTGAGGTTTATGAAGAGGCAGCTGAGAGTACATGCCTTATTCAGGATGGAATAGGAGACAGACTCACCCCTTCATTGAGAACAGCTGGAGTCCATTTATACACTAAAAAGCACACAGTGCCTTGCTGAAGGCTAAAACCGTCGTGTCTTTAAAACGCCCTTGAACCCATGACCCTGAGATCGTGGGCCCTGAGCCCATGTGGCAAGATTCCCCGGCTCCCCTGCAGTTCTGCAGAAATGCTCACCAGTGCCTCCATATTTGTCAGTCATGTTGATGTCAATGTCAGCTTTGAGGTCCAGCATGGTCCTGATTACATCATCGCTACCCTTCCCAGCAGCCCACATGAAGGCTGTACGGCCCTCCAGATCTGGGTCGTCCTTTACAGAGTGGTGTTGCAGGAACACTGCTACTGTGTCCTGATGAGAGAGAGAGAGATAGACTCACTGAAACTGTGTCCTGATGAGAGAGAGACGCACACTGAAACTGTGTCCTGACAGGAGAGAGTCAGACACACACACTGAAACTGTGTCCTGACAGGAGAGAGTCAGACACACACACTGAAACTGTGTCCTGACAGGAGAGAGTCAGACACACACACTGAAACTGTCCCGACAGGAGAGAGTCAGACACACACACTGAAACTGTCCCGACAGGAGAGTCAGACACACACACACTGAAACTGTGTCCCGACAGGAGAGAGTCAGACACACACACTGAAACTGTCCCGACAGGAGAGTCAGACACACACACTGAAACTGTCCCGACAGGAGAGTCAGACACACACACACTGAAACTGTGTCCCGACAGGAGAGAGTCAGACACACACACTGAAACTGTGTCCTGACAGGAGAGAGTCAGACACACACACAATGAAACTGTGTCCTGACAGGAGAGAGTCAGACACACACACAATGAAACTGTGTCCCGACAGGAGAAAGTCAGACACACACACACTGAAACTGTGTCCCGACAGGAGAGAGTCAGACACACACACTGAAACTGTGTCCCGACAGGAGAGAGTCAGACACACACACTGAAACTGTGTCCTGACAGGAGAGAGTCAGACACACACACAATGAAACTGTGTCCCGACAGGAGAGAGTCAGACACACACACACTGAAACTGTGTCCCGACAGGAGAGAGTCAGACACACACACACTGAAACTGTGTCCCGACAGGAGAGAGTCAGACAGACACACTGAAACTGTGTCCCGACAGGAGAGAGTCAGACACACACACTGAAACTGTGTCCCGACAGGAGAGAGTCAGACACACACACTGAAACTGTGTCCTGACAGGAGAGTCAGACACACACACTGAAACTGTGTCCCAACAGGAGAGAGTCTGACACACACACTGAAACTGTGTCCCGACAGGAGAGAGTCAGACACACACACTGAAACTGTGTCCTGACAGGAGAAAGTCAGACACACACAATGAAACTGTGTCCTGACAGGAGAAAGTCAGACACACACACTGAAACTGTGTCCTGACAGGAGAGAGTCAGACACACACACTGAAACTGTGTCCCGACAGGAGAGAGTCAGACACACACACTGAAACTGTGTCCTGACAGGAGAAAGTCAGACACACACAATGAAACTGTGTCCTGACAGGAGAAAGTCAGACACACACACTGAAACTGTGTCCTGACAGGAGAGAGTCAGACACACACACTGAAACTGTCCCGACAGGAGGGAGTCAGACACACACTGAAACTGTGTCCCGACAGGAGAGAGTCAGACACACACACACTGAAACTGTGTCCCGACAGGAGAGAGTCAGACACACACAATGAAACTGTGTCCTGACAGGAGAGTCAGACACACACACACTGAAACTGTGTCCTGACAGGAGAGTCAGACACACACACTGAAACTGTGTCCCAACAGGAGAGAGTCAGACACACACACTGAAACTGTGTCCTGACAGGAGAGAGTCAGACACACACACTGAAACTGTCCCGACAGGAGAGAGTCAGACACACACTGAAACTGTGTCCCAACAGGAGAGAGTCAGACACACACACTGAAACTGTGTCCCGACAGGAGAGAGTCAGACACACACACTGAAACTGTGTCCCGACAGGAGAGAGTCAGACACACACACTGAAACTGTGTCCTGACAGGAGAGTCAGACACACACACTGAAACTGTGTCCTGACAGGAGAGAGTCAGACACACACACTGAAACTGTGTCCCGACAGGAGAGAGTCAGACACACACACTGAAACTGTGTCCTGACAGAAGAAAGTCAGACACACACGCAATCAAACTGTGTCCCGACAGGAGACAGTCAGACACACACACTGAAACTGTGTCCTGACAGGAGAGAGTCAGACACACACACATGAATGAAAATAAGAGCAGCTCTCACCGCGAAGTTGCTCTGGGCGCTGTAGTGTAGTGGGGTGGCTCCCTGGCTGTCAGAGAGGATGGTGCCAGACTTGTTCCTCTCCAGGAGCAGGTGCACGATGCGGGCATGTCCTGGGCACACGCACACAAGCTTTAACACACAGTCACATAAGGGCACAGCGCTGTCTTCATGCCGAAACGTTTCTGGAGTCACCTGCGCAAGTTCAAACGCCATAACCCAGGCAAGAAGCTGAAATTGTCAGCAGTTACAAACGTCTTGGCAAAGCTAACCTTTTAGAAAAATACAGAAGCCATACAGTATTTAAGAGCCAACAGCAATTGTTCTTCCTGAGAAAACTCTGCTTTTAATATATTTTAATTTTAATCATGTAAGTACAATGAAGGCCCTTTTCAGCAGAACTTTTCTGAAATCTAACATTCACTATGGGTGTCTGGTTTGGTAACCTTCATACACGCAATACAAAATGAGCAGGAAAATTAAGGTAACCAGCGACGGTATCGTCAAACACCAGCTACAGCTGGTAGACATGTATACCAAGCTAATAGTGTGGAAGTCAATCTAATCATTTGCACAGTGAATGTGAGCTCTTCCCATTACGGCGTCAATTTAAAAGCAATAAAACAAAGTTATCCTTTATTCCCACAGGTATTAACCTGCTCAGTTTGCACATGTAATTGATAATTTTATTTCATGTATAATATTTTATTTCATGTATCATGTATCTTAGGTATCTAGTTCAATCCCCAATGACCCAACATCTTTATTTTACTATTTTAAATTGTGACAATTAGTTAAAACTTCAGACTTGTTTGGTAATCTTATCCACGTACAGTATGTTTTTTTATCTGTTCATGGATTCAAGATGCCTTAAATGAATTCTGTTATGGTTTTTCTTACCTGCCCGCAAACCAAATTTCCAGTGGGGACAATAAAGAAATTAAGCAAGAACTTTCAGCTTTTTTTTCTCCGAACAAACACCTGCTAAAGATCCAAAACTATAATACTATTGGCTATGGTTAAATTTGAATCTTTAAATTACTATGGTGAGAAACAATCAGAAAAATCCAAATTTGCACCTTTCACAGAAACGCAGAAGATTCAGAATATAATTTTAGTCTTGGATAAATCAGTCAGAACAGCTTCACAGCCTCTGTCAAAAACATTTCTGTATAAACAATACTAGCAGCTCATGTGACAAGTGAATTGGAAATTACATTTCTCTTCTTTAAATCACCAGTTTCTAAAGGCCTGGGACAATTAAATATCAACCAAACCCATCAAACTGGTGGTTTGCTCATAAAACTCAGAAAATTATTTAGCCCTCAGAGACCCGTGTTCCTTTCATTGAAACATGACTCGCATAATAGATCGATTGCTTAACGAGTGATCCTAATCTGTAAATAACAGGTGATTCAGGGTGATAAGAATAAGTGGACTGGAGCTCTCCAGGACCAGATTGTGAGACCTCTGGCTTAATCCATATCCATCAGATTAAAATCTTTGCTAATGCGCAAACGTCCCATGACCAGGCAGTGGCACCTGATAACTTCCCTGTTTTAAGTGATATCTGCTGTTCTCAGATGTGCCGAGCTAACGCTGATGGATGCGTTTCTCTGTGACGCTATGAAAAGCCACACAATCGGCGACTTCACTTCCGTTACAAAATAAAACGGGGACTGTGTCAAAGGGAAGCGGTTGTGTGTGGAACTGAACGAAGGCGCCTGGGAACCGATGCCCTCACTCGCTCACTCACCCAGGAGAGCAGCCCAGTGCAGGGGGGTCCTGAACAGATTGTCGTAGGCGGTGACGCTGCAGCCCTCGTACGATGTCAGCACGGCCACCACCGCCTCGTTGCCATCGGCAACCGCGAAGTGCAGCGGTGTGCGGCCCTCGTAGTCCTGCCAGTTCAGGAGGGACTCTGTGGGGGCAGCCTCCTACGGAGCACACACACGCACAGCGGGGGCTCACACACAACACGGCGAGGCGCGGAGTCATTGTTTATCACACCACCCGTACACAACGTGCTCTTCCGAACTCCACAACCTGCTTAACCGACACCAGACGCAAGCTCTGAGTCACTGCCAGCTCCAATGCTGGTTGGTACAGGCCGCAGCCTGAGCGTGGCCATTTTAGCTTGGCGCACAAGCAAAACATTTAGTGGCCACACAGGAATTTTACCGGTCAGCTTCAGACTTCAGAAATCATATGAAAGTTTCATCCATCCATCTTCTAAACTGCTTTATCCAGTGCAGGGGGAGCCAGAGCATAACCCAGCAAGCAATAGACGCATGGTGGGAAACACCCTGGAATAGACACTGATCACAGACACACACTTACACCTGTTCCAGTTTTCCCAGAAGCCAATTAACCTATCCGAATATCTCCGGACTGCGGGAGGAAACCAGAGCGCTCAGAGGAAACTCACATGGACACGGGGGAGAACACACAAACTCCACACAGATAGCAAACTACATCCAGACTTGAACCCAGGGCCCCAGCACTGAGAGGCAGCAATGCTAACCCCTGCTAACACCCATCTGAACTTTTATACCTGTTTACCTAAATATATTACTACAACAACCAAAAACAAGGTTTTCGTGTCAGTTCTCAAATACAACATTGATACAAGCAGGTGGTGACATACAGTATTTTCTTGAATGAAAATGTAACAGGCTGAACGAGCTGAGTCCTTGCAGCCTGGAAAGCCAGTTGTCGTAGATCTAGGTCTAGTGCCTAAGGCGGTTGTTCAATATTATCTTTTCAGAAATGCTTCAGTACATAAACCAACTCTGTGTGTGCACGACAAACAGTTATTCCTCAGTTTCTTGTCAACACATCTCAGATGCAGTCATGCAAAGCAGAGGAAACACCCAGATGAAATGATCTGATCATTTCCACCAACTGCAACCTATGGGATGATATTGAGCTGAGGCTGTAAAATGTCCCATGCTTTTTACTCTCACTGCCACCTTTCCTGTCTTTGGAACAGCTAATTGGAAAAGGGACGAATTAATTTGAGTGCTCAGAAGACAAAAGGCAATTTTAACAAATCTATGACTGCGAAGCAAATATTCTCATTTAAGTACTAAGATTGTGGTAGACACCTTATTATTAAGATTACAGATGAATCAATAATAATATTCAACTTGGTTAAGCTACAGCGCTGAAATAAAGCACACTTTAAAATCCCCAAACTGCACAGACCTGATGTTAAATGCTGAACGTTCACAGATTGGGATGTTAAAGGTATAGTTGTATTGAAACTATTGATGTATTTCAAAACAATATTTCACAGAGGGGGTGAGTCAGACATCATAAATCAATCAGGACATGATCTTATATATGATAAGATAGCACTTCCATTGGCCCTAGAGGAAATGATAGGCGATTTGCTACAACTATTATTATTGTTATAGTAGTAGTAGTATTGTATCTAATCAAAACAAAATTCTTGGCCAACTAGCATAATACACAATCTTAGGCTGCACTGTTTTCTGATTTTTGCCAGCAGCTATATCACCCTGCAACTCACAACTGGCAGCCCACTGAAGCTCAGCTGGTGGGGACCAGTAGAGGGCGCTCACCTTGCAGTCTGGGTGGATCCTAATACCCCAGTATAGGGACAGGGACACTATACTGTAAAAAGGGGCCGTCGTTCAGATGAGACGTAAAACCAAGTTCCTGACTCTCTGTGGTCATTAAAAATCTCAGGATGTTTCACGAAAAGAGTAGGGGTGTTACTCCAGCATCCTGGCCAAATTTCCCATTGGTCTTTACCAATCATGGCCTCCTAATAATCCCCATCTATGAATTGGCTTCATCACTCTGTCCAATCCAAGTGGTCCTTCCAGCCTCCTCCACCCTAGGGGTGCCTGTCATCAGCTGGGCCGGACCAGGATAGGCCCCCCCCCCTCTTCTGCGCTCGGCTGTGGATGTCGAGTGGAGTGAAATCGCGCCACAGCGCCGTGCTGTCTGTCTTGCAGGGGGAGTGGGGCGGCCGACGTCGCCAACACGGACACCACAGCTGCTCGGCCACGAATCCAAAGGTGGCGGGTCGGAGGAAAAGCACGGCACTGAACCCCAAAGATCAGAGCCGTTGCCAGCAATTCTGGGCTTTCCCCTCTACCTCGGGGGGTGGCTAACTATCTCAGTCAGAAAAATAAAAAAACACAGCATTGTTCATTGGGCCTTGGCTTTGATCTCTGCAAAAGCACACAGTCAATAAACAGGGTCACCAAAATAAGGGTCCCTCCACCGAAAGACGCATCAGGAGCACAGACGAGAGGCGTGGGGGATGTCACGAGAGGAGCCAGGGGCATGGGCACCGCCCAGCCCGCTCGGTACGGTGGACTCACCAGGATGCAGCGCACAGTGTGTGTGGCGCTGGGGTCCTTGTTGTGGGCGGCCCAGTGCAGGGGGATCTTGCCCTCGACGTCAGGGATGCCGATGTTGGAGTCGTGCTTGATGAGCAGCTTGACGTGCTCGGGGTGGTTGTAGTAGGCGCTCCAGTGCAGGGCTGTCTGCTGCAGGGGCCGACACGAGAGCGGGGTCACCCGCCGAGCTTCACGAGCGCCGGGCCCCACGCTCTCCCTCCACACCCCGCAGCACCTCGGGCGACAAGCCAGGTGCCGAAGCGCCGGCCTGCCCTGGCCCTCCTCACAGCGCAGTTCAAATCCCCAGTGAGACTACTGTCAGCCTTGGCCAGTTAAGCAACAGACTTACTTTAATAAAATAAGAACCGGGAGTGGGAGGGGAAACCCTAGCATTACGCAAACCGCTGGCTGCTAACCGAAAAAAAATACCCGCTTGTTCCTTTTTCAACAACAGCAAGACAAAAAAAGGAACTGGAGAGAAATAAAGATGGCTCATCTCGCAAAATGAAGGGGACGTGTCTTCATCAAGGGCCAGCTACTGCAAGCAGACAATAGCAGCACCGAAACACTGCGTCTCCTGTGCGGAGGTGCTCAGAGCGTGGCGTGACGGGAACTGCACGATCTAAGCAGCCCACAGCCTCAGTGTTGGTGTGTTTGTGGATCATTTTGATCGGTTTTGCATCACACTCCCAGGTTATCACTTAAAGACAATTACCCAGCATGCCCCGGACTGAAAGGCACATCGGTCAATCTTTATTTAAACAGTTCAAGCAGGGAGCTGCGTCAGCATGCGTAGGCTGCAAAGGAACAGATAAAGGTTTATTACATGCTGAAAAGAGAAGAAAGGAAACACAACATTTTTCCTTACACCTGAAGAAGGCTCCACAGCCAAAATGTTGTGTTTCCTTTCTTTTCTTTTCAGCATGGAATAAACCCCACTACCTGTTCCTTTATTTAAAAGTTCAAGCAGGGAGCTGCGTCAGCACGCGTAGGCTGCAAAGGAAGAGGTAAAGGTATATTCCATGCTGAAAAGAGAAGAGACACAATGTTTCGGCTGTGGAGCCTTCTTCAGGTGTCACGAAACGTTGTATCTTTTCAGCTGAAAACGTTATCTTTTCAGCATGGACTAAACCTTTGCCTGTTCCATTTTTTTACACAGACGCATCCACAAGAAACAGGTTCGCTTCTGTGCTCTCAGCTCGGCCAGTGAGCCCGTTCCCAAACAGAGTTAAATACAGGTTTGGCGCTGATGGGAGTGAAAAGCACCACCTTATTTTCCACTGGGTCTGTGCGAACCCCAGCTGTGGGTTCAAAATCCGCTCTATTTACCAGCGAGGTGGTGGGGGTGGGGGCGCTGTTTATTATTAAGGCTGTTCCTTTGAATTAAAAAAAATCTTAACAATTAGCAGCTACTGGCTTTGCACATTTGGCCTGCACATGGTGAGTACTGTATCTATCACTCTGCGTGCAGTAGGACACAACCAAGTAGTGTTCAGAGGGTCTTTCAGCACCAGGGTGGAACCGTCACTTGGCAATGCCCAGGACACCTCACAATAAACACCCACACCGAGGAGGACAAAAATAATTTAAGTGGGTTGCCAGTTCTGGATTTTCCATTTTTAATATACTTTTTAAAAGTAGTTCAGGTGGGGAGCTGCATCAGGATGCGTAGGCTGCAAAGGAACAAGTAATAGGTTTGTGACACCTGAAGAAAGCCCCACGGCTGAAACACTGTGTTTTCTTTCTTATCTTTTCAGCATGGAATAAACCTGTTACTTGTTACTTTTTTAATGTACATGCAGACTATGCCATGAACTCTCAGTCCAGTTAACAGCTCTGTCTTGTATATTTTCCGCATGATTAGCAACACAGAGTGTCGGACCGGCCAGGGGCTGGAGAGTTTAAGCTCAGAAGGTTAAAACTCTCCCTGCACAGGTCGTTGCTGAAACTCCGTGTGTACGCCAAGCCCGGGCAGCTGAGTTTTATTAAACGAAAAAGAAATGCTTTTATTCGAAGTTGTTTTATGAGAGTTCACATCCTTCCTGCAACTTGAGAGCAGCTCGCACATCTCAGGCTGTGTTAATTGCGGTGTGTGGCGGTGATGGCTGACTTGCACATGACCTCCGAGATCCCACAGAACCCCCGAGCCCGAACATCTGGGACAAAGCAGAGCCGACGTGTGTCGAATTCCACAAGCGAAACTTCAATGGGACCCCTAATCCTTACTACGGGGGGTTCAAAGAAACTCCAATCCAAATCAACCACAGGACAAGATGTCTGGCTGCCTCTCACAGCTGTTCGCTTACTTCTGCCTGCACATTAACAATGAAATCAAGGCCGTGCCAGCAAATTCTTCCCATTCAGGGTCGAGGGGGAGCCGGAGCCTAGCAAAAGAAATACCCAGGGTACACCCTGGGCAGGACGTCAGTCCATCGCACAGCACACATTGAGACAGACAGACAGACAGACAGACAGACAGACAGACAGACAGACAGACAGACAGACAGACAGACAGACAGACAGACAGACAGACAGACAGACAGACAGACAGACAGACAGACAGACAGACAGACAGACAGACAGACAGACAGACAGACACACATCAGGGCCAGTCTTCCCAGAAGCCAATTAACCTCCCCGTATGTCTTTGGTCTGTGGGAGAAAACTCAAACAAACACAGGAAGAATGTATAAACTCCAGGCAGACAGCAACCCGGGTACAAAACTGAACCCCGAGCCCGAGCACTGTGTGCTAACCACTGCGCCACCATGCAGTCTATTTTCAATAACGTCTTAGCATTCTTCTGATAGCACCTGCAAGGCGTGTTTCGCGGTGGGCCTGCCTATCACCTTGTTCTTGTCCTGGGTGTCCACCTCCCCAGGAGCCATGTATTTCAGCAGCAGGGCCAGGCACTTGGGGCTGCGGTGCCGGGTGCTCAGGTGCAGAGGGGTCATCTCCTCCAGGTCCTTCTGCAGCCAGTCCGCCCTGCGAGCCAGGAGCAGCTTCATGAAGCGCACACTGCCCTGCAAGACACACACTGCCCTGTCAGTACAGCCTGACTGCACTATACACAACACACACAGCGCACTGTCAGTACAGCCTGACTGCACTATACACAACACACACAGCGCACTGTCAGTACAGCCTGACTCCACTATACACAACACACACAGCGCACTGTCAGTACAGCCTGACTGCACTATACACAACACACACAGCGCACTGTCAGTACAGCCTGACTCCACTATACACAACACACACAGCGCACTGTCAGTACAGCCTGACTCCACTATACACAACACACACAGCGCACTGTCAGTACAGCCTGACTGCACTATACACAACACACACAGCGCACTGTCAGTACAGCCTGACTCCACTATACACAACACACACAGCGCACTGTCAGTACAGCCTGACTCCACTATACACAACACACACAGCGCACTGTCAGTACAGCCTGACTGCACTATACACAACACACACAGCGCACTGTCAGTACAGCCTGACTCCACTATACACAACACACACAGCGCACTGTCAGTACAGCCTGACTCCACTATACACAACACACACAGCGCACTGTCAGTACAGCCTGACTGCACTATACACAACACACACAGCGCACTGTCAGTACAGCCTGACTCCACTATACACAACACACACAGCGCACTGTCAGTACAGCCTGACTGCACTATACACAACACACACAGCGCACTGTCAGTACAGCCTGACTGCACTATACACAACACACACAGCGCACTGTCAGTACAGCCTGACTCCACTATACACAACACACACAGCGCACTGTCAGTACAGCCTGACTGCACTATACACAACACACACAGCGCACTGTCAGTACAGCCTGACTCCACTATACACAACACACACAGCGCACTGTATGCACAGCCTGACTCCACTATACACAACACACACAGCGCACTGTCAGTACAGCCTGACTGCACTATACACAACACACACAGCGCACTGTCAGTACAGCCTGACTGCACTATACACAACACACACAGTGCACTGTCAGTACAGCCTGACTCCACTATACACAACACACACAGCGCACTGTCAGTACAGCCTGACTCCACTATACACAACACACACAGCGCACTGTCAGTACAGCCTGACTCCACTATACACAACACAGCGCACTGTCAGTACAGCCTGACTGCACTATACACAACACACACAGCGCACTGTCAGTACAGCCTGACTCCACTATACACAACACACAGCGCACTGTCAGTACAGCCTGACTCCACTATACACAACACACACTGCCCTGTCAGTACAGCCTGACTCCACTATACACAACACACACAGCGCACTGTCAGTACAGCCTGACTCCACTATACACAACACACAGCGCACTGTCAGTACAGCCTGACTCCACTATACACAACACACACAGCGCACTGTCAGTACAGCCTGACTCCACTATACACAACACACACAGCGCACTGTCAGTACAGCCTGACTGCACTATACACAACACACACAGCGCACTGTCAGTACAGCCTGACTGCACTATACACAACACACACAGCGCACTGTCAGTACAGCCTGACTGCACTATACACAACACACACAGCGCACTGTCAGTACAGCCTGACTCCACTATACACAACACACACAGTGCACTGTCAGTACAGCCTGACTCCACTATACACAACACACACAGCGCACTGTCAGTACAGCCTGACTCCACTATACACAACACAGCGCACTGTCAGTACAGCCTGACTGCACTATACACAACACACACAGCGCACTGTCAGTACAGCCTGACTCCACTATACACAACACACAGCGCACTGTCAGTACAGCCTGACTCCACTATACACAACACACACTGCCCTGTCAGTACAGCCTGACTCCACTATACACAACACACACAGCGCACTGTCAGTACAGCCTGACTCCACTATACACAACACACAGCGCACTGTCAGTACAGCCTGACTCCACTATACACAACACACACAGCACACTGTATGCACAGCCTGACTGCACTATACAGACTGCCTGCTTTTAACACACAGCCTTACTCCAATTCACAGATATTATTCCTTAAACTTATATAGTGCTTTTCTGGACACTCCATTAAAAGCGCTTTACAGGTAATGGGGACTCCCCTCCACCACCAGCACCAATGTGCAGCCCCACCTGGATGATGTGACAGCAGCCATAGTGCACCAGTACTCTCACCACACACCAGCTATCAGTGGGGAGGAGAACAGAGTGAAGCTATTTGATAGATTGGGATTATTGACTGGTAAATGCCAGGGGAAAATGTGGCCAGGATACCTGGGTCTTTTACATCTCATCTTAAGGATTGCACCCTTTTAAGAATACAGTGTTCCCACCACTATACTGGGGCATTGCGATCCTCACAGGCCGCAAAGTGAGCGCCCCCTACTGGTCCCACTAACACCTCTTCCAGCAGCAACCTTAGTTTTTCCCAGGAGGTCTCCCATCCAGGTACTGACCAGGCTCACACCTGCTGAGCTTCAGTGGGCTGCCAGTTGAGAGTCGCAGGGTGATGTAGCTGCTGCTATACAATAATGTGCTGATTAAAATGATAAAAATGGTTTATTTAGAGTTGTACTGTAAAGAGATAGCAGGTGGTGATGTTGGGTTTTGCACATCAGCATCACGAGTCTGAAGTTACAGTTATTAATAGCTTCAATATCAGGTTTCCTAAGCTGCAAACAACTTTGATTCTAGGCTTATGTGCAATGCTGTTGGGCTCTTTAATTCTTGTTTCATGTTTCATTTCAAACATGAAAGGTCAGGTCATTCATGAATTCTCTCAATTATGTACTACTGCCCCTTACAAACTTTTCCCTGTCTGATGCGGATAACCTTATACACACTTCTGCTCCAGAACTGACAACTGTAACTTGTTAATGTTTTGATGTGTACACTTTAATAGGCTACAAGATTTAATAAGTTCTGAACCAGCTGGCCAGTCATGCTGTTGATGTGGATTTCCTAATATCGTTCCAGAAAAATCTAGATGCATTCCTTGGTTCTACTAGAGGCTATGAATGAAGACAATAAGATGAACCATATTGTGTTCTCTCATGTGGTACCTTTCTGTGATTACCGAATTCTATTCATCCATTTTCTAACCATTTGATCCAAAACAGTGTTGTGGTAGAGCCAGAGCCTATCCCAGCAAGCAATGGGCACAAGACAGGATACACCCTAGACAGGAACCCAGCCCGTTTCAGGGCACACACAAACACACACACACACCTGTGCCAACTTTCCCTGAAGACAACTAACCTACCAGTATGTCTTTGGATTGTGGGAGGAAACAGGAGAACCGAAGGAAACCCACAGGAACACAGGGAGAGCGTACAAACTCTACGCAGACAGCAACCCGGGTCTGGAATAAACCCCAGGACCCCAGCTTTGTGACAGTGTACCTATCCGCCTAATTTAAATCCCAGAATATTTGAAGAGGTTACCAGTTAATGTTTAGATTGATTTTATAATTAACTGTCAACTCATAAGATTTTTCCTAGATCTTCCCTTACATAGATCTGTGTTCCAGTCTCACTCCATAATAGCTGCAACTCAGAGCACAGTGTAATTTTAAGGAATTTAGTTTGCAATCTCAGGTAAGAGCTTAATTTTTCCAAAGTTGGGGGGGGCTTTGTTTTTTAATCAGGTGGAAGTAATGTAGGATAAAACAGCCAAATCAAATACAATTTTCTAGATAGAAGTCAGAAACGGGGTTTTATTCAGGTCGAAACTGGGTTTTAGTCATAAAAAATAAATTGGTTATGGCTAAAGCCATCCTTCAGATGGAATTCAAGGTTACAAAGCACTTTTATTTTTGCAGATATTAACTGGATATAGGAAAAAGAAACCTTTACTCCAGAAGCTACAAAGAGAACAGAATGGCAGCACCTTGGTGTGTGAATGGGTACTCTTGAAGACGTCATTGCAAATGAGCATTTGTTCTCAATTTTATTTACCCGTTTAAATACAGGATTCAATCAAATAAAAAGATTGACTCGACTGTTATCTCCCGCTCAGACGCAAGGTCATAAAACAAAAAGCTGGGAATAGAAACACAAATCTCAGTGCTGTAAATTTCAAATTTGAAGGATCACCACAACAAAGATCGGAATAAAAAAATATATATTTATTGCACTTGCGGAACGCCATTTAAAACAAGGTTGCGTTGCATAAAGGCTTTGCTGCTGTCACAAAAACCTGTCCGCATTACATTGGTCTGGGTGCGATCCAAAATCTGAAGGATATTAAAAAAAAAATATTTCATGAGCTTACAAAGTTTATGTTCCATCTCTTCTGCTGTATTTTAGTAAAGAAAAGAACTGCGCTTGAGGTTTGTTCAAAATATACGGGGAAAATATTCAAGTTAAGTCCAAGTACAATGACAAGGGATGGAGGGATTGGCTGGGTTATCCTGGGTAAAGCAATCTCTGTGCTGTTACAAACAGTGCAGCTAGTTCAATATCAATCCGTTAGTGCAGCACCAGTGCTAAGACAGCAGTCTGGCTCACGCAGTGTCACTCAGGGCCCTTGCACACTTGCTCTGAGGACAGAGAGACAGCTGGTAATTGCTGGTTTCCTCATGAACTACCCTGCTCTTATTGACAGCCGGCCCACACAGGCCTCTGGAACAGTGTGGAGGCAGAAATCACTAGAAGGAACCCCCTCTCCTCTACTCAAAGATATCGGCATGGGGGATCTGGGCACGGGAAGCAGACAGCGGCGGAGGCGTGGAATCGATTTTCCCGGACATGGGAGCCCATGCCGGTCCTCTCTGGGTCTGTGACCGAACAGGGCGGGGTTACAAGCTGGGGGTGGGGGGTGGCATCCGCCTGAAGCGGCTCCGATGGGGAGGTGGGATGGCTCTGTCACGTCAATGCTTTTCTGGACGAGAATGACAGAAGATAGATGAATGAAAAAAGTGGATCATAGTTACAATGCCAGGCTGTGTGCTGCCTCATTTATAACCTGTACAGTAGCACCGCATTGACTCCTCATGTACGTCATCCTACAGTTGGCAGAAAGATTGCACACGCTATTCCAGCCAATGTTTTCCACCTATTTTAAGAGCATGAGTATATAACAGTAGATTTGGCCACGTGCAGTTAAAGCTTGAGGTACTAGAAAAGCACAGTCAACTGAGTACATCACTGATACAGCCTAATTTGGCATCTGCTCTTCCATTCGAGCACAGCGAGGTATTGTGTAGGGAGGGAAAGGTGAAGAGGCCGGAACTACCCCATCCCAGAGTTACTAGTTCTCAGATCATAGCTAGCATGTCCTTAAAAGAGTTTGCATTTTGGCTGGTCGCCGAGGTACATAACATTTTCATAAATGGATATTTTATCCACTGTAAGGACTAATGAACAATAAAGAAACTGATTGTGCTGCAATCCACAGATAGCGCAATTCGGAAGATCCTGTGTTCACACATCTGAGAGCTATTTCATTATTCCTGCTTTACAGCAGCTGCAGGTTTTATTACAGCAAAAGAGGATCCAGGCACCCTTTCCAATGATTTCCCATTCCGAGTCACTATAGTTTCTCTTGATTTGAACCATGTAATCTCTACTGAAAAACAGCTTGATCTTTATTGAGGGTTAAAAACTGAATGGCAGGGGAACATTCCCTGTGAATCTTATGTAGGGGAGGACTTACCACAACTACATACTTACAGTATCTCCAGAATACGATGTAAGCCACAGGTTAATGTACATACGGGTTTTGGTTTTTGGGGAAGCTTTTTATTCAAAGAATGTAAAAAATTAAAACTTCTCTCATTGGTTTCCCTTAAGGATTTTTTTTTTCACGTAATTCTTTAATTAACAATGATGGCCTGAAAGCCCGTTTATGCAGTAGGGAAGCTACGACTGCAATTTAAGTGAATTAACTTGCTCAAGAGCGATGACCCCACTGGGATTTAAACCCGCAACTCTCTGGAGTCCAGGGCTGGAGTTATCATGAAAGTTGATGACTTTTGATGGAAAAGCATCAGGACTTCAAATTCATCATAAATGAAAAGAGACAAAACAGATCAAACATAAAAATGCCATAGAATAGTCAAGAAATATATATTAATAATAATTATTATTATTATATAATGATAATATAATAATTGCAACAATAAGCCAAGGCCTCTGAGTTTCCAGCCTTTCCTTTTTAACTGTTGTTGTACAATATCGCATTTGGGCAAGAAGAGACCTAAACAGAACCTTCTTTTTAAGAGCTTTTAGTGGAGATTTTTTTTTAAATTTCTTATACTTCACTTTTCTTTGCAACCCTGGGGATAAATGGGACAGACCAAACTGTCTTTGATAAGCAGAGCAGCAGACCCAGAAAACAGATGTGCCAGGGAACAGAGGCAGGAGAGAAAAGGCGTCAGAGAGAGAGAATGTAGGCCACATCTAGGCAAACAACCCCAAGCTGAACTGCCTTGAAAACATTTTAGTCATTTCAAAGAACAAGCGAAGAAAAAGTTGGTAACCAGTTAAAGTAGAGTGATAAAGAGGGAAGTGGGGTCCATTCAGCAAAGGAGAGACAGAGCTGTGTAAAGGCAGAGACTGTGGTAGAGAGGGGGAAAGGGGGTGGACGTCCAGACAGAGGGAGAGAGAACTGAAGAGATTTCCAGTTGGAGAGACAGAGAGAGCCGTGTGTGTGCGGTGAGCAGGGTGGAGGCTGTGTGTCCAGTCAGGATGAATCAGGCTGCTGTCTGACAGCCTCCCCTGCCCTGACAGGGCAAGAGCCGCCCCTGCCTCCCTATTCTCAATCCAATTAGAGCACTAATCCCTCAGCTCGTCGCTCCGCGCCTCAGCACGGCAGCTATTGATCAGTTGTCAGCGCGGTTCACACCCTCCCCGTCCGGCCCGCTCTGACAGGAGACAAACCTCTCAAATTAGACCGCACTCCGGCTGCCCAGGAGGCCCCTACCGCCACAGCAAGTAAAAGGCCAATAAAACGATAGAAACATAGATATAATAACAAAACCCCCCGAACACATCAGAGCATTTTGACAGGGAGCCCGTTGGCTAGAGTACAGCCAGCAAGCGACCCTAACCCCGTCCTCTTTCTCTCCCTCGCGCTCGCACTCTGACTGAATTAAAGGGCAGAACAATTAAGGAGCCTGACCAGCCCGGATCAGCCCAGGATAGAACGATCATCAAGGGAGAGGGCCGTCAATAGCAGACAGGGGCAATGTCAATAGCAGCCTCTAATGCCCACACCTGCACTGACAGCCTTGCTCCACTAGGGGGCACTGCCTCCCCATGACTCTGCCATTGCCCCCCCCCCCACCTCCTCCTCCTCCTCCTCTCCTCCTCACATACTCTCACATACTCGCAAGCTCCGCCAGACGGGCGAGCGCGTCGAAGGCTGGCCGACAGCCCTGTGAGCACGCACAGCAAGCAGAGCACAGACGGCTAGGAGCGCGAGAGCCCGAGAGGCACCTGCGGACGCGCTGCACCTCCCTGCTGCTGAATCGGACATGTGTGCGCTACTGACTGGGTACATGGGAAAGGAAATGACTGGGAAATCAGTTCCATAAGCGCCGGGGCCCTGGGTTGAACTCCTGGGGTGCTGTGTGTGTGGAGTTTGCATGTTCTCCCTGTGTTCTTGGGGGTGTCCGCCAGGCTCCCTGGTTTCCTCCCACATTCCAAGGCACACTAGTAGGATAACTGCCTTCTGTAGAAATTGGGAAGGGTATATCTTGACTCTGAAAAACCCTATGTGCTGACAATAAATTATAAAATCAATTCAAACTTTAACGGGTAACCTCTGCATATAATCTAAGATTAGAATTAGGCGGGGTTCAGTTCCTGACCTGGGGTGCTATCTGCGTGGAGTTTGCAGGTTCTCCCCGTGTTCATGTGGAAGCCAGGCAGGCAGAGAGGCAGAGAGGCAGACAGGCAGACAGGCAGACAGGCAGACAGGCACTTTACTTTTACTGCTGTGGAAATTTGTCTTTGGCTTCTCCCACAGAAGTACAAAACACACAAGCAAATCATAAGAGCCACTTAAAACCACATGAAATCACAACAACAGTATGTGATGCATAAATAGTTGAATAAATAGGTACGGGGGGAATACATTTACATCCCTTCATTGAGTGGTTTTATTTCAGAGGGGACAAAGGACTTCTTATAAATGTTTTTATATTACAGTAGATTGTGTAAACTGTTATAGTATCAGAACGACCAAAAATAAAAAAAAAATGCATATTCACCAAATTCACAAAGGCTAACAAATTGATGCTCTGTATTTGCAAATATTTGTCCACACCACCACTTGCAATATATATCAGTTTAGTTTTTAGTTTTGACACACAACTTACAATTTCAGCCCCACATTTCACCTAAGGGCAGTGTTTTACCAAACAGTACATTGCAAAGATAACCTAGTGTCACTGTACCGCATGGCAGTGAACAGGAAACACAAAATAAATATTTTCGTTAAAAAAAACAAAACAGTTTTCCGTGTGTCGTTAATTTCACCCCACAGTCTGTATGGCAGCTTTATCTAAAGCAGAACCAGACTTGACAGTGGATATAGCCGGCACTGAGTGAGAGTTTAAAATTAGCTTGGGTCTCAGTGTTCCCCTGCAGGACAGCTTTATCCACCCGGCTAATCTTTGAGGTGAATCACTTGATTTGCAAATACAGTTCTTGCACACTCAAATTAGATCAGCTTACCGCTCAGACCAGACAAAACACTGTCCCGATTTAACCGAGCTAAAAACAACACTGACATCAGGTCCTCTCTGTTCCTGCCCTGGCAGGGGAAACTTTATCTGCACCTGCCCTGTGCCGGTGGCTACACCTCACTACAGGGCGTTCGGAATAAATCATGCATTAGAGAAAACATGTTTCTGCTTACAATTAGCAAAATAATTATGCAAATCTAGCAGCCCTCTGAAACTCACACTTATGTCCAATTTTTAGCGGGTACCAGTTAGTCAGCTGGTGGTGAAAATGAGTTGCATCTCTAATGATACTTGTCATGGATTAGAGTTCACTCTTTTACAGCGCACCGCTGAAGACCTGAAGTCGGCCACAACCAACTTTTTTTGATTGCACGTGATACAGCTCCAAAATTCGCACGGAAAAACAATTCGGCCCAGCGCATGATACCGCTACTGCTGAAAACGTCAGAGGACACACTGAGGCACGAAGAAAATCAGGACAGAAAAGAAAAAAAAATTAAATTGGAAGAACAGAACCGAGAAAGGAAATTGTGCTCCAGACTGTGGTTATTCTTGTCCCATAATGCCAGTTGCCCAGCTCGGCAGAGGCTCAGCGAGCTGCTGACGAGCTATTTTGTACACTATTCGCAAAACAATATTGGAAGAACGGTATTAAAAGGAGGGAAAAAATAATCTGTCATTTTCACCCATTGGATTTTCCTCCACGTTGTGACCCAGGAGAGAACATTCTGCCCCATGCTACCACGGACGGGCTTTGTGAAACTAGACTAAGGTATGCCGGGGAAAAGATTTGTTGGGTTTTAACTTTTAAAAAAATGATCTTGCTCGAGTGGAAAAACTCACAGCGTCACGCAAGGCTTTGCATCACTGTTAGCAGAACTGGGGCGAATGATAATAATATAATAATAATAAACTTTATTTTATATAGCGCCTTTAAAGGTGGCTTCTCAAAGCGCTTTACAGGATGACAGCAACAATAAATAAGAAGAATACACAAGATAAAACACAATTACAATATATAGAGGAGACCGTGGATGGTGGTACTAAGAAAAGCAGAGGGGTGAAGAATGGAACCAGTTCAGTAAAGGCTTTTCTGAAGAAGAGGGTTTTGAGTCTGGATTTGAAGGAGTTTAGAGGAGGTGACTCTCTGATATCCTTGGGCATATGAGACCAGGAGGAATTCCTCACGAGAGGAGGCGTGCGCAGGCCCACCGATTATACTTTCCATAAGATCTAATCCCTTGACAGCGTCTAATCTGTTCTGGAGTGATCCTCCTGCATCAGCATCGACATCACAGCCTGCCCCTTCCCCCCCCCCCCCCCCACCACACAAACACACACTGGATCTCCCCGTTCCTCGGTGAACTTATCCTCCGCACGTGGCGGGACTGCAGCGGGCCAGCCGTCTCCCGCGGACCCACCCGGCTCAGCGCGTTCCCAGAAAATCCACTCAGCCTCTCTTGCCTGGATGCGTGCAGCACGCCGGTTATTTGCAAATGGGACGGAGGAAGACATTTTTTTTTTTACGCATTTTCTCTGGGTGGACACACTGACTCGCGGTCTGGTTTTGTAAAAAAAAAAACAACCCTCAGCTCTGTCAGGGAGGAGGTGAACTCGTGCCCTGGCAGGCCCTGGCTGTATTTTCGGCGGAGATGGCAGAGCAAGGCCGTAACCCCCCGGCCCTGCTCCTGTCACACAGCCCCACTGTCAACAGGGGGCCTCTGGAGCCATGTGGAACCACTTTGTTGCCTCTTCAGGCCCACTGTGCTGATGAGACACACATTGCGACCATTATTGAAAAATGCAGCTTTTATTGAACTCGCAGCACAGGCTAAGCCTATAAAGTCGAGAGGACAGCAGACTCCACTTCAGGCTGCTCGCTTTTGTTCTTTTTTTAAAATAAAAAATCCCACCCTCACCCCACAGAGTTGCTTGTCTCCAGAAGTTTCTAAACCCGAAACACGTTGTTTTCCTAAACGCACGACAAACATTTTTGCCTTAACTGAATTTTTACCCTAGTTTTAAATTTCAGAAAGCCCGTTGGTTTCGAAGGCCAGCCATTCCACATCATTAACACCACTCAGCACAGACAAATCAGAACGCGGTCGTCTCAGCACCACGTAGTTGCAGCTCCTGATTCACCAGCTCTCTCAGAGGTGAAAGATCAATAACAGCAGCTTTAGAAAAACTTTGAAGACGAGTCATCTGAGATAACATAAGCCAAAATGTTGGCTACCTGCTTTTTATTTCACTCTTCCATGCCCATTACTACACCTAACCATAACACAGATTTGTAAAATGTGTTCAGGTGGGAGCTCACCATTTAAGTGAAATTTGTGAATCAAAAGCAAATTTGCTAACTGAATTACTGAAGTGTGAGAAGCCTGCTCTGAAGTGCACCTGTGGCTCCGTACGGTGCTTTCTCGAGCACAGCCACTAGTTGGTGCTATGTGCTGTGTCTGCGGAACAGTGGCTACGTTTCGTGCTTGTTAACTGCCAGCCTGGTCAGCGCAGACAGGCAGAGGAGGTGCTGTACTCTGTCGTATCCTTCAGTCTGGCCACACATACAAACAAAACACACAGTACATTTGGGCAGTGAAAGAACTAGGACAATTTAGCAGGGTGCAACAACAGCAAGTCCTATTTTAAAAATAAAAATTCTCTACACTTATATAGCGCTTTTCTGGACTCTCCACTCAAAGCACTTTACAGGTAATGGGGACCCCTCCAACACCACCAATGTGCAGCCCCACCTGGATGATGCGATGGCAGCCATAGTGCATCAGTACACTCACCACACACCAGCTATTGGGGGGGAGGAGAACAGAGTGATGAAGCCAGTTCATAGATGGGGATTATTAGCAGGCCGTGATTGGTAAAGACCAGTGGGAAATTTGGCCAGGATGCTGGGGTAACACCCCTACTCTTTTCGAGAAACGTGGAAGGCGTTTGTTTGTTTTCGGAAGACGTTTCGGGTCAAACAGGTGCAGTGCCTGTCGTGTGGATAAGAACAAGGTGTTGGGGCCCCTAAGAGTCTCCCCAGTAAAGACGTCCACGTGCAGCACTTAGCTGAGCCCTCCGGCTTGGCTCCACCAGCTGAGCACTAGTCTTAAAGCTCCAGTTGGCTCACAGGAATGAGTGAGAGGTGGACGGCATGATGTACTGTTGTCTCTCCTGCACAGGAAAGAGAGCTTGTGCAGCGAGCCGACTGGTGTTGAACTGGCCACTCCAAGAGAAAATTAAAAACTGGAGTTAAACGGGCACTCTCTCTGTAAAGAGCATGCTTTAGCAGGAAGCTCAGGGTTAGCCCCTGCCTTATAAATCAGTTATATTCAGTAACAGCAGAAATGTGATTTGTTGTGGAAATGTGTTACAATAAATGCTACACTACTGGGCCCAGAAAATCAATTGAGCCAGTGCTGGGGGCAGTGTCTGCGTGCAGTGCATTACTTTCCACCTGCTAGTTCAAGGCTTTGAGCTGCTTTATTTGAAGTATTATCCCGAGCAACAGCGCAGTGCGCACCATTATTAAACAGCTGGTTAAAACAGGGCCTGCCTCCGAACGGGCGGCGAGACTGACCTTCTGTGCCGCCAGGTGGAGGGCTGTTCTCTGGCTGCGGTCGGCCTTGTTGACGTGGGCCCCGGCTTTCAGCAGCGTCTCGGCGCAGTCCAGCCGGTCGGCCAGCACGCAGTACATCAGGGGGGTGCGCCCAAACTGGTCCTCCCTGTCCCGCAGAGACAGATCCGCTGCAGGGCCACAGACACGGTTAGAAAACGTCAGAAGGGCTGCAGCTCCCTCTCTCTCTCAAAAAGGAAAAAGAAACCGTCAAGCCTTTCGTTTCCATGCGCAGTCCGTACAACCTGCGTCCGAGTTGAAGAAGTCAGGCCTCTACCACTTACACGATCAGAATGAGCTTTTGAAACAGGATTTTCCATGTGAGAACTCTGCCTCTCCTCCTTATGAGTCAAAAAGGGTCAATCCTCCCCTTTAGTGTAGAGTGGCACTGTATTTTCCCTGTGTGCTGTATGTGGCCGTCTCTTATACGAGCGACTGATCCCAACTGCAGCTGCGCGCTGCGTCAACCATGGATGTAACAAAAAAAAGCCTCCTTTCTCAGAAGTCTCAGTACATCCTAAATCCAGAACCACAGGGATTTAATAATAATAATAATAATAATAATAATAATTACACTTATATAGAGTTTTTCTGGACACTCCACTCAAAGTGCTTTACAGGTAATGGGGACTCTCCTCCACCACCACCAATGTGCAGCCCCACCTGGATGATGCACCAGAACGCTCACCACAAACCAGCTATCAGTGGGGAGGAGGACAGAGTGATGAAGCCAATTCATAGATGGGGATTATTAGGCCATGACTGGTAAAGGCCAGGGGGAAATTTGTCCAGGATGCTGGGGTTACACCCCTATTTTTTCGGGAAATGCCCTGGGATATTTAATGACCACAGAGAGTCAGGACCTTGGTTTTACGTCTCATCTAAAGGACAGCGCATTTTTACAGTTTAGTGTCTTCGTCAGTATACTTGGGCCTTAGGACCCACATACACCTTTCCCAGCAGCAACCTTAGTTTTTCCCAGGAGGTCTCCCATCCAGGTACTGACCAGGCTCACACCTGCTGAGCTTCAGTGGGCTGCCAGTTGTGAATTGCAGGGTGATATGGCTGCTGGCATTTCTCAGGGAGAGAGGGAACTCATCATCAGGAAACACGGGTGTGAACTGGTAGACCATACACATACACGCCTATGCACACGTCTACAGAGCAGCCGCTGTGTTCTGCCATCAACACCATTCCCCTCACACGAGCCCTGGGCCAGATCAGGCTCATCAACAGCTGGAGGGTTCTTGGAAATGTCAGAGCTGGATAACAATAATTTATCAGATCGGGATTAAACCCCTTTATTTTTAGCTGTGCACATAATAAACGTTTGAGCACTACGGTCAAGGCTGGGTGAGTCCTACAGTAACTAGTTGCTCCTCCTGCCGACAGTCTCTGTGTTCTGTGTTGCCATGTCAGCCCTGCAGGCAAACGGCGCTGGGACTGTGGACGAGCCACAGGAGACAGAGTCCCTGAGGAGGGCTTTACAGACTGGGCTACAGGGCGTCTGAAGAAGGCACAGCAGGGAAGGTGAAGGTTCAGGGGGTCAGCGGATGAGTTCGGGTTTGGTGTCGGGATGCTGGGAGAGAGGAGAGAGGGTGGCGAGAGTGTGTGTGTGTGCTGGGTGGGCGAGCGGCAGGGGGGTCAGAGTTCAGCGGGGGCAGGGTGACTGACCTGTGATGAGCCTGTGGAGGGCACTTCGGTCTCCATTGACAGCGGCAGCGTGGACCTGTGAGCCCAGTGGGGGGGCACCGAGGAGGGGGGTGTCCGCAGGAGACAGGGGCAGCAGGGCTGCCTGCAACACATACAAAAACACACCGTTACACGCGAGACACGCAAGTGCACACACAAAGGGAACCTCAAGACACGCACAGCTTGGCTCAAGGAAGCTTGGAGCATGACGTAACACCCACCTGCCTCAAGCCCATCACTCTTCTTTTGCACAGTATCAAACAGGATTTTATTGGAACAGTGGGTAACTGTCGTGGCCAGCAGCCATGTCACCCTGCAACTCACAACTGGCAGCCCACTGAAGCTCAGCAGGTGTGAGCCTGGTCAGTACCTGGATGGGAGACCTCCTGGGAAAAACTAAGGTTGCTGCTGGAAGAGGTGTTAGTGGGGCCAGCAGGGGGCGCTCACCCTGCGGTCCAGGTGGGTCCTAATGCCCCAGTATAGTGACGGGGACACTATACTGTAAACAAGCGCCTTCTTTCGGATGCTTAAACTGCAGGTAAAACTGAGGTTCTGACTCTCTGTGGTCAGTAAAAATCCCAGGGTGTTTCTCGAAAAGAGTAGGGGTGTAACCCTGGCGTTCTGGCCAAATTTCCTATGCCTCCTAATAATCCTCCTCTATGAATTTGCTACATTACTTTGTTCTCCTCCCCCCCAACTCCGACGGCAGGCGGAGCGACGTGCCGGTTGGAGTTTTCTCGATCGCATTTAATGGCAACGTCAGCTCAAAGATTTGGTTCAAACCACCAAATGGACCCGGGCACAGAACACGCAACAGGAAGGACACGTGGGAAATCCACCAACAGCAGAATGTGCCTGTGAGATCCACGAGGCGCGGGAATCTCTCACTGGGCAGCAGGCCTCCCTTTGCTCATGTTTTATTCATCCCTCATCAATACTGCAGCAGGCTGGGGTTCTGGGGGCTCCCAGCCCAGTGGTTCCCCATAGCCAGAGGAGAAATCAATTAGAGATTTGGCTGAGTCATCTCTCTCTCTCTCACACTCTCTCACACACACACACACACACACACACACACACACACACACACACACGGCCAGGCCAGCACACACAAGAGATTTCATCGGCGCTAAGCTGTTGTCATCCCCGTCCACTGCCCCCTCAGAACAAAACTGTCATCGCTCAGCTAGCAGACCCTCAGCACAGAGGGAGCCTTCACCACTTTAGAGGTTTCTTCTGCTGGAGAGACTGGTGGAGCCATACAGAATTCCACTGCACCACAGCAAGCCCGATGCAAGCCAGTCTGCGCCGTAGGGGTAGGCCCTATGCTGCCACACAGACAAGCTGAGAAAGGCATACAGCTTCCTCGCCAATTAACACGGCGATGAGAACTGTCCTGGCCCTCCGCAGTACGGAGCCAACCAGAAAGACTTGAGGCGCACATCATCAGGGACATCAGGGGCTGGAAACAGATTCGAGGGGCACCTTCAAGCTACTGGGAAACCGTACAGAATTTGGGAATTGGGAACGTAGTGGACTGGGGGGGGGGCCAAGCTGAGCTTGGAAGCTCATAAGCGGACTTCTGTGTCACCGTATCACACTTAAACAGACGGGGGTCCGGACTCACTGCACCAATCGCACATTTTCAAGCCACGACATCACCGACGGCCTCGTGTCTGTCGGAGGGCTCTCCCGGTCAGCTCATATAAAGCCTCTCCGCCGCGGAGAAGCCCGCCTCCGCGGCGCAAGGCTGCGTGCCGGGAATGTCCCCCCACGGAGGCCGCGCCGTGAGGCCCACCCTTTGGAACCTGCAGAGCGGCGTTTGAGCAATCCGCCAAATTCCGGCAAGGAGCCACTCGTTTCATTCTGCAGCACCGCCTGGCGGGGGTGACCGTGGGCTCGTAATTGAGCTCTATAAAACCCAGCAAAGGCAGACATTATGTGCACAGTGGTGCTTTAAAAACAGGGCGGCAATCCCGGAGCAGGGGGCAACAGCACTGGCAGCCTTCAGCTGAGCGCAGGGCATTCCCCACAATCTTTTTGATGATGGTTTCATGGTTCCTAATGAGCAGACAGAGAGGAAGAGAGAGAGAGAGAGAGAGAGGGTGCATCCATCATAATGACACCACTCTACGCACACAAAGGCATTAGAGCCCTCAGATAGGCAACGCTGTAATTATCGAGCACAAAGACGAGAGAGGCTGCTGGAAGGAGCTGAGGCTGTGGGCGGACGAGCTCCTGTGGGCTAGGGCCTCCGTTCAAAGCTCATTAGCCTGGAGAAGCGGGCTGAGCGAGCGCTGCCTGACCCTCCGCAAGGCCCTGCTTACAACTGGCGGCGCCAGCGCGACCGAGTGGCTTTTCCGGCACACTTGGAGCGAGGCAATGGGTTTTTAAACACTTTCAATTTGACGCACTTTTGAATAGCGCAATCAAATGTATGCAGCCTGATCGATCCCCCCCCCAAAAAAAAATACAAGTTGGGAGAAAAGTAGCACTCTTCCTAAAGTTCACGTGGGATCCAAAATACAGCCACGAGGTTAAAAAAATGTCGAAGAACTAGGGCCATCCAAGCACCGGCTCGGGGCCTCCCGACTTCCTGTTTGGCTCAATCGCTGCGGCGTTGCCCTGCGCTGTGCCAAAAATGAGCGCGGGGGGCGTTGCTTTTCTTTAATTCTGGGGTATGGCAGGGCAGAGCCAGTGTCAGGAGCACAAAGATGAGCAGCGGCTCTTACGACAAGGGCTCCTGGAAAGGTGCTGGAAAGTCGGCAGCACGCTTTGCCTCGGTGTCCGAGATGCCGTGAAAATGAGAGAGAAAGCGGAGGAGCTGAAAACACTCTGTGGGGGAGGCTCTCGGATTGAAAGAAACGTGCAGAAGGTGGCCCAGCACAGCCTTGTCCCTGGTATCCCTCGGCAGCTGATCTCGGGATGAGTCGTCATTACAGCAGGGCCACTCTTTATCTTTTACCCCTACGAACACACAGGCTTGTAAGGGAAGTTTACCACGGAAACAAAAAGACAAAAGCTAGAAAAGGTCATTCCGGAAAGAGCTTTGAGTGCCTCACCACAGACTGGCAGAGCACGGTCTGTTGAACCCTCAGCAATCAGGTCTGCCCGACTCCCCCGCCCCCCCAGCTCGTGCTGTGCCAGCCCGGCCAGGTCAGGGCTGGGAACGCCACTGCATTCCTTATTTCCCTGAAAGCTGTGGGAAGTGGATTCAGAAACCTTCCTGAATGCAATTACTGCCTGCCGGGGTGGCATTCCGACAGGTAATTACCAATCCCATTGAACATTCTCACGTTCCTCTGCGGAGAACAGGAGTACTGAGCGGCCCGGCCCTTCCAGTCTGACACGGGCACAGGCATCGTCGCAGGGGGGCTAATTGGGGTGAGTTGTTTTGCCAGACTCTGGAATTAATGGGCCTGTTTAACAGCCCCCATTGATAAAATGGGTCGACCGCTCTTAAGCTTTTATTGACCAGTTAAGGGAAATACACGTCAAACTTAACACGTTTATTTGGCCTGAAATAACAAACATCCCCCCAATTAGCTTTTCGGTACAGCTCTGTTGTTTTTTTAAAGATTGTTCTTTAAATAATTATTTGAATAAATGTTAGACATTGTGGTGTCTGTGAATTCACATAATGAGGGTTCTTACAGTCCCCTGATCACAATAAAGACCAAAGTGAGGTTTGGGGGTTTTCAGGCTTAAAGCAGGGTGAGTGGTGTACTCAGCAAGTGTTTTTTTTTTCATTAGACTTGTGCTTTATAACCTAACAGTCTCTGTGTTTACAGCCTCACTTTTGTCAGAAACAATCTTCCCTGTTTAATAATAATTGCTTATACTTATATAGCGCTTTTCTGGACACTCCACTCAAAGCGCTTTACAGGTAATGGGGACTCCCCTCCACCAACACCAATGTGCAGCATCCACTGTTTACTCACTCTCGGGCTTCATGAACAGTGCTAATACAAGAAGAGGCACTCACACCAGTTTTTATGGCAACAATTAACCTACCAGTATCTCTTTGGACTGCGGGAGGAAACTGGAGCACCAAATAATTAAGGGAGAACATGCAAACTCCACACAGATAGCACCCCCATTTCTGGAATGGAACCCAGGTCCCCACTGCTGAGTGAGAGCCATGTTAACCACTGTGCCACTATCCCAACCCCATACATTTTTTTGAAAATTAATATTTTATTTGCTTGCTTATTATTAATTAACCTGCCTGCTTAAACTGAAGAATGTTATATTTGAGAGTTGTTATATGCCAGCAGAACAGCAAAAAAAAATAATATCAAAAACTAAAAAATGTTGATCACAGATGTTAATCACAGAATGAATATTTGGTGGAAGTATCTTTGGTAGCAACTAAAGTTACCAGTCTTTGAATACTTCCGCAAGGCAGTATATATATTGACTACAAGTACTGCAATGTAATATATTGTTAGAAGCTGGGGGGGGGGGGGTGTCATTTACTGTTAACATAATATTGCACTACTCAAGGCCTTATGCAGACAATAGGCATCATTTGCCTAGCTCCAGGAGGGCTGAGAGGCAGGCATTATCTGGTTTACTCTGGTGAACTAACGTCATGGAAAAATAATTAGAGTACAAACACAGCACAATCAAACAGGAAAAACAAAAGGAAGACAGAAACAGAGAAGACGTAGAAAGAAGAAAGGAGCACAATCACTCTCACCTTCCCCTAAGCTTGTGCTATGCGAGAGGACTTTGTTCCGATCAGTCTTGAAGACAAGATTCTAAGTAATCGGAACCTTCTCATAGAGAGCTCACTGTTCTGTTTTAGGAAATTCCGATTTCCAGTACTGTGGTGATGCATTTTTAGAATAGGGAGATTGATTATTATTTATTTTCCAGAATCCATGTTATAGGAAGGGACATTTAGTGCTGGGTCATATTCTTTTTTTTTTTAGGATACAGGGCATGTCTCTTGTTTTAGACTATCAAGGGTTAAAGACTATCACTGGATTGCAGTTTATAAGGTTTGAAATCTGGGTCTGTAAAATGTAGGCCTCAGAGATGTTTCGTGTCTATGCGTTTTTGTTTAATGTTGTGTGTTATATTATTTCGTTCTTAAATATTTGTCAATTTATCACGTTTTGACTCTGATTGCTCTTTCGTCAGAACTGTGCTAGAGAACATAAAGAACTCATCAGTCAGAAGTTACATGCCTCAATTAGTTACGTACCGCTCATGTACATTTAGATATTTTTTAAATGTCCTGTTCTCACCCCTATTTTGTAATAATATATCTTTACATACATGTTTCCATATGAATGTTTTAACCAAAAATGGGCAACAAACACAACTAGCTTAACATTTTTTTTATAAAACCAAGTCAGAGACACGTGCAGTGGGGAAGATGGCATAATAATGAGGGACTTCAATTTCTGTAACAGAGACAGGGGACACACAAGCTGTAATGATGAAACCGATGTTATCGGTTGCTTTGTAAAGCGGAGGTGAGGAGGAGGTTCTTGAACTGTCACAGACTTTTCAAACAACCAAGATGATGGGTGAGAAGAACAGAGGCATGAGGAACTCTGGTTATCTTTCAAGGTGTTTTTTTCAAAATATTACCGGTATAGTATAGAATTACGATCTATAGTTTCATAAAAGTAGATGGAAAGAATAACACCATTTAAGAGAGCAACCTGGAATAAAATGATATTGCAAGCAGTACATTTTAAACCCGTAAACTTAGTGAATGAACAAATCTGACTCTAAAATAAGAACATTCTAGAGAACAGTGGCCTAAAAGGCAGAATGGATCAATTAAAAATAACTGCTGAAAGAGGACACCTTGTACACAAGTAGGAGCAACTAATACTTAAAATAATGTCAGCACACATTACAATTACAGATATTAGAAAGCCTGAGCACAAGAAAGGACACTGCTACAGACCCTAAAACGAATATGAACATTTTTTCAATACTACAAAAAACAAAATTGCAGCAGAAGAATGAAATTAAATCATCACCTGGAAAAAATGATTTAATTATAACAAGTTGAAAGAGATGATCATATTTGATGAATAACACATTGTCACATGTCTCAAGTTAAAGAAGCATACACTCTATGTCTCAATGCAGAGACCAGTGTGTTACACAGGTACTAAAAGTATTTTAAAGAACACTTGCTGAAGAGCATTACCATCACAATCAACGAAAAGGGGGTTATTCATCGCCCAATAAACGGAATCTTTCGTCAGACACTTAGGGCACATGGACACATTAAGAAAAGAGCACACAATTATGGTCACCGACTTAAAGAAATGGCACTACTGCCTTCTACTGTTCAAAAACGAATGACCATAAGACTTACAGGCATGTAATAGACAGGTGTAAACACATTTTTTTAGTGTCAAACTCATTATGTGACATAACTACTGCAAATCCTGAAAGACACAAAGTCAGCTCAGCTGAGTATTTAGGACTCATCAATAAACTAAAAACCTGTGAACACAACCAAAAATGAAAGAGGAGATCCATTCAAGACTGAACATAGGTGGCACCACTTCATACAAAGAGACGAGCTACACGGCCCTGGCAATTTTAGCTGAACTCTCCTGAATCGTCTCCAGGAAAAAAGGTGGGATGGGATTCTTGGAACAACAAGATAATCGCAACAAATGAGACTGTACAATCAATTGTATTCTTATACAATTGGAATCCCAGTCACAGCTACTAACACGACCCAGACTCGAACCCGGGACCAAACTGGAACCGGTTGAGCCACTCAGAAAACCCCCCATAAGGTCTTTTGTAGATAATTACACACAATATTCATGCTAGAAAAATCCTCCAGAGTCTAGGTAGAAGTAATGCAATTACAATCCAGAGAATCAAGTCTCAAGGGACTTTGTATGACTTATACATAGACAGTAAGCACAGCAAACTAAAAATACCATGTATAAATGCGAAATGAAAAGAAAGAAAAAGATTCTGAACTGAAGGCCATCAAAAACACACGTACTGTAAGTTCTGAGGGGAAATTTAAAAGGGTCCACAGAGGCAGCACTTTTCATATGGTCAGGTAGGGTATTCAGAGAATGAGGGACTCCTGCTGAAAAGGCTCGGTCCCCTAGCGTATGCTGTGAGATCCTTGGAACGTTGAGAATCCTGGAGCCAGCGGAACAAAGGGAGCAGACTGGGGTGTGTGGGGACAGTAGATCTTGGAAGGTACACAGGAGACATGCAGTTCCTGGACGGTTTTTGAATGTGTTGGGCTGAATGGGACGCTTTCTGTTATTGGCTTTAGGTTGTGTGTTGGTATTGTATGTCTTAAGCTGTACGAGCTCAGCAAACCAAATTCCACACAGCCAGTTATTATGGCAATAAAGTGCTTAATCCGAACTTGGAGATGGCTGAAAGGTAACAAATGTGAGGAAGCTATTCTCCCATTCTTAAGTCCGACCCTCAGTGTTCTAACTGGCCCAGAAAAGGGCTGGCAGTCCTGTACTGTAGTAGAATGTGAGGTAAGACTCAATCCCTAATCCACCTGTACTTTGAGACTTGGAAGGAGCTGCTGTAGAACATGTCTATTAATACGTGTGCCTTTTCTCCCGCGCTGTGCATCTGATTTTGGGTCGTCTGTGAGCTTCTCTCACTCCAGACCAGAGGCCTCAAACAAGAGTTCCTGGAAGGATTCAGCATTTTCTGCTGAATTCTTTGTTTTACATTTTACACCAGTGATGTGCTTAACTCCTCCTTTCCTGGACATTTTGTATTAAACATGCTTTCAAGTTCTTTTGCAGTCTATGGCTTAAAGAGGAACTGCAGTCCCAATTTCTCAGACCATCTATGAAATCTCGGTCACAAAATCAATTCATTGATGGTATAGAAAAAATGTACACATTTCGAATTAAGCACAAAATGGTGAACTTTGTGAAAGTACTGTAAGTCGCCATGTTGTCGCAAACCCCAGATCTCGCCACAGGTAAGAGCAACAGTCTGTGAGAACTGTGACGTAAAACAGCCCTTCCTGCTCACTAGTCCCTGAAATGACTAATGTAACGGGATGTAAAAGCGTACAGGTTGTGCAGCAGACATTTCATCTCAGAAATGTGATCTGCATGCAAAGTTAACAAGAAAGTAGTACTTGTAGGCGAAAGTGTCTCAAAGTCGAGAGCAATATTTCTATCAGATTATAAGAGTTGTATTCATGGGCCTGCTTGTTCACAATGTCATAGGGCTGCTTCACGTCACCGGATCGTTTGTTGCGATATTCTGAATTGCAGAACACGGCACTGCACATACCTGGAAATTTAGTCTATTCTGTGGTGTAAATTGGAGGTTTTGCACGTTACTGTGTACATTTTACTTTTATTGTGGTTTGAAATGCACTCATCAATGCTGAAGCTTTCTAACGCCAAACTATGAAAATAGCACCGCAGTTCTCCTTTAAATATAAGTTACAGTAGTTTTCCATCTGAGACCAAAGGACACTTGACCATTTGGTCTGCAGTGTGGATGCACAACTTGACTTGAGAAAGGAGGACGGAGAGCTGAAATAGGAGAGTCTAAATTTAAAAATGAAACCCAGAGCCTGGCGCAGTTCCTCTGACAGCGTGGCGTGCGGCAGGAGACAAGAATTCTGAAACTGGTTCAGCTGAAAATCACATCTCTTTTTAGTTCCACTAAGAATAGTCTGTGGAGTTCATTCTCTAGTGACCCACTTTTGTTTAATCCCAAAAATGAACGTAACTAACGTGTCCGTTAATTAAAACGCACTCACCAAAGGGAAAAAAAAAATCATTGTTTTCATATTCGACGGCCACATACCATCAGCTGCTTAAAATAAAATCCCTTCAGCTTCCTGATTTGGATCCGTTAGCTTTATCGGTGACCTCAAAATAGTTTCTTGAAAGGAGGTTTCTTCCATTCAGGCAGAGGAATTAATGCGTTCTGATGTTCATTTCTTAAAACACTTTTTTTTCCCCCACACTGAGACTCCAGGAAACCAGGGTCATTCACACGTGAGGGAAAGGACAGCAAAACTAGGGCACTTTTTCTAAAAATACTTTTAAGGAGATTCCCACGGAAACCAAGTCAATGAGAAAGTACCTAAATTTGATTCATTTAACATGTTCGAGGAGGGACAAACTTAAGTTTTAACACCATACTTCAAATCTGCTTACAAAGAGCATACCGGGTCCAGGTCGTTTAAAAATGGCGTTAAAAAAGGAAAACCGAGACTACAAACCTGGAGTTTACTCATGTACGTGCTGCAGTTGAGTAAAGGCAAAGTGCCTCTCAACCACTGTAATTGCCCCGAGTAAGGGCACATTTTAGAAGAAACGCACAAGGGTTCAATACACACTCAGACCTGAGCGAACGCACTTTTTCTGGGGGTCTTGTTTGATCACACGGAGAAACCGAGATCCTTAATAAAGGATTGTTAAGCAATAACTGAGGGCGCTGCACTGTGCTCTAGGACTGGGGGGACACAGGCAGCCATGACGCCCACAGAGGTGCCCCGATTTCAGTTTGCCCGTCCGTGCCCACGTCACTCAGTGCCACGTTACTACAGCAATGTGCTCGTAGCGTGAGACCGGCTCCCTCGCAGCCCCCCCCCAT